>NC_134037.1:91133132-91476584 GCF_965140245.1 Athene noctua | reverse complement strand
AGACCTTACAGTGTCCTTTCAGTACTTAAATGGGGCCTAATGAAAGATGGGGAGGGACTCTTTATCAGGGACTGTAATGACGAGGGGTAATGGTTTTAAATGGAAAGAAGATAGGTTTAGATTAGATATAAGAAAGAAATTCTTTACTGTGAAGGTGGTGGGGCACTGGAACAGGTTGCCCAGAGAAGTTTTTTATGCCCCCTTCCTGGCAGTGTTCAAGGCCAGGCTGAACGGGGCTTTGAGCAACCTGGTCTGGTGGAAGGTGTCCCTGCCCATGGTAGGGGGGGTGGACTTAAATGATCTTTAAGATCTCTTCTGACCCAAACTATTCTATTATTCTATGATTTTATGAAATTACCTTTTTTTAAAGGAAAATTGTTTATTCAGGCAGATGAGGGTTTTTTGGTTGGGTTTTTTTTTGTTTAATGTTAAAAGAAAAGCCTGCTAAGGTGGGCTATGCTGTAGCTGTGCTATGTTTCATTTTGTCTGGAGGAATACAAAGATCAGAAATTAAGCAGGAGGAAGAGCAACAAGAGGCCGAATGGCAAAACATCACAAAGACAAAATGTAATTATAAGAACTTGGTCCTGAAGCCATAGAAATCAAGTGTCTGTATCATCTTGACTTGTCAATCTAATTCTAGTGCCAAAGCCTTACGGTGTAAGTATGCTATACACATGAAATTTGACATTTTGGAAATAAAAACCTTCAGTGTTTTATTTGTAGATAAGGCACTTCCTGCTCTTTCATAGCATTCTTGTGCAGGTTTCTGACCAATATTTTTAAAAGCTTTGTTTTTAAATTTTAATAGACCTTTAAACTGGACTTTGGTAAAATGAACTGAGTTACTCTAATTCCCTGTAGTTATCAGCTGACAGCTGAATACCCACTTGATCATATCACAGAATATACCTCATTTTGTTCCTCTGAGCAATTTATTTGGTTGTCAAAGTCATTAGAATATGCCTGCTAATAAAAGATATATTCTCTATTGTATATACAATCCTATTGTTTGAAGTTAATACAAGCCTGTTTGAAAACAGTGGTTTCCATAGGAACAGTTTTCCCAAATAAATCTTACACGGAGAAGTATGTCATAAATAATTGGTCCTGCCCTAAGGGAACCGTTAAACACCCAAAGAAAATGCATGGGTAGAGAGAGAGAAAAGAAAAGCCATGAAAAAGGCATAAAATGATGGCAAATTGGGAAAACTACATCTTTTTTGCCTATTCAAAATTCTTTTCAAAGTTAAAAATCATACAAACATCCCTTGTTTTCAGAACTTTGCTGACATAGATTAGGAGTCCATATTTTATCTCTTAGGATCTTAGTTGTGTTCAAGTTCCTCTTCATACAAATCTCCTTAAATAATAATGTGGCAATATCTTGGGTTTAGTTTATCCATTTATATTGCACACTGCCTCTTTAACCAACAAGAATAATATACATGCTTGCAGTACACATAAATTTTAAAATGTATAAATCCTATGTAATGTATTACAGAAATGATAAATATTATTTTATTACATCTTCTCAGACTACTATATTTCAGAAAAAAAAAATGTGCTTGCATCCAATAAATAACTAGTCTCCTTGGAAAACATAATATAATGGACATTTTCGCTGTCTAAGGCTCTCCTAGGAAAACTGGAAAATATGTTTGGTCTCCTTTTAAAGCCAAGGAGAGTTCAGTGAAGAGGTACCAAAACCAGAGAAACACTGATATTTGATGTTGCCTGCAATATAACAGGGGCCCTCACTGCTCAGCAAGCAGGTGTTAGGTATTGTTTATGGGTAGGGATGTAAAGGAAGGGCCTCAGGCATGTTTCAAGTGATGGTTTCAGGAGTTGTGACTTTGGTTACTCATTTTTATCTGTATGAATGGAGACAGCTGAATTTCTTCTCTTCAACAACAGGCTCAAAAATCCTTATCTGAGTCACAGTTTCCAAACTGTAAGAAAACTCTTAGATATGTTTAAGTAATTGTTTGTTTTGAATTATATTTTAATTCTGGTTAGTTTTTGACAGTTAATTATAAGCTTGGTCTGAAAGCCTCAGTAGTGACGGCCGAGGCAAAGAGCTGCTAGTTTGACTAAAATCTCTGGATAGGATCCAGATCCAGCTCAATTCTGTATGCATATGATTTAATTTCCTGAGCTTTTGTCTTGATTTTAGGGTGGACAAAACAAGGTTATTGCTTTGAAAAGATGTGCAGCTTGCAGGAATCCCTATCTGGTGTAAAGAGCATCTCAATTCAATGCTAAAAGATGAGTTTCTGTTTCTTAGTGATGAGCTAAATTAGGTAGCAAACAATTGAGAAGGAGATTAAACAGAAGTATAAATACCATTTACCATAATATCTTTCAAGGTCAGCTGCCAAGAAAATTACTTCTACCATGCTGCCATTTATAATAGTAGGTCAGCTGGCTAAGCTGTCTCGTTAGGTAAGAGAAATTCAACAGCTCAGTTAAAATATGTAGCTAGAGTGTAAAGTATCTGAAGTGATATGTTACCTCTTCCTGAAAACCTTTTCTTGATGACAATGAGTAATGACCTTAAATTGTTGAATGTCTTCTCTACTTATGCATCTGAGGCCTGTGATTATATTCTTTTTCCTTTGGAAACTTGACACATTTGGTTAGCCATAGCTCTTAAAGAAAGTTGTATCCAATATAAGGTTGAATTATGCTATTCAGTAAAGAACTGGTCTCCAGGTTCCCCATTCAGTGACCCTCCACATCAGAGCCTTCACTTGTACAAGGCCAGATTGACTTAATTGGACCTAGTCCAATTTACACCACACAAAAATTTGGTTCCAACTTCTAATAATTGTCAACGCCTTTTAGTGGAAAAAAATCCAGGTAACCCCCAGGGCAGACTGGAGGAATAGGACACAGGATGTGTGATGGTGCTAGTGGACCCTAGATGGCAGTGCATAAGACAGTCAATGATTGTGAAATGGAGTTCAGATCAGTAGAACTATGCCTTTAACGTCTTACATTTCCACACTTGTATACTTCACTGTGACATTAAAAGACATTATTGTGGGCTTTTTTTTGCAAACACTGAATTGCTTGTGAGCCCAAATATACAGACAGATATAACTTCTTTAAATACCATGACTGATTTTATTTGTACCAGGGAGATACAACACCAGCTCTAGAGATGAACACTGGAATGCACTTTAGAAGACACGTGTGGCTATCTGTAATGGCATTATGGCTATTTCTAATACATTATTTAATTTTAACAAAGGGATTAGGTTTGAGAGGGTAATATCTGCTTCTGAGAGTGCCACCATTGTGGTATTCCTCCCCAAGATGTATGTGTGTTACATACAACGTTTATAGGTAAAGACATGCAGTCTCCACAAAATCTGGTAGAAAGATGCTGTTTACAGCTATACATGTCTGCATTTCAGCACTGTAGCATCAGATGTACCACTAAAACAATGCAAGCCTCCGAAAACAAGCAGAGCTCATGGTACCAGATGATAATAATGAACACAAGAAGCAGTTCTATCACCTGTAATTTGATATAAATGCAGCACAAACTCTTATGTAGATTCTATTATAGTCTTTCCAGATTATGGGCTGTGAAATTGCCATCTCATAAGCAGTGCTGGAGAAAGTGTAACAGAGATGGAATTTAAAATAGACAATTTGGTTCTGTCCCAAAACACAGAATTGCTGATAGGAAACAATAACAGTTTCTTAAAAATGCTATTTGAATGAGAACGATAGCATTTCCTCTGAAGGAAATTATCTTAGGAGTAAAAAATACCTAAATAGTAAATGACAAAACCCAAAAGCCTATAAAAATGTTGTTTCTGACTGGGAAACATTCCATAATCAAGACAGACAGCATTCCCATAGTCACTAATGAACAAGTGCACACATAATGAAGGTGTAGAACTGAATTTGCTCTTTTTGAAAAATAAATTATGAAAAAATAAGTCACCTGGCCTTTCTTTCTTTTTGCCCATTCTTTGATTCCCTTCCTCAAAATCTTTCTTTTTTTGTCTGTAGTCACAATCATTTCACATCTAGAATGGATCCTGCTACCTAATTCTGTCACTTAACCAGTAACTGTGACATTCAGAGAAAGGACTGAAGCTATCCTCCTTCTCCCATTCAACTGTTGCCATCCCTAAAAACACTTAAAAACCATGAGTCACACTCTTTTCTTCCCCCAGCAATATGATGATTAAATAATAGTAGACGTGCTTTAGGGATTTCTTTTTATTTGCCTTCTGGTTCCTTACCTTGGACTCACTTCACACGAGAAGTCTTTTCTCCCCATAACCACAAATGTTTAAAACTTTCTTTAAAATTGAAATGTAGGATGTACCATAAGATCCTGATTCCAGGAACTGGGACTGTGAGAACTACCCTGAAGTTGTGAAATCACAATAAAACCACAAGAGTTGGCATCATTGCAGTTCATGAGGATGCTTTAGTTTTGTTAGTTTCCTCACTGTAGGGCTCAGAGCATGGAAGAGGAGACGGTGGAAAGGGGCTTCCTTTTCTCAAGCACTGGTAAAGGGGGAAAGGTGTCTGGTAGATCCTGTCCCTGCCCTTTTGTTCCTACATTTGTGGGCAACAAGAACTGTTCCCAGGGAACCTCTCGCCCAAGGGTGGTGGAGGTGAAGAACGTAGGGAGGGGGAAGGGGGAGTGACACTTTAAAATGTGAGGGGAAATGAATCTCAGGTTTCTTACCCCTGGAGGAGGGAGGCAAGAAAGGTGGACAATTGCAGGTGAATTACCTGCAATTTGGTCAACCCCGGGAGCAGCCACACTGGCCTTGTGCTGAGAGCATACATTTTTATAATTTCTGGATTTTGTCTTCTTAGCAATAATGGTTTAACAATGTTAGCACAATTGACCAGTACTAATGTTGTAATTGTAGAGGTGGTTTTATTGTGTAATAGGTGAAAATACAGAGACACTTGCAACTTCACTTCCTACCCTTCTCCTATTTCTTGCTAGAATAAATTATGTGATAATCTTATTTGCATTGAACGGTAAAGTTGTTACTGAACTGTGGTCACTTCTTCCCAGTGAGACAAGACAGACTTTATGTTCTTCAAAGCTATTTAAATTCTTTTGGTTGGAAAGTTCAATTACAGACAACGACTTCAACAACTATACAGAAATATTTCCTAGGTTAATTTTGCCCTCCAAAAGTCAGGATGTTTATATTTAAACACCAATTTTTGAGGATGTTTTTTTCATGATAAGCAGAAATCTACGCAGAATCTTGAATTCCTTTTTAGCACTAAGGCAAAAGTAAGAAAAAGGAAAAAGAGAGTACATGGGTTTTGACAGTAATGTGACTTTCTAGTGACACTACAGGGAATAAAAACACTATAGAAAGAAATAAAAACTGAAAAAAAAAAAAAAAAGTAATCTGGTAGCCTAAATCTCTGCTGAGATTGGAGACCAGTGGTTTTGGTAGTGAAGAATAAATTCACCTAAAGCATTAGTTTCAGGAGACTATAATTTTTTTAAAATTTGGGGAATAGTTTTAGCCTTTCCGTGATGAAAGCTGGAATATGGGGGAAGAAGAAAACCTTGAGAGGACTTCTTCTATTTGGACATCTTCCAAGGGAATAATTTCAACTATTTTTCATTTTCAAATGACATTTTAAGTTTAAAGTCAAGTATATTAATATTAAGTTTTAAGGACTGAAGTGATCATTAAATGAAACAGGCTGTGGTTCAGGTGAAGGGGTTTCATTTTTGCATCAGTTTTTCCAAAATATATTTTTTAAAAAGTATAACAGTGGGGAGAGGGTTGGGGATTTGACCAACCAGCCAGAAAAGTCTCTTGCTCCCTCACATCTAGCCATAAGTCAATACAAGTGTTTTCATTAATCTTTTCTGATATCACCATCCTATGTAAATTTGTTTATTCTCTGTTCTAGGGGTAAAGGGCATGATGGTAGGCTGTTTGCCTAAGGGCCTGCAATCTGTTCCCAGCTGGCTGGAAAGCATGGTGGAGATGCCTTTGCCCCACCCCCTGTCCCCCCAGTGTAAGATGTACCTTTTGCCAGACTTCTATAAAAATCCAGAGATTCATTCCTTAGAGATCTGCTTGTTACACTGCCCCATCTTTAGTATTTTTGAAACTTCCAAATTAAGTGACATTATATTGAATTTCCCAATTTAAAAAAAAAAAAAAAAAATCACTTAAGATGAGATCATACAGTCCAGGGAATCACACCAACATTTTACTTCCATCTATTCCCTGAAGACTGGGGACAACTGCAAGATATGAATTGGTTTTGACTTTTGAGGAATTGACAACTGCCCTTGATGTACTAAATAGCAGGGGAGCAGGTGGCAGTGCAATCACCATGAATGGTTTTATAAGGCATGCCTGCGTGACTGGTTCATGATCCTTATTCTCTAGGTCAGCATCAAGGAGGAAGAGTGGCTTCTCTCCATCACCACCAGGCTGGCCTCATGTTATAACCTAAGTGGTTGAAGGAGGTCAACAGCTAATAAATCTTGTGGGCAGACTCACCACTTTCAACCTGCAGTCCCTTTAGAGGTTGCTGCTGTCTTTTTCCCTTTTCTTCTCTTACCCCCAGTGAACCTTTACATCCTCAGAAGCATTTGGCTTTTCCTGGCCTCTGACAAATGGAAAATACTAGGCTTTGAATAGGGAGCTTCTCTTACCAGTTATTCTTCGAAAGAACCAAAGAAAATATATTGCCAGATTTTTCTTTTTCTTAAGAGCTCTGAGATAAAGGTTCAGATTAAAGACAGAGCTGTGCAGTTACATTAATTTTTTGAAGGGCATTTTTTCTCAGCTGCTTTGATTAAATTATTGAAAGGTTATTACATTAAGAAAATGGTGCCATTTAAGCTGTCCTCTGTGCTTTAGAGCTAGTTGTGAGAGAGCCGTATTACAGAGTCTGTTATAGTATTGATAGATGTTTTCACAGTGTCAGGTTCACCAGTAACTCTGCTAAGACAGAAAAGCAGCCCAGAGACATCTCTTTATTCATTCCTCTCTTGTGCAAAAAATTTATCAGGCAAGTGCAAATGAAAGGTTGCACAGCAGATAATTAGCACAATGGTATTTGTGAAATCTGAATCCTGAGTTGTTTATGTCTTGAAGTATTTCATAGTAATGCATTATGTTTTATAGTTGCTTAGATGTCATGCTGTCTTGCTTATTTCCACTTTATTTTGCTGGTTTTACTGCAGAGGAAACGTTAGGCTATTTCTTGTTCCAGAACAAGGGCAGAGACCTTGAGATGGCTGGATTGAGTGGTGATAGCCCAAGGAACCATCTTTTTCCCCAGAAACATATAGCAAAGTGACATCCATTTACTATAGATACAGTACTGCTGCCTTAAAGAGACTAGTGGTGACAGGACAGGACAAGACAACTGCTCTTCAGAGCCCCACAAGAAACAGGTATCTAAGTGGCTGGAAATAAGATTGCTGCATCTGCTGAGGCAATGTCTTGTACTACATACAGAGACCAAAGTCTGACTTAAGAAGCCATGTTCCTTACTGAATAGGAGATATACTGAATGTATACTCTTAATTGTAGTTATCTAAACCCAATATTTTGCTATATTTTCTATTATTTCTGGAGTACAGAGCCTATGTGATGTGCTGTATCTTGAAAATCAGTAAGAGTACACTTGCTTTCTGAACAAATGTGTTTCTGAGTCAAAAGTAAAAATGTCTTAAAACCAACATCAGGTGGCCTCACACAGCAGCTGTAGGTGGCATGACATTGAGGGTGGGGAGGAGAGGATAGTACGGTACTCTGTGTCATTGTTCAGCTCAGCACAACTGCGCTCTGAAAGAACTGCATTTCTGACAATATCAGCGTAACAAAGATACTGCAGAACCTCTGGTGGTTTGATGTTACGTCTACAAGAAATAAATAAAGCAGGGGAAAGTTAACATTTATTCCATTCACTTCTCTAATGGAAGCAAAACATTCTCTTCTCAGTCCCATGCCACATACCTTTTTGGTCCATTTCTTAACAGTACATAAACATTAGAGAGCATTTAAGTACAGCACTCTTCTTGAAGATTTTTTTTAAGGACTCCTCCAATTTCTCATCATAAAACAAAAAGTTTGTGTCTGTGGGGCCCAGTGAAAGCTCTCCCACCAAGGCTCTCAAAGCCAACACCATTAGTGGTTTATGTTCATTATGTGGTAACAGGAATACCTTTCAGGGCGCTCACAGAATTTCAGCTGTTAAAATGAATACATCAAGTCTGTAGTTACTGAAAGTCAGGAGCTACAGTGATTTAATTGTTTCCTGCCAGTCAGGAGACTGTCAGGGCAAGGTGGTCATTGGTGCTCAAGAAGTGTAGATTTAGCTGTCTCAGGAGTAACTTTTGCCTAGGCAGACTTGTCCATCATGACTTCAGCTGTGGGCATCAGCTGATCAAAACAGTAATATGGGAAAGTAAAGGCATATTTATGACGAATAGATATTTCTCATCCCATTACAACATTTGCTCAGGAAGCACAAGTTGTTTCCAGAGAGCAGCAGAACTGTACAGCAGTAGCAGCTAGAGCCTGGGAGGTTGTGAGGCTATGCAGCTCCTTTATGTGCGTTCTTGCTTGCCCAGTTAAACATACAGGAGGAAGAAACCTCCCAGGCTACTTTGTCATTGGTATCTGAATCATTCCACAGGACTGTGGAGAGTACAAGCAGCAAGAATGAAGGGGGTGCACTAGGAAGACCATCAGCATCTGTGCTGGGCACCCTCATCCAGTGGCCGTCAGCCGAAAAGTGGAAAATCAAGTGAGTAAAGGAGCTGCTCCACCTAGAGTTTGGCAAAAGAGGCATGGAGGACATCCAAGGGCCATGGAGAGGGAGGGACAGACCAGTTCCTGTTCATAGTGTAAATTGTGAGGGAGGTTTTCACACCAAGGTACAACATTGATCATGCTATATCTGAAGACTAATGAGACCTACTGGTGTCCGCAGAGTCCAGTTCACTCCTCCCTCCTCCCAGACTTTTTCCCAAATTCTTGCTGTTCAGTGTTACAGGATTATTGAGACTTCCTGCTGCAACAAAGCTCAAGTGGATACTGTAGGGCCAAGGCAGAAGAGTCACTGCAGAGGCTGGCATATAGGAGGAGAAGAGAGCACAGTGAGAGACCAGAGTGAACAGTCTATAATTTAAAGTATGCTTCGACATTTCAAGTTTCAATGATTTGTCTGTAAGCAAGGTAATGCAGTTTTATTGGCATGTTGTACTAAAGGGATTAATGCAGTGTCCATTTAGTGGGTGATAGATAAGGGAATATATTACCAATTCCCTTGTTAAAAAGCCATATGGGGAAGACAAATGTAACGGTTTTGTTTTCCAGGTATACTTTTTGCTTCTTAGGTTTTTCTTTAACGGAACTTCAATAATTCAAATTTGAATATTAGGAAATATTATGTTAACTTTGTCCATATATCCTGTATAGTTTGGATTGTGTATAATTTCTTGCTTAAGTTTTTGGCAAACTCACTGCTAGTTTATAAATACCTAGCTCCTAGATGAAATCTGCTTTAGCTTGGACAAGACAATGAAAGCAAACGAGATTGTAACTTCAGAGGCTGTAGGCAGAACCCAGTGCCATGACTGCCTCGGGATACTGCAGAAGAACAAGCAGTGACAGCTGCAACTGTCAATATTACCACAGCCTCAAGGACTCCAAAACGAGTGTCTGCTGCTTAAATAGGATAGTCATTGGCCTGGGACAAGGATTAGCCAGGCTCTCTGGAGAAGGCAAGACTAGCTTCAGATGTTTCCAATCAGCTTGATTGTTTCAAGCTTTGCACTCATCACAACCCCATTGCTTTCACCATCCCGAGGCTGCAACAATACTGTAGCCTTTCTCTGACTCTGTAAGTCTGTGCATGTGTGCTGCTTGCATAAGCCCCTGCTTGAAGCTCAAGTCAGACCTATGAGAACATACCTGGCATACTTCTGGATTCACAAGCATAACCCCAGTTATAGAGTTGAATGCACAAATGATCCCCTTACTTGCACACCATGTAGGCATAAGCTAATGGACAATAACACTGCAACATACGTGCATGAGACTCTTAGAAATTATCCCAGTCCTCTTATGTTATTTGGTACTAGATGTGACCAAATAGTTAAAATAAATAAAAAACATGTCCATTAAATGACAGTTGACTGCAGAGAGAATTGAAAGCATCCTCAGTACCCTTCTTTTTTTGTTGCATGCTTTATAAACTGTTCCTGTGGCATGGTTCAGACCCCGGAGGGATGTGATCTATATGACAAGTAGCTCATCGTGAACAATGGGTCAGGTAGAGTTGAGAGCTCTGAATCCATTACCTTTCAGAGTCACTGAGCTGCAGGTTGTATGGAAAACACCTTGCACATCATACCACTGGAATTACAATAGGAATGAATAGAGGTGGAAAAGGTATATACAAATCAAACAGATACAGCATCCAAGTATTAAGCCTCTTGCTGAACAGGAAAAACAGAACAAGAATATCAAATCCACACTCTGTAAGTTCTTTTACCATTAAAAGCATATGGGTTTTTTGAATCACTGTTGGCTGAGGCAGTAGAGGAAAACCTATAGGTAGGAGGAAGAATAAATAACCACAACCAAAAAAAAGAAGAAACTATGTTTCCTTTGTTTTATGTGCCTTGTGGTCCACGGAGGACACTGCACTCTCTCCAAGACCACCACTCAGATTTCTTAATTCCCACCCCATGCTGCAGGCTAAGGAACAGTCAAGCCTTAACAAGGGAAAATGTTAACCAGAACACATCAGCTATGAAAAGCTTTAGCCATGAGCAAACAGATGCTTGGTTTGCAACCAAGGAGCATTGGTGCTTTGATAAGGAGTGTTATTCTCTGCACAGTCACCGACAGTGCATTTATTGGGTTGAGGCAGTGCTCAATATGTGCCATCAATACTGTTTAGGTAGTACAACAGGGCTCTAGGAGCTGCTGCTCTGTATTTTCCTGACACAGTACCAAAAAGGTAGCTAGCCATCCCCACTCCTGTGCTGTCAACAGAGGTCTCAAGGTCTTTTAATTGATTAGGTTTCAGTTCACCATGCCTGATTTTAGGCACTTCAATAATATGCCCAACAGTCCCCATATAACCAGAGGCTCCAAGTCACCTTCTGGCATGCCTCACAACTGAATGACCTCTGGCAATATCTTTCCCTCCTTACTGATTATAGAAGGGGGTTAGTGCAAAATACAGTCCCAAAATAAAAAATATTTTAGATCCCTTAAGGTAAACTTCCTGCTCTGTTCTACTTTAGGATATCACCTTGCCAAAAGAGTCTGGGATGCCATACTCCTATTCTTACTTGCTTACTCTTAAAAGAGCAGCTCCTTTGTCTGGGCTCTTTCACTCTGAAGGATAGTAGAAAAGTTGAAGTTGCACTTTGAAGTTAAGCAAGGAATATGCCCTTTCTAACTCTGCTTTGAGTGAGTGATTATGAAAACTTTTTCTTCTTAGTGTCAAAGGATTAGTAGATGGGGACATCAGATACTGAACTGACTTTAGCTGAAGTCCACACATGTGAAAGGTAAGGCCAAAATCGAGGAATTATTAACAGCATAAACTTTTACTCACAACCCTTCAAAAGGTGATCAAGTTACACTACAAACAGGCAAAACAGAACAGATATGCTTGAGAGCACACTCAGACACACTTGAGGCTTCTTTCAATTACTACATACCCCATTTTCTGATACCCAAACACTCACACTGCAGGGAGATACTGCAATGCTTTTCTGCTCTCTTTTTTTTTTTTTTTTTTTTTTTTTTTTTTAAGTCCCTACATTTTTTGCTCACATCCTTCTCTTTTACTGGTCACAGAATGTGCCATCTTAACCCATGCTTTGTCCCACTTCATGATGCTCTCCTCTCCTGAGCAAAACAGGGGAAGGACACTAATTCTCCCCAGTACTCTGTCACCTGATTCCTGGGCAAGGCTTGCCATGTATATCAGCATGCCCAGCTGAGCCTGGGCAGAGTGGCAGTAGGTGTGAGTATCAGAGTTCTTCAGGGCAGCTCATCTCACCTCCATGATGCAAGCTGTTGCCTTTGTGCACCAGAAATCTAGTGGCTGTCTCTCAGCATCAGCCCCAGTCATAATACAGACATTCTGGGGACTGCTCTGAGGTCTGAGTTAACTCCTGATCTCTGAAAAAAAAAAAAAAAAAAAAAAAAAAAGATACTCTTAAAATAAATAAACAAAACACAGTTTCCTAATCTAATACATTTTCTAATAACATCTGTCCGTGTCAGTTTAGAAACACCCATATGTGTGTCTGACTTGTGGCGTGGGGGCTAGCGAGGAGAGTAACTCAGCACTGAGGACAATGAAGCTTCCCTGGAGTACCTGGGAGACACATGGGGAAGTAGATAGAAGAGGTATAAGACAATCCACAAGCTAATGTTAAGGAGTCAATCTAGACTGCTTTTTTTGATCGACTGTGTTTTATATTTAGGGTTCTACGTATGTTGTCACTGACTGTCCATAAATTGTGATTGTCACCGCTTGCCAGAAGGATTTTTATCAGTGGCGCTTAATTGTTATTATTATGGCTATTCAGAAAATCTCTGCTACAGCTACATTTTGACATAAAACAGAGGTAATGTTACAGCTTGTGCTTTCTACTTTCCAGGGAAGCCAAGGTGCTGTTTCACCATGTTTGCTGTGACACAGTAAGAACATCTCAGCTTTGTCTAAGCGGCCTCATCTCACAGGTCAAAGGCACTTCCATGGATGGAGGCACACCATCAGACAATCTTTTGCAAGTATCTCTTCAACAGCATTATTTACAACATAAGGAAAAATCTTTAATACACTAGTTTTTTCATTTGGAAAGCATTAAAATATTCCCATTGCAATATTCTGAGAGCACATGCAGTGCAATTAACGTTGCAGCTATGCCTCTGAACAGGGAAGGAAATACTCATTTTATAGAACAGTGTGAATAGATTTCAAGCAAGGTAAAATTATATCGGTATATTTTGCAGCGAATTCAATACTAATCCCATCTGGACCTGATGTTTTACTGAAATGAGATCATCAATTACTGTCTGTGTTCCTCATGAGGTAATGTTTTATTTAAATTGTTCCTGATTTCTTCTGACAGTTTAGGTAAATGTAATTTTCATAAAAAGGACCTTTACTGCTTTCAGCTTTTTTCCTCAATATATAATTTCTAATAGAATTTCTGAGGCACTGGTGATTCTCTATTTTTATCTCTCTCGGATGTGGATGCATGCATAATATGGCACCTCAAACATTTACCTTCTTGAGTTGTGATTAAATGTAGTATTAGTCATCTAGATTACTGTAAATCCACAGAGTCTTTTTAGGTATATCTATATATCTATGTATATATCTTTACACAAATCACTCCTTCACTTCTTTGCCAAGGAAAGCAAATGACTGTTTTGTTTCCCAAACCTAGAAGTAAAGGATAGCTCTATCAGTTATCATCACTGACCTCCTTAATTCATGGCCTGCTTATAAATTAAGCTGACCATCACCTAGCAGTCACTTTCTCTGGTACCTAACCTTGGATAGTCAATGTTGGAACCAGTGTTGCTTAACATCTTTGTTGGTGACATAGATAGTGGGATTGAGTGCCTCCTTAGCAAGTTTGCTGACAGCACCAAGCTCTGTGGTGCCATTGACATGCTGGAGGGAAGGGATGCCATCCAGAGGGACCTTGACAGGCTTCAGAGGTGGGCCCATGCAAACCTCATGAGGTTCAACAAGAGCAAGTAGAAGGTTCTGTACCTCAATCAAGACAATCTCATGTACAAATACAGGCTGGGTGATTGAGAGCAGACCCGCAGAGAAGGACTTGGGGGTATTGGTGAATGGAAAATTGACTATGAGCCAGCAACGTGTACTCACAGCCCAGAAATCCAGCTGTGTCCTGGTCTGCATCAAGAGTAGTGTGGGCAGCAGTTCAAGGGAGGTGATTCTCACCCTCTATTCCATTCTCCCGGGACCTCACGTGGAGTACTATATCCAGCTCTGGGGTCCCCAGTGTAAGGACATGGACCTGTAGAAGTCAGTCTAGAGGAGGGTAATGAAGATAATCAGGGGGCCTGGAGCACCTCCTTTATGAGGACAGCCTGAGAGAGTTGGGGTTCTTCAGCCTAGAGGAGAGAAGGCTCTGGGGAGACCTTATAGTGTCCTTTCAGGACTTAAATGGGGCCCAATGAAAGATGGGGAGGGACTCTTTATCAGGGACTGTAGTGACAGGACAAGGGGTAATGGTTTTAAATGGAAAGGGGATAGATTTAGATTAGATATAAGGAAGAAATTCTTCACTGTGACGGTGGTGAGGCACTGGAACAGGTTGCCCAGAGAAGTTTTTTATGCCCCCTCCCTGCAAGTGTTCAAGGCCAGGTTGGACAGAGCTTTGAGCAACCTGGTCTACCAGAAGGTGTCCCTGCCTATGCCAGGGGGTTTGGAACTAGATGATCTTTGAGGTCCCTTTGTCACAATCTGGACTGGAAGACCAGTCGCAAGAGTTCTGTGATACCCTCAGATTAAATTAAGGTGAAACGACACCAAACAACCGGTTTAAAAGTTTTACTTGTGGTAGAAAACAATTTAAACTTGGGAAAGGATAATAAGCAATGTGATCTCTTAAAAATCTGTAAGAAAGAAAAGAAAGGAAAGAAAAGAAAAAGAAAGGAGAGAAAGAGAGTCAAAGAAATCCACATCACGACCCCTGGATCCACAGTTGTCTCAGGTCCTTTGGGTGCTGGGTGAACACAGAGCAAATTTTTCTGTCACCTTTTAAGTTCATCTTATCAGCTTATTAGCATAGTAGACAGAGAGACAGGTATTCCATGAACTCATTTCCATGAGATGGCAAAAGGTGGAGCATGGGTTCTGTGCACATGTTGAGGGTACATTAACCCTTTTGTACAAATAAGTCGGTGGTCATGATCTCCTCCTACCAGCTTTACTTTTTCCTCAGTATTTCTTTCTTCGGCAATTATCCAGTCATTAGCTCCATCTGGTGTTGGTTGTTTATCTTTCCTACCATCTTTTAGCTCTTCTTCTCTTTAATGCGAACATATGGTTTTACTAAATCTACGTCTCCCCCCTTCAAGGCTTATCTAAGGAATCTGGTTATAGAACGGCAAGGGTGTAGAGGAAACACACCCTTTAATACACCTGTGGTTCCTTCAGCAGGTAATTCATTCCTTAGACTAATCACAAAGGCCACAATTTGTCCTTCGGGTTTTCTGTGTCAATGAATGTTTGAGGCATTACTTCCTTCGGTTCCTTACAACCTTCCAAACCAAACCATTCTATGATTCAAGCATTCTATGATGAACCTTCACCTCCCTGATTCCCATAGGGATAGGCCTTGATCTTTAACAATTTTCTTAGATGCTAGCTGAAATCTGGGCCACAGTATTCTTTCATGACATGCCCTCTACAATTCTCAAACTTCTTCTGCCCTTTCCATACTTCTATAACACTTTTCATGTATTCATGAACTCTCTTTCATAAAATAGCCTTGAAATTGCAGTTGCTCTTTCCGCTTCTCCTGATCTGTTTATATAACAAAACTCAGGATGAACATTACAGCTAGGATCAATACTTACCAGCCTATGTGGAAAACAGAAACACAAATTACTGTCTCTGAAACTGCTAGGCAGAGTCCACAGTGTCACTTATTTGACCACTGTTTATCCAGACTTGACAGTGGAGGTGCTTTAGGAGGGAAACTTTCTAAACAAGCAGGATATCTATTGATCCTACCTCCTCACCTACTACCATCTGTCCCTCATTCATTCACACAGCAGCCAAATTACCAATCAGTTCTCTGCATCCTGGCTTGCCTCATGAGTTCTCCACCAGTCACCCTGGTCATACATGGTAGAAGGGTGCTCTACTAATCAAATAGGAATCTAGTAATACTAATTCTAGAAGTTCACCAACTTAATAAAAAAAATACAAAATGTCTGAACTACACTTTTATTCACTATTAGCTGAATAAGCTGAAGACATTTATTGTCCTTTTTTGAGGCCTGGAAGGGGGAGTTTTGGGACATATATGACAAAACATAACTTGAAGTCACACTTAATGAAGACAAACATGTACCTCCCTAGACATACTGCGGAGCACCCTCAGATCAAGGATGTTACTTCCAGGAGAGTTCCAGGTCTCAAAAGCCAATTTTAACACAACTGAAGTATTCCTCAATAGGAGTATGAGGGTGTTTGAAGGGAAGTGGATGGGTATAAACGTGCTGGGACCATAAAGGGGAGACAATGTTTGACATCTAGCACCAAGGACAGGCCAGGAGAGGGTGCTGTGGCAAGGAGACAAACACAGAGTCCTCTGAGGCTAATATGTGAGCTGAGGTTGAACTCTGATCAGATCACAGCGACTTCCAGTCAAGGTATTGCAGATGTCACACTTTGAACACTACAAAAGTGTTCAGAGCATTGCAGTGTTGAACCAGTGTCACATCCCGTTCAGACGAGGGAGACAATTGACTCAGATTCATAAATTCCCAATGGAGTGGGCAATGGTGAGACAAAAGTCCAAACATTTATTAACACCCCACAATGTACTAATTGGATACAATAATTGGCTAAGTATATAACAAGTTGTGGCAAGCAATACAGTATGCCTTGCATTTCTTAAAGGTAATGAAGGAAAAGGGAAAAAGGAAAGGAGGGAAATGGAGAGAATAGAGGAATAGAGATCACTGACCTGGGTTCCTGCGTCGATCTTGCCAGTGAATGTTCCAAGAGGCATCTGTCCACTTCACTTCACTTCACTTCACTTCACTTCACTTCACTTCACTTCACTTCACTCTCTGGACTGCCCCCCCCCCCTTCCCCCCCTTCCCCCCCCCCCCCCTTGATCTATACACACTTTCCTTGGGTCTGTCCCCTAGGTTGACCCACATACCTATGTATCCCATGTATGGGAAGGGCTAAGGTTGTTTCATGAGATGATATAATTAGCATGATCTTGTTAGTCTTCATTAGAATATTCAGGGGTGTTGACTTTAATATGCATTTCATGGATAATGAAGCAAAGGTCATTCATGGGACAGATGGCCCTTGAAATTTGACCAGGTGCACCAGAGCAGAACAATCTTGTCTCCACAGGACCCCCCACTCCAGCTGCATTCTGTGTTATTCAGGCAACCTTATCAGCTTCGACCTCCACACTATCCACCCCATGACTATAGTTTCATTACTTGTGAGTGCTTGAGACATTCCTTAGCTCGGAGAGCCTCCACTTCCTCCGCTATCCTTTATCTCCTTCTCAGTTCTTGCTTCTCGCAGGCCTGTTTCTTTCAGGACCTGTTTTTACAAGTCGTCTCTCACAACCAGTACCACTCAATATACATTTTGCCCATGATGCCAAATAATCTCAAATTCAGCATAATGTACCAAGCCTTATGTCTTTGTTTCAGACCTGCTTAACTCTATCAAATGGTAATGGACATAGCTGGTGCTGAACATGATGACTCATTCAATAGTGCTGCCTTTTCCCTTTTATCATCCTTTCCACTCACTCTGAAAGGTTCAGAAGGCTCCACTCAGCAGGTTGCAGGAGGGGTTAGGAAATGCAGAATGAAGTGAGCAATAAGGACTGATCCCTTTTAAAACCCACCCACATGTATAAGTTAGAGGAGGTATTTCCTGGCTAGAGATCTTCTGCACATCCTACGCTTGTTTTTTAATTTCAGTATTAGATAACATTTGAAATTAATTGTAAATAATATGGACATGGATGTTTTCATGACAAATTGAACTGCGGCATACCAAATCTCTGTCACTGAAACTGTCTCACTGTATTCTTACATTTGCTTTATCAACCAAACCAATGTCTATTTTGTTTGTGAAGTACACAAACAAAGATTTATAAACATGATAAGAACATTTATATATCCACAGACATCAGAAAGCATTGAAAGTAGTTCCCATGCTAGCTCAGCAAATCAAGTACATTTAAATACCCACAGATGTCAGTGTGTTGCAACAAGTCCTCATGTCATATCAGCAAATAAAATTTAAACAGTTGCTTTGCAATGGTTGTTTCAGTATAATTAGTGCCTCTGTCACGTTTTCAATAACTCTTCTCAAACAGGAAACCCACCATACACAAGCTCCTCTATGAGTTCCAAACTAGCTTCCATCTTAGCTGCTCCATTACAACTGTATTTCCTTCTCAGAGATGTTGGGGACAAAATAGATATTGGCTTATTAAGAGAGGCTTCTAAATCAACTCAAACATTCTTCCAGTTGTCATTACTGTTATATACTGTTATATACTATTCATTTGGTGAATTCAATCAATTTGCCTGTAGAGCAATTATCTCAGGGGCTTTACTTCAGCACTGTCCGATTGAAACAGACGTGGTTTTAGCAAGCTAAAATTAAGGGGCCAGAAAAACTCACTGATTTATATAAAATGAGAGAGATACTTTGGGATTATAGATATGTAGATTGTTCTGACAGCTCATAGCTGGCATATCCAATGGAAGAAATTTACTATCTTTTGGAACACAGATGCCTGAATGCAGCCACCAAGATGTCATGTGTGAATTTAGAGTGTGTGAGGACAAGGAGGACAAGGAGTCAAGAAAAGCACTAGATGTTAATAGGAAGTAAAATTAATCAAACCTTCTATCCCTGGAGGTATTTAAAAGACATGTAGATGTGGTGCTTAGGGACATGGTTTAATGGTGGATTTGGTAGGGCTAGGTTAACAGTTAGACTCGATGATCTTAAGGGTCTTTTCCAACCTAAATGATTATATGATTCTAGAAATGTGCATAGGCACTTTGTTTAGATGTTCTGTAATATAAATAAAATATATAAATTTTAAGATTGTTGGTTTATATCTTAAATTAGAAATAATAAAAAATATTTTTCATCTGAGGAATACCAACATCGTGAATGAACAAATCAAACCAATATATTCCACTATCAAGAAGAGCTACAGTGGTTTCCTAATGAATATGTAATGCCTACATTAACATTTTTATTAGGCACAAGTCGTCATTTTTTCATATCCATAAACACAGTGGACCATGCATGAAATTACTACTTTTCAAGAGAGTGAGTTGTGTTTCCTGTTGTAAACCATCGCCTAAGTGCTGTGTGGTTTCTGCTAACAAGGTTCTTTGGGATATCTTTTCTTTTCTGTTGGTCAGGAACCATATGGCAATGACAGAACCACACTTTTAGATAACTCATTTATTTAACTAACAGCAAATAATAACTAATAGTGTAATCAAGCCTGGAGGAACTGTCATGCTACAATTCAACAGCTTACTTCTGTCTTAAGGGATGTGGAAAAATTTAGATTCCTGTCTCCTCCACAGTATGTGGAAGCTTAACATTTCTTCCTGAGATTCTGAATCCTTTACAGAGCAACTAATCCTATCTTCTCCTGGTTTGTCAGAATACAACTACTTTTTGTTCAGTTACAGTAAATTTTCATGACTAGTTCACAAAATAACAGAATCATATAGGTTGGAAAAGACCTTGCAGATTATCCAGTCCAACCATTAATAGTTCCTAACTACACCATATCCCTCAGCGCTATGTCAACCCGACTCTTAAACACCTCCAGGGATGGGGACTCCACCACCTCCCTGGGCAGCCCATTCCAACGCCTAACAACCCCTTCTGGAAAGAAATACTTTCTGACATCTAGTCTAAACCTTCCATGGCGCAACTTGAAGCCATTCCCTCTTGTCCTATTGCTTGTTACTTGGTTAAAGAGACTCATCCCCAGCTCTCTGCAACCTCCTTTCAGGTAGCTGTAGAGGGTGATGTGGTCTCCCCTCAGCCTCCTCTTCTCCAGACTAAACACCCTCAGTTCCCTCAGCCTCTCCTCGTACGACCTGTGCTCCAGACCCTGCACCAGCTTCGTTGCCCTTCTCTGGACACGCTCAAGTCATTCAATGTCCTTTTTGTAGTGAGGGGCCCAAAACTGAACACAGGAATCGAGGTGAGGCCTCACCAGTGCCAAGTACAGGGGTAAGATCCCTTCCCTGTCCCTGCTGGCCACGCTATTGCTGACACAAGCCAGGATGCCATTGGCCTTCTTGGCCACCTGGGCACACTGCTGGCTCCTGTTCAGCCGGCTGTCAATCAACACCGCCAGGTCCCTCTCTGACTGGCAGCTCTCCAGCCACTCCTGCCCAAGCCTGTAGTGCTGCTGGGGGTTGTCGTGGCCCAAGTGCAGGTCATATGATGAAAAGAAATTAACTATATTAGTACGAGTCAAAAGGAGAAGAAATAATTTAACCAAATGAAGGACCTGGTTGCAAGTTCTTTTCTATGATAAGTTAGAATCTAAAGTTAGTCTAAATACTTCTGAACTAAGCATTTCCATTTACTCGTGATCCATCTAATCCCCCATTAACACAGGCAGCAATTTAACAATGTAGACCATCATCTGAAGCACTGTCAGTGCAAAAATTCAGCTGGACCATCCACCATGCAGATGAATAGTATATGCTGATGGGACAGACTTGAACCAGATGACCAACAGGACCTTGCCTTTGCCTTTGATATGTGGTCCCACCCTATGTTGCTTATCTCCTTGCTCTTTCTTGTGAAAAGTTCTCATTCACACCTGTTGCCTCCCTGCATGCTGATTTACCACCTCTCACCAGTGCTCACACAGGGAGAAAATACTCCAGCAGACAGAGATGAAGGCAGGGGTGCAGATTCCTACATGGTGAAAAGACCCTGCAGACAGTGGAGGCTTCACAACAGCTCTGCCGTGAGGACCAGCCCCTGGTGATGGCTGGCAAGGGGGATACAGAGTGGTCCGTGTTGCTCAGCTCAGCCACTAGCCTCTTCAGAGGAGACACCAGTAGCCCCGTCAGGGGATGGTTGGCATGCGTGGTGTGGGTGATGGGATCAGTAAGTTGCTGATGCAGAAAATAGAAGGGCAGAAAGGCATTGCAGGGGAGCAATAGGAAGTGAAGGAAGGAATTGCTGGAGGGAATCATTCTTAAGACAGCTGAGAGGAGACTTGTACAGATCCCCATGCTCCACTCTGTCCAAACTGTCCCAGAGCACACAGAGCAGTCACGGGATTATACAGTTCATTATATTTGTGCAAAATAGGAGACAGGTATATGTTTTTGTTTATTAATGCAGTGGGTAATGCTTAAAAAACCCACAAAATTTTAATAACTGCTGGGATAGTGACCAAAACACTGGAGAAGAAAATTGAAGCTGTGTGGAGATCTGATTGAGTAAATCTGAAGGATGTCTTCTTTTAAAATCAGTAAAGATTCTTTGGTGAGATCAGTGGAACCTGTAAATTGTGATGTGGTATCAAGTTGATCAGTTCTGATTCTGAATGATTTTGATAACTGCAACTGTACCATGACTGAGTCTATTGTAAAGAGGTTAATTTCACAGCCACTTACTGCCTGGCAAGTGCAATAACTTCTTATAACAAAATTATTTGAGGCACAAGGTGGGTTTCAGAACCTACATTCTCCCTTTAGGGAAAGAGATCACAAGCCTTTGGGAGCACATTGCATTGCTATTGTAAGATAGTTTGATTCAGTGTCTTACCAGCACAATTTACAGGCACTGCATGGAAAAGGAATTGATTAATCTATTAATTCTATCAAGACTTTAAATAAAATGGTACAAAACATTTGGAAAATGGTAAAAATAAAAATAAAACCCCAAAACCCAACATTGGAATTAAAGTCACCATAAAAGAAAAGAGCCAGCGTCTTCACTCCTATTCCACACACCACTTGATCAAGTCCTTTTTGATCTTTATGCATGAGTTACTGTTTTGGTCAGATCAGAAAGATTCCCCATTTCTTGCAATACTATTTGGTCTCACTGAGCAGTTCCTGCAATGATACAGAAAAAGTTTAGAAACATAATTATACAACTTTTTTTATGCACTCTTGAGTGCATAAAAGTTACATTAAGTGCATTAAGTAACAAAAGTGCATTAAGTTACAAAACTTAAACAAAAAATGCTGTGGCTTTTATGTTAATTCTGCATGTGACTGACACTGTAAGGAGCTGTGAAGCACAGACAAAAAACTCTGAGGGACTGTCTATGGTTGTTGAAGGTGATCTGAACAAATTTGAAAATTATCTGTGTATAATGATACACCCATAAACTGGGCCTGCAAAACCAGATTTTACTTCACATCAGTTGGACCACTTTCAAACAATACCAGAAACTTGAATATCCATTCATTAAAGATTTTGCATTTAACATTTGCTAAAGGAAGATATTTTTTGCTATCAGGAATGACTTAAGAGTAGTATCTTTTATTAGGTTTTATCTGTGATAACAGATTACAATACTTGAGCTCTAAGGATGATGATTTGGGCACACAAAGACCCACTAGAATTATTGCCTCTACTTGGAGCCCGACAGGTACATCAGTCAGTCTATTCTGACTTCTTCAGGAGTTATCTGATTGGTTAGGAAAGATGTACGGAAAAGCAGTGCAAGAAATTCTGGATTTTGGCAAAAAGTAAAGGAAACAAACAAAAAACCCCAAATATTTTTGACAGGATGCTATCCTGGAAAATGTCATTTTTAACATGCAGGTATTGTGGTGTTCCAAATGAGCCAGAGATAGGCTTCTTCTGTATAATTAACCATATTGAGATCTGCCTTTATAGAATATTGTATTTCACATGTGATAAAGGCTCTCAAATCAAAGTAATGAGAAAGCCTGATGTGGTAAGAGCTGAATTCAGAATCAAAGAGTATCCCTGGTTAAGCAATTTTTTGCTTGGACTTTTTGCTAAAGTTTTCCTTAAAACAGACTTTTTGGATGATGGTGAACACACATGACTGAAGAACATGAAATGACTATCATATTGTGGGTATTGTCCAGGTCTTCAGATTATCACTAGACAAAGCAAATTATGTTTACTTCTGGCTGATAAAGTCAACAGAATACAGTGAGTAATTCATGGCAAATCTCACTTTTGAAATTATAATAAAAATCCTGAAAAGCCCTAACTATTATTATGTTTTTCCTTTAAGGATGTGGGTGCTAGGGCAATCAGAGCTCAGTATTTGTATAATAAAATATAATTTTTATACAAGCCTATCATGCTTTCTGCAGGTTGAAAAAGATTCAGAATACCAACATTTAATATCTTAAACAGTGGAACTAGCATTGGTCATGGCAGCTATTTTTTTGGTCTTTTTACTGTGGCCAAAGGAAAATTATATGACCCTATCTATGTTTTGTGTAGGTTTTTGACACATAGTTTCTGAGATTCTGTACAATTATAGAATTGCTTAGCAAGACTATTTAGCTAGAGGCCTATTCTGTACTCCCCAGAGAGTCTCAAGTTGTATTCCAAATCAGGAAGAACAAAATCCACTGTTACCTTAATATTTTTATTTTATTGTATTTTGAATGGTTTATGCACTTTAGCTTTATCATTTTTTTAATTGTTCTTAGTGCTTTGGGATTGTTTTCTATCTTGGGATTCTTGTTAAAATAGATTTGTCTATTCACCCCATTTTTGGTGGAAGATTCACAAGAAATATTTTCACTAATTCGTGAAAGTTTCCCCATCAGGGATTAATAAACAGCTAAATGCCATAAATATCCAAACATATAATCTCTGACATAATCAATAAATTTTTTGTTATTGCTATATATCAAGTGGAATGACAGCCAAGAGAATAGGAAGGAAGGAAGGAAGGAAGGAAGGAAGGAAGGAAGGAAGGAAGGAAGGAAGGAAGGAAGGAAGGGAAAGAAAGAAAAGAAAGAAAAGAAAGAAAGAAAGAAAGAAAGAAAGAAAGAAAGAAAGAAAGAAAGAAAGAAAGAAAGAAAGAAAGAAAGAAAGAAAGAAAGAAAGAAAGAAAGAAAGTGCATTAGCACTGTTCCCATAAATTAGCAAGTGAAAACAGTTGCAACCAGTGGCCTCTACAGGGTTTTCTGTGCTGTCCTTGTTGCAGTCTACTCATGTTTTTGTCATACTTTTCTCCATAGTTCCCTTCCGTTCACCAAAAATTTGCTTTTATTTGTTGCATACATTATGAAAGAGATAATATCTCCTTTACCAGCTTTGTACTATTTTCCATAGGCATTTCTGCTTAGGAAAGCCACTTAAAATTCCAAACTAAGAACAACTCTATCATATTGGTCAACCTTTTCTAATTTTAGGGGAAAACCCTTTGTGAGGAAATATTCTTCTACAACCATCACTTAGCAGTGATGAGAACTTTTAGCCAAGCCAATTTCACATGGGTTTCTCTTGCTCCAGTGAAGCACTAAGTTTTTTTTGTTCTATCTTGAGCATATACTAGGTCTTTTCTACAGTTCATAAATTGTATTAAGACATCTGCACAAACTATGCATGTTGACATCATGCAAACTATACATATACCTATACCTTCACAAATTTCCAGTTTAAAATCATCTTGAGTACAGACACAACGGGATGAAATTCTTTTAAATCTGCCTGAGGTTTTTCTATGATCTCTTACTAAACACTACAAAGTAACAGAACAGAATAATGAAAAACAAATATTCATTTCTAACTCACCTCCTATGCTTCTACAGAATTTACCAGTAGCCTTTTACACAACATAGGGACAAGACAGAATTTTACAGTTCTTTTAAAATCATTTTAAAGGCTAACACAAAACTTTATGCCTTCAGTGAGTATCCATCTATGGAGGACAGTCCATAGACAATCCATAGAAGTTCAAAATGGTTCAAAACCACCATTTCTCAGCCAGATTTTGCCCTTGCTGAAATCAAAAGACTAGAACTCTATTCATTTAACTAGAAAACTTAAAAGGTTAATTTAAGACAGAAAGCATTCTTACTATCTCACTACCTTACGTTTTTTTATTCTGGCCCAGTGAAGATGCCACATCTCAGAGTTAAGATTATTGCACTGAACCTCAAGATATGTGACTAATTCCCACCACTGCTACTTCATATTTGTACTATTTTTGGCAATTAGCTAAAAGTCTCAATGTCTTAGCACTTACAGCCCAAAATATAGTCACCAAATCTCTTACAAAATGGAAAATTACCAGGGCTGTCCAGAGGATGCTAAGTAACTAAAGATGCATACCATGCTCCTCACTGGGTGACCTATGATTGCTGGGGCAGGCTGGTAAGAAGCAACCACTGTGCAAAGAGTTGAGGGAGTGAAGGAGGGAGCTTAAAAAGAGGTGTTGCAAAAACTTTTATTCTATACCCAAGAAATTTTGCTCCTCAAGGACACTTCTCAGCAATTTGTATCACATAACCTTCAAGATCTCAAAAAGTACACAAAAAAATGTAACAAATACATTTAACATGTGAAGTATTATTATTGTTAATATTTTTTTACTCTCACTTTTGTAGTCATTAAAACTTGGTAGTGAAAAGATTTAGCAGACCTAAGAAACAGTAGAGCATCACAGAGTTCCCTCTCTTTTTCCTTTAAATAAATATGTTGAATTAAGTGTCCTTTTTTTCAAACAGCTTATAATTATCTGTGCATCTGTAAAATCAAAACACTTCTACCCCATTTTTAATATTACTCTATTTAGCATAAGACTTTGCCAAGAGTCTAATCATGTTTAGGAAAGATAACTTAGAAAATCATTGAATGTATTTTTTCTTCTCTTCTCCTCCTTTTAAAAAGCTTTTTATTCAAGGTGCAGTAATATCTTTAGCTACTGACACCAGTATTATCTGTCCAGACCAGAGGGAATTTGGTGGTTGGAGTTCAACGCACATATATGTCTCCTAATTCCCTATCAAAATGTGGCACCAAAAAAAAAAAAATCCTACCCTGGGGCCATAAATCTGATGCTGAAAGTTTGTGAATCCTGAGTGTAGTGATTAATGGTTGAGAAATCTGCGTACAGAAAGCTACACTGAATGAAGCTAAAAGGCGTTTCATTCCCAGGAGGTAATTAATAGATGGCAATACTGTTCGTTTGCAAGGTTATGTTTAACTGGTAGTGATGTCACAGTGCTGGCTAAATGGTAGAACTGCATTAATGGTCCCCAAACCCCAAATCTCAGCACTCATTAAGCCTGAGTCATAGATTAATGAAGAGGCATTTATACTTTCAGTCTGTGCCATAAATAACTATACAGCATTAAAGTCAGTTAATAAGGAGGCGGAAGATGTTGCCTTATGACTACAAGCATGTTTAGAGATGCCTATTTCAAAAAAGATTTTTTTCTTAAAGAATGCATTACAAGTCACACAGAGGAACTACACAAACTTGTCAACAGAGTTTCTTCTGGGAAACTGTCATGTATGCTGCAAACAACAAAAGTCTTAAACATAGAAATCTGGCAGAACATATGTTCTTTTAGTAAATGACACACTTTTAAGTAGCAGAAAACTCAACAGCAAACATCAACCTTTGACCAGAAACAACCTTTCAAGTTTAGCTGTTTTCCTTGGCAAACTGGCAAAGAGACGATTACGGTGCACCCTATTGGACACTTTATTTTTAGGTTATGCTTAGTAATAAGCCATCCGATACCTTTTTCCCTCAGTATAAGAAGATGGGTTTTTAATTATTTCTATGCAAGAATTAAACTTAAAAGTTTATGGGTCTTAGAATAACGATTTTGCATTAAAAGCCCCTCCCCCCCCCCAAAGGCTCTACTATTCCAGTACTGCAATTTTTGCAGTGGTTGTCACCAAAATAAGTCTAGCGATGAACTCCAGCAGCTATGCATGCCCAGTTACATTCACTATACTTTTAACTATGTAAATTTTTGAAGTTAATACTGATGCTGGGAAGGACTTCATTAGATTAAGAGCTGTCACTTATTATTCTCAAGCTATTTTTAATAAATCACAGATTTACTGAAGTGACACAACTATGGTTAAACACCACCCCCCCCATGATTATTTAAGCAAGAATACAAATTTTGATTGGATTATAAGTAGCAACTACTTATTTTACATAAATATATCCAAACATGAGTGGCATTAATAGAATTTTATTTGCAGGCAAGGAATTCAAACAAATTATTTGATTGTTGAACAGGATTTTTTAACCTTCATAGTTTTTAGTGTGATTTCTAATACTTGACCAGTTGAGTTCCATGATTAATTAACCGAATTTCATTCCATAATTTAATATGAATTGCATTTTTACTTTACTTATATGTAAACAAATATTATCTTAAAGTCTTTCATCCCAGAAGCAAGGACTTCCAAACCACTGCATTTTTCTGTATTTTATATTTAGTGCAATTTTTCATAATTTGTTGGTCAAATATCCTTAAGACAGACAACCTGAATTTTTTGATATAGCAAAGAAACCTATTATCATTACTTTTAGCCGAGGCATATTCCTGAACAATTTTACTGTGGACAGTAGTCCAAAAACACTGAGACTATAGTTGTCAGGAATTTTGGCATGTGGAGCAGAAAAGGGATGAGGAAGTAGAGTTTGACCTGATGAAGTTGTTTATAAAATACAAGTGGAGGTGAGACTGGTTATAGAGGCAGTGTCTGGAGAAATTAAGAGAAGTGCGTAATTTATGGAGAATTTTATAACCACAAACCACGAAGTGTGCAAGATAGAGAAAAGTATAATCCTTGACATAAAATATAAACTCAGGAATAGCAGACACATACTACCTTATCTGACAGACTTTCACCCATCTAGACTGCATCTTGATATCAGATCAGGAGCAGAAACAAGATGATCACAATTTTAACGTGAAACCTGCCCTTCCATCACTCTGAATAAGTTTGATCCATACAACCAGAAAAATTTTTTTCCACAAGCAGACTGGACATTTATTTTGTTCTTCATATAGCCAGCCTGCTCATACCCCAGGAATACGTCTCCATGGACCACCAACAAAGCTGCCAGCCAAGAACTGAATATGCATCTGGAAATGAGAAAACATTATATACAGAGTTCAGGCCTCCTGGCTGTCGTTGTACAAATCTGCCCACTGAAGAGAGAAAGGGGTATTTTTGCCACTTAGCTTGTACACATTGACATGACAAGAATGAATGCCAATAAGGCATTCCAAAATACGCATATCTTCTGTCACTCAGAGCCACTTACCTTACACTTTTACAGAAGGAACTGGTAAGACTGATGTTTACATGCTACCTGATGTAAGAGTTATATGTCTGCTGGGATCGGTCTTCTTCAAACAGGACAATGAAAGTCTTTAAGTTACTTCTCTGAAAACGACAGTTGGAATTGACAACACAAGTATTTACAAAGATGATCTGTAAGGAGATACAAAAGCAAGGATGAGGAAAGAACTTAAGAAAGACCACATTCTCTGAGAGTTTCAAACAGGCTTTTAGAACAAAGGTACAGCAGCTTAACGTTTTCACTTCTAAACAAGGAGCCATGTTTCTTTCTTTGCTGTAAAGAAGTTATTGTTATTAACCTCCAGGTTTCTGTCACACTCAAAGTTTGGTGAGAGGTTGGCAGAGGGGCTTGGGATCTTCAATATCTGACATACGCTTCTAGAAATTAGTCAAGAGTGAGTGTTCTAAGAGCTGCATGCCAGCTTTCAGAGTGCTTGCTTATGAACAAGACAACGAAATGCTATTACTATCAGACTTCAGTCTATACAGATATCTAGATGGCAAAGACATTTTGAAATTGGCAATGCTGGTGTAATAGATCACTTTACTTGATCTATCAGGAAAGTGCAAAAACCTGACAAGGCAAGATCACAGCTGTATCAAAATCAAATAAATGAAATCTTGAAAGAATTTGAAAGTAATTTTGACAATGCCTTCTGCCTGAAAGGTAGTAAACCCAGTAAATAACCCTCTGACAAGGTGCCATGACAGTTGTAGACAGTTGTTCTTGCTTGAAGAGTGAGTAGAACTTTGATTAACTGAGCTATATTTTCCCTCTCACCTGTATGAATCAGTTTCATACATACTAAAGTGATTGGCGTAGTTCCAAGACCACACATTAGGGGTCTGGCTCAGTCCAGAAGAGATCAGAAATTCTTCTTGAAAAGGGAAGATCTAAAGGCAGTGCCATATCCCAGCACTGTATGCACTGTCTGTCAGTATGTATGTACTGTCCAGAAAAGTGCCTTGTAACATATTCGAAGATCAAAGATCCTTGACCAAAGAGGTTTTTATCATTTGCTGTTGCTCATAAGCACCTCTCAGGTGAAAAAATTCTACTCCCACTGGGTCAGAATTGGACTGCAAGAATTGAGCATTGTACTTTGCATAGCAAAGTCAGCAACTTTGTTTTACGAAGACAAAGAGCATCGGGCTAACAGGAAAGGGTCATAGCTATTAGCTTAACTGAGGTACGGAGAATTATAAGGGCAAAACTGTGAGACATACTAAGCAAATATAGCTAGGAAAAACAATTCACAACATTGATAGCAAATTACTGAACAGGCTATTTTGGAAAACTCCTAAGATTATTGCTATTAGTTATGATATCACATTACCCAGCTCATCTCAATATGCATGAAGCAAGTTGCATATTACTTGTTGCTTCTACTTTTTTCTTCCCAGAACAAAACAGGGATAGTCAATCTCCTGAAAGAACAGGTGGAATTGATGATGTAAGCCACTGCTTATGAAAAAGGGTCACGATACAGACAAGGAGGTCACAGAAAACAATTTGAAACATGGAACCCAATTTTATGGTTACTGATTTTATATTGTTTATAAATTACCACAGCAACCTGTGGCATCTGGGACAATATCCAAAAATAATTCAAATAAAACTAGGCCTTGTAGATGAAAGAAAAACGAACAGAAACTAAGTATAAAGGACAAAAATATTTTAAAAAGTCAAAGTAGTTGTGTGGGGGGGGTGGTGTAGGAAATAATATACAAAGCCTTCTTGTAATTTCCACTGTAAGTACAAAATACTGCACACTTCATCCACATCCATATTAATATCTGCTAATGTCATTACAACTTTAGCAGCGTTACTGTGTTGTACTAGAAGGAAAATCAATACATTGTGCGTAGCATTTTCTTATCTGTTGGGAGCAGAAGTATGCTGTTTGTGGAGGTGTAGACTCTGTTCCTGCCAGCTAAAAATGTTACAACATAGTGTTAAGCTATTTTATAAAAACTGGCACTTCCTCTCTCTAATTGTGCAACAGAAGACAGATCATATTTAACAAACTTTGCTCTCATTATAAACTATCGCTAGAGTTGAGATAATGCATTTCCCTTTCCTGCAAGGTTTGTGATACAGAATGATAGCATTTTAAAAACCTGACTTTGGTGGTGATGAACAGCATGATATGCCAGGTTGTTTTAAGTTCAGAGTCAAGCTTTTCCTCTTGTGCTAAACCAGAAAGGCTGTAGGTACTTCACAGTCTCAGGTGACCATATTTGGTCATCACTGGCTGACATGTTGATAACAGATTATATGTCGCTGCTTCTGTGGAGCAAAAAAAGGCCAGATGGAGTTTTCTAGAATTTCAGCCAATCTTCCCATATTTCCAAAAAGCACCTGACAACTGCAAATTGTGTTTAACAGTGGCAGTGAAAGTTGATGGACTTATTAATTGTGACTGCTGTTCAAGTAAAAATGTATAGACAAATGCCAACACATTTAATTCAATAACACTGACTCCTGGACCAGAATGCTAAACCTTGCTGGTAATTTTTTTTTTCTGCTTAAAAAACTGGAATACGACAGTCTTTTTGAAACAACTGATAACTTTAAATTTGTGTAGTATACAAGCAGAAAATGAGAATTACATTAATATTTGCAGTTATCTAAATATTACAGAAAATGGCAGAAAACTGGATGAAGGGTTGTTTCTGCTGACTTCTATCCTTCATTGCTGCCCCATGACATGATACTTATGCTGACAAGTCCTGTTGACAACTACAAGGCCAGTACAGAATAGACTGAAAAGGATATGTATTCCATTCTTTAGAAAGAAGATCATCTTGGATCACTCACATCAGCAGTTTTGACCTTGTATTTATGACAGCAGATTGACCAGTGACACTCAGCTCCAGCTGTTGGTACCAAATAATGCAGTTACAGGGTCACAGAATCTCTTTCTTTTTTCTTATCCTAAAAACCCAAACAAAATTAAAAAAAAAAAAAAAAAAAAAAATCAGCCCCCAGCAGTACTGCTTGTTCATAGAAGGAAGTTGGGCTTCAGTGGGATGCATCTAGAAGACAGTGCTATGGTAGAACAGCCCTGAAATAACATATCCAAAATATATTATCACCTAGCTAGCTTGGAAAGCATCTATCCTCTTGGTGACCAACAACTGTCATGCAAGGATCCAGTTGCCTTCTGCTTGCACACTAAGAAGCTGTTACATGAGACATTATACTTCAAAGACGAGTCCTAATATTACATCCCCCAACCCCAAATTAGTTCCATAGACCTTAAGACAGGAAATTAAAATGAACATACAAACTTCCCACAGCCCAGCTCCATAGATCTCCTGCTATGAGCATCAGCAGTAAGATGTTACCTAGCTGTTATTGAAGATTCAGCTTCTTACAGCCCTTACTAGCTATCAGACCTTCCTAAGATGCAACATAAAACATAAACCTAATGTCTGCTTTAACACAGCTAGAAACAAAATGCCTTAGTCCTTCTGCTTTCTGTTTTCCTGAAATGAAGAAGTTACTAACCCCTCCTCCCCATCGCCTATAAAAATGAATTGAGTGTCACCTGTCTGTTCATTTTCATACAGAAGCAAACTGGGCCAGAAGGGCCAACCACCAATGTTGAGGACAGATATTTTTCACCTCTGCACGGTTCCATCAGTGTGTTTGGAGGAAGAACTGTTGGCAGCTTCCTGCATCAGCTCTTGTCCTGGGATTTTAACACTCCTTCCTTCTTCCTCCCTTCCCCAAACAACTTAATTTTGGTGACACTACCTGTGATTCTTGGTTTCACCCACCTACATCTGGAAGCTAAGACAGATTTTCAGTTAGAAGCGTAAAGTATAACAGGGAATTAGAGTGAATTTTCTTTTTCGTTTTGAATGATGGTTGAAATGTTTTCCTGGGCTAGAAAAGGAGGATAGGAAAAGAAAAATGTGAAATTTTACATTACTGATATTTAGAGACATAGCACACTACAAGACATCGATGTCAAAACAAACTGGCTATCTTCAGCCAAGAAAACTAGGATGAATGGCTGAAACTCCCCAAGCTCCCCAGTTTACTGATTTTAGGCTTACTGAACCACAAGATAGTAAGTTCTTCATTTTACCCAAGTTCCCCAGCAGTAGTATCTGAATAACAGCATTCGTTCTTAATGAAACACTTTATCTTATGTTATATATCTAGTTTCCACATTAAAGCCATTTTCTCCTGGTGCTGGTAACCATATAAACATAAAAACTTATTTGCATTAAGATGTGACACTACTATTCTCTTCATCTACTCCTATCAGTAAAATATTCTCACTGTGAACATACTGGAGCTTTTTAAAAGACAAAGGAGAATAATCAGCAAGTTAAATCATTGTTCTTATTGTCTATTAACAAACGCTATCAGAAAAGGCTAGTTTTGGTGAAATAAGAACAGTTGGAAAGAAAACAACAGACAGATAGGAACATGGCTGGAAAGTATGTTTTCATTGATTCTACCTGTGTGGTCAATTGAGAAACTAGTTAAACTTGTTGGGAAAGTTGTAGCTAGATATTGAGCAAAAGGGGAAGGAATTTACAAAGTGTTCCTGGTTTTATTTTTCAAGACTTGTATTTTACTGCAGCAGGGAGCATTACACAGGGTTTGGCGTGAATGATCTGGAAAGAAGGAGAGAACAACTGTGTGAGAGAACAACTGTGTCATCTTTTTAAATTAAAGATCCTAACTACAGTATTAATTATATTTTTTGAGATTTGACTAGGTCAGCATGGTGTGTCAACAATGAGGCTGTTGATTGTTCTCAAAATACTTTCTGAGGTTAGGAACCAAAACTATTATTCTGGTCCTAGGCTGAAAACACCATGCAAAGAGCCTTCTATGAAGCATGTGTACTGAACAGGTGATACAATCAGTGTCCAGACAGCCAGTAATAAACAAGGAAGAATGGATATAGATCTCAACAATGTTCCCAGAGAGATCTGAAAGAGCCAGTAGATACTGAAATATATCTGAAAAGAGAGGGTATAAGTTTCCATGGGTCTCTTCCTTGGACTTGAATCCAAGCTTCCAAATCATAAATCCTATATGTGCATGAAAAGAGATGGATATCTCAAGATGGCAGCTAAGAAAGACTTTAAGCTGTCTAGGAAGGTCAGTAGAGCTATTTAACATAATAATGCTGAACACAGATATTATTTAAATTTATTTTTATTCTCTGGAACTTAATACCTGAGTCAGAGTTGCTTTCTGTTCCACCCAAGGTCAAAGCCTGCCCCTCCTGAAAGGTAACTTTCCATTTTCATGAAAAACTGTATAGGAACATTTTATTCAGAGAGAAGGTAGTAGAGGTGCACACTTCAACACATTCCAATTTTAACATTCACTTGAGTGGGAGTCTTGATCTTCCCAGTTTAACAGATTGACAGCCATTGTTACTACAACTGTTTCCTATCTAGCAGGCTAAAAATATAACTGGCTAAGGCTGGGCTGAGCCTTTCTCCAGTCTTGTCAACACTGAGTTTCTGGATAGACATCAGTGCAAGAGTCACAGGAAGAGAGTAAAACAGACAGCCTTCAGGAGTCCTTAATTCTAGTCCCTATTTCCAACATAATTTCTCTTTGTTTCTAAATCTAGTGTATGCTTCAACAGTAAAGCTGAGAAAAGCCCTCAGCAGGTGTTCAAGACCTTCAGTGCTTTAGGTGAAGACTACCCTCACTCACTAAATTTGGGCTTGTCCTGTGCTGGGTTGCAAGGCAGTAGTATGTAGTCATCATAGAAATAGTTTTGTAAATGTTTCGAGATTTGGATCCCATCTGGACAATTGCCAAGTTTTTAGCTGATCTAGCAAAATAAAAGTGAAGTGCATCTTCCTATGCACATCTGGATAAAATTAAATGTTTTCTTAAATCACTAACTTGGAGAAGTAAAAGAAGAAAACCAGTTTGCAATGAAATATTATTGTGAGTGCCCTGTTTGACACAGTGACCTATTGCAAATTGTAACATAATTTCAAAATTTAATTGGAAGATTTTTTCCTCATTTTTCATATGTACAAATAAGCAAGATCACTAATTTAAAGGATTGTAAAAGACAAGCCCAAATTCTACATAAGAAGAAAGAAGGATCAGACTGATGACATACTTAACTTAGTGGACCTGTCCTTGAAACTTCTGATAGATGTCTCTCTATAGGATATTCTGAAGGCAATATGAAAGGAACAATAAAAAGAAACAAATTTATGTTGTTAGGTTGGTAATGGATGACGGGGGGGATTACGAGAATGTAAAAAATGCTGGTAAACTTAGGTAATAACCTTAAACAATTGCTTTTAGCAGTGAGATGCTGATAATACAACATCAAGTCCAAACACATTTGTAAAACATGACTCCAGGAAGGATAGGGCCCTGAGCAGAAGGCAGTTTCCATAATCTGAGTTCCAAGTAACAAATACATCCTCTGGAGTTTTCATATCATACAGCAGTTGACTGGACAAAGATCTAAACTGGTTATTGGAGCAGGTAACAGGTTGAGCTGCTAGGTAAGAAAAACAGCAAGTGCAGGGAGCCACAGTGCCCCAGACCTAGTCCCCAGTTCCTGAGATAAAATGTAAACATTTTCCTACACTTTTGCCTAATCATGAACTGTTTCAGGAAGAAGCTGCATGAAAGAAAGGAATAATTATGGGTTTTTTTATTTTCCTACTTAACTAGGGAAATCTGAGTGTAAACAAAACTGAAAAACAGGCAGAATTTGAAAGAAAGGGTAAAGGAAAAATTGTTCTGAGCAGGAAAAGGACATCTTATGTGCAGCAGAGGATTATTCACTAGGCATTATGTCTACATGACAAGCCCTTACAGAGTACTCCTGTGCTACTCCTGACTACAGACTAGTTGAAGATGAGGCTACAGATTCATACACTCCACCTTTGCTCATCTTTGGAGTCTTCTGTTTAATGCTACATCGTTTCTTTTATGAAAAAATCTGGGACAGGCCAAGCCTTCAAGCGTGTCTCAGCTAATGTTTATTTGGGCTACCTCACTGCAGTAGCATCATCAGTTGTCTACAACTAGATGTTGTCTTGCAGTATGTGACAGACCCTTTATGTGACAGAGAGTCCTGTGACCCTGTTGCAGCAAGACACTGTGATGTTCAAAATGGAGAATCCACCTTGCAGGTACAGCAAGAGCTGGGCCTGTCCTATCTGTAATGCAAGTATTCAAGAATATGGTTTTATATGTTGATATGTTTGAAGGTGGACAGATACACTGCTTGTGTATGCTTCTGGGAGCTATGGATGCAAACCAGGTCTGGACTTGTGACAGTCTCAAATTTATGTTTGAAAAACAAAGCAAATGGGGCTTAAAAGGTGGTGTGGCAGCTGTTCTTCCATTAAAGCCCATGTTCCTTCCTTATTATCACAGACATCCAGTCATGGCAGGATGGCTGAGAGTTGACCCAAGGCCATGAGCCCCCTGATCTTACTTTGATGCTAAACCTGTTTTGAGCAAATCTCAAAATTTTTAAGCTCTCTTTTTGGCCTAAACTTTTCTATCATTCCATGACCCTATGATTATGTGGATGGTTGGTCACTAAATTATGGTCTCCACTATGGCAAACAAAATGCTGAAATCCTGGTTGGGTTTGGTTTTGTTTTGTTTTGTTTTGTTTTTCTCACCTCATGGGTTCCACATTATGGTCAATATTATCTAAAATCAGATTGATTAAGTTTCTCCATCTGTGTTCTCCAAATGATTGACTGCAGTGTGAAAGTGTCAGAACTCACAAGAAAAACAAAATTGCAGAAAGGAGCTTCTAGCAGATGTCACTTCAAGGGGAGCCACCAATCTCAAAACAACAGGAAATAATTTATTACATGAGCTGGGCAAATACACATGACATGTTGGTTAAAGAGACATTATCTATCATAACAGTCGATACTCTCTGTGAATTAAACAGAATATGAAGACTACCTTCGGTTTAGTTTCCCTCCTGTAGGAAATTAACATTATAAGAACCCAATGTAAACAGAAGAATGGCAGATGAAAGCAACAGAACATTTCACAGAACTGTTTAAGGTCCCCTATTTTTTCAAGGATTATTTGTTTTTTAGCACTGTGCTTCCCTTAGCATCACTGTTAAACATTTGCTAGAAGATTCCACTGTTTTTTCCTCAAGAACTTTCTTGACAATCCAGTCATTCATTCTCATCTGGCTGGGATCATGCTTTCTAATGCTTAAAGTTTCTGTTACTTTCTTTTGGTCTAGTACTTTGTATTTCATTTAGAATTAGTTAGGACTAATATGACATTATAAATAATATGCTGGCTCCATGGCTTTCTCTCTGATCATTTCTTAGGCTCTGGGATGTTTAATTGTTGGATTTTGTTTTTAACCTGTCTTACGTTTATATTATTATTTTTTAAACACAGGAGAAATACCAGAGCAGTTTCCATTACAAACACAAACTGTTGGCACAAGTGTTTTGCACCTTGGTAACCCTTCATTTTAAAATGCTACCCCAGAAAAAAACAAGTGATCATGCAGATGATCAACCAGACATGCAGGATAAATTTTGAGGATGTGCAGAGGAGAGAGGGATCAGGTATAAGTGCTGAGCAGGTGCAATTGTGCTTTAGGGTGTCTGAAGCTTATTTCCATGTCTAACATTCACTACTAACCTGAGCAGGAAAAAATAAAGGCGCTAAAGTCATTGGCACTTTTGCATGTGTCACTGCTAATACCCAGAAATAATTGTAATAAAAAAGGACTGGTTTGAATTTTGTGTTGTTTTGAAAATAGCTAGAGGGCAAATTCAATCATGTGTGGATGATGTAAGTTCATTACATGACAGTGTAGAGGTGAAAAACCTTGCTAGAATTGTTCATTGATTGAAGTTTTGTTAGTTCATTCAAGGTTTAGTTTGAATTCACTTTGTATTTTAAATTAGACACATACACACACACACACACACCACACCACCGCCCCATATATATATATATATATATATATATATATATATATATGAAACAGATACACTGGCAGTCACCTGGAGTAACAGACTGCCACGGGCATAAAGATATGCATAACTTCTGCCAGAGCACTGGAAGCTGAGGGCTAGCTGCTGCTGCAAGTGCCAAAAGCAGAGCAGGGGCATGTGGGATGGCACCTGCTGTTTTAGGACTGTTTGGGTATAGCTGAGTCCATTCTGACCTCCCTCAGCTCGCATCTGTTCCCCAGTGCTCCACCCCTCCTGTAGCAGGAGACTGAGCAAGGGCCTCAGTACAGCCTGGTGTGCTCCTTGGCACAGCTCCATATGTCCACTTATGGAGCTGGCAGCTACATGGAAGTCTGTTGCCTCAGTGCCTGTAGCTCCCGTACTGCCTTGCAGATTCAGCTGGATGGTCATGGCCCTAACTTCCCTCCACAATTTTATTTCTCTGGTGAGCTCTGACACTTTCAAATTATAGTCAGTCATTTAGAGCATGCAGATGGAAGGAAATTTAACCAAATTTATTTGCAGGCATACAGACCATAAAGGCATTCCCCATTAGGAAGAAAGCTTCAGCGTTTCAAGCTCTCATTTTCAAATAACTCAGACCACAATCCAGTGACCAGGAATTTCAAATAACACTCCAGATCTCTTCTTCCTTCCTGCATCTCTTCTTCCTGAGGCAGGACTTGCCCAGCCACAGTCCAATCCAAAACCTTCATTTGAGGAATATGGAAAATTCAATTTGCCTACATTTCTGAGCAGTCTTGTGCTATCTCTGAATTCATCATCCCAACATGCATTTTGGTACATAAAAGGCAAATGATGGGCAGTGATGAGACTGGTCATATTTTATGAATAAACCATCCCCCAAACCAAAACATTGCAGAAACAAACACATCTACTTTTTATTCCTACTAGAAGTCCCTCTATTTAGCATATAAGTTCCGTTTGATGAAGCATATAGTATACAAATAGTGTGGAAAAAATATTTTAGGGGTTTTTACTTCTTGGAGACAACTTTTCTAAATGAACAAAAAATTTAAATCAGGTAATATCTCAGCTTCACAGGCAGACTTGCTTTCCCAGGCTCAACAGATTTCCTTGACTTCATCTGTAATATTGTGTTATGCAGTTTTCCTTGGCAGCCTTCACCTTTACAGGCTAACCTTGTCTTTTCAGCACAAGCCACCTTCTACACTGTGAAGGAAGTCTCAGGAGAGCCCAGCCACCACAGTGCTCTACAGGACACTTGCCCCCTTATGAAGGTGCAAAGCAATACAGGAAAGGAAGAAGAAGCATATGGATGGAAAAGCTGAGCACAGTAGCTTGGCAGAAAGCACTCCAGATGCCACCATGGGTTTTAGAAGAGTTTTTTTTTCTATTGTCTTGTGGTATTTTTGCATGCATCAGCAGTTACACTGTGGTATTGCTATGTTGGTTACAAGCAGCATGGAGAAAACAAACAGGGCACAAAGCTCACTAAAAGGTCGTTGCTGGGGGGCTGAATAGATGTTACTCCCAAAGCAAGGTATGTCAGGGTGAGGATATATCTGGATTGGCTGGAAGAAGGGGCCATGAGGCATGTACAGAGGAACTACAGAGGAACTACTGTGTGGCACCCTGAGTGTCTGCCTCACAGCTCAGTCTACCCATTGAGCCCCCAAAAAAGCGGGGTTAGTCTTTCTGGAGGGAGAATCTGCTTAGAGGAAAAGTGAAGACAATTTTAAGAAGAATTTCTAGCTAGGTGGTGTTTGAAACAAGTGAAGGTTTGGGGAGCTCACTGGCATGATGAATTCTTGACATGCTTAAAGGTTTTGTACATAGAGAAAAATGCTTTTAAGGTTTAGTTTGGGCAGGTGCTCTTTACTTTTCTCTCTAAGAGCAGCCCCTCACTTTTTCTCCTTTTGTTCCCTGTACTCCCTGTAGCCCTGTGGCTTGCTGTCCCTTTAGGCACTGGCTAAGCCTCAAAGGCAGGGAATCTTGTACAAAAAATGTAAATGAACAGAACAACAGATAAATGCCAAAGGCTTTTAAATGAGTTACTCTTCATGATGTTTTTTCTGTCATGTGTAATAAAGTCAACTGTCATCTGGACATGTTCCTGGGAAATGCAAGTTGTCACAACAAATAGAATAACTGGGCAAGAAAATGGTCTTTCTGGGTAACTTCTTCTTGGGATGTTTCATTCTGTTGTTTCTTGGTGTCTTCATTTACAGGTAGGTGTGTGAAAATTCACCTTGTTCATCCCAATATTACATCTCACTGCTATAAAAAAGTGAGATAAGACATGGGAGAGCCACTGGGAAACTTTCCACTTCTAAAACAGTATCAGGTACTTCATGTTAGGTGATGGATTTTAACTCATAAGAAGTTGACAGATGACATCTCTGAAGCTGGGAGGCAGAGCAGACTTGGCCCTCACAGATAAAGCAAGACATTTAGGTCCAACTTCCAACTCTGGTCTATCCTCGTGTGTGCTCCTGGACAAGAAACTTTGCTTTCCATGACCACAGCTCTCACAATTCCAGGTTGGTTTTTTTTGGGGGGGGGAGGGGAACCCAAAGTCTGAGATAATCTATTTGCAACTGTTTACAGCATTTAGCTCTGTGGGTCTCAGGTCTATTGGGGGCCTCTTGACATTGTCATAGCACAAAACATTAACAATATATCACGTGGAGCAGATAATGGCAATTAATTTAATGATCAAAATTGGCATTGGACCTATTGACAAAACTGTGCGTTTATGAACCTGAGTTGAAAATGTGTTTCCTTATCTAGCTGAGAAGCTGGATGTCTTGAAGTTCTTTCTGTGCTTCACATGAAAGCTTTTGTCCTGGATGTGGTTACTCTGCATTCTCTTATGACCATATGTGAGTCAACACAGGAAGAATGCAGGAACAACCACAAAAATACAGATGAAGTGCAAAGAGAGTAAATTTATTCTGCTTACCTTGCGACACGGGGGATCTCTGCAGCAACACCCAGGCAGAGGCATGCATGTGGGGATGTGGACACCACGGAGCTCAGTCCTTACTAGTCAGAAAAAGGCAAAGAGATAAAAAGATCTCAAACCTGATCTCAAAACTGCTGCTTTCTCCTGTATATATCAGAGATTTTATCAGGTGTACTTTTCCACTGTGATTTGATCTTTCCCACAGCAGAGCCAGAATCTCAAGGATGTTCAATAAGGTGCCTCTGAGTCTCTCACAGGCCTGTGTTTTCTATGTGCAGATGTTATACCCATCAAACACACAGAGCTAAGCAACAATTAGTGTGATATATGTGGTTTTTTGGCACCCCAACTGCAAATCACTTGAGCATGTTTATAATCCTCCTCGCCAATTTTCTGTTGTATTTCCCACAGACCATTTATTGTTATTTGTTGGGTATTTCTGAGATTCTCTGTAGTTTGTAACAACCCAAGTAATGGAAAATGATCATGTTTGCTCAGCATTCATAACCACAGAACAGCAGAATGAAAGACGGCATCTGCAATCTTCTACAAAGATACAGATTGTGAGCACAGAGTGATGCAGACACCACCTAAGGGAGCCCAAAGTCAGTATGGGTCATCAAGGTCTCCATTCATCTTGTCTCTGGGAAAGAGAAGATAAGTTGTCTGACAGCAGCCGAGTTAAACAGGGTCACTGGTGCCAAGGACAGATTTATTTCCCCTCCCATGTCTAGATATCTACCCCTTCAAGAAGCCATGAGGAACATTCTGTGTGAAGTTTTCTTCTGTACTCTCTTTTTTTATTTCAAATGCTTTCATAGCCCACTCAGCCTCAAATAGAGCGTGAGTGGCCTTGCAATATGCCAGTAAGATCACTGCTTCATAACAGAGCCCCATTACACTGCTTCTGCCACTCCAGATTTTGTTGACTTGGAAAATCAAGGAACCCAGAAACCCTCAAACCATGGTGCACAAATGCCTGAAGATCCGAAAGCTGATACTGGTTGTGAGTGAATCTCTGGGGTGACTTTCAGGGGGCCTTGAGTGAGTCCTGATATTTTCCACAAATGGGGCATAGCAAGGAGAGGTGTGTGCCTGCCATGAAAGCAAAGGCCAGAGACTATATTACCTACAGTGAAGTACATTAAGATAATAGCAGTAACAGTGTTTAAGAAGAAGCTATTATGATTTTCTATTCTGACTTGCACAACATGAAGTACAGAATCTAATATAATGACTCCTGCACTGGGTTAACCCTTTACTCAGTGCTCATGGGAAGAGAAGCGGTTAGGTGGCAGCCTTTCTAGACAGCCTGTTAAGCTACAGATATAACTCAAGGCAGATCTACTGAAGAATTAGCTTAAATGTGAACAAGAATCTATAGGCCACAACATTTTTCATAAGCTTTACAAGGAAGTCACTGTACTGATTTATATGATTATATAATATATATATATTATATACAGATTTATAAACTGCAAAAACAGACAGCTATTTTCTGGTACTTAATGGCATTGAGATGTGCAACTTGTACAAGACTGATAGTTTTGAGAGTAATAGCACCAGAAAAATCAGAGGATCACAAATGATTGATAAAACATTTAGGTAAATTTTGGTTTATATGATAAACCAAATAAACCTTGGATTTTGTATGCTGTGATGAAGAGGGAAATCAAACATGGGAGAGAAAAATTAATATAGTGCAAATATAAAAGAAAAATAAATACAAACACAAAAAAAATCAGAATGTGTTTTATAATACATTCAGATTGCTAATTATCCTGATAGTCAAAATTTTTCCATTATTTCCACTATAATATTACTGATGTCAACTTTCAGCCATAAGCTATTGAGTTTTGCTTTTAGAGAAGATACAGGGTTGGGATTTTTTTCTTTTAATTGTGAATAACGGTATTGCATGAAAGCCTCTATCAGACAATTACCTAGAGATGCAGACTTCCCTGACAGAGTGACAGAGGAGACGTGATGTTATTAAAAGCAAGGACCTTTATTTTGGGCTTGACATAAATGATTTGGTAAACGGTCAGGGAAGACACTGAATAACTGTGACACAGCCTTCAGAAGGGCAATAGTGATGAAACCAAACCCCGTGGAAACCTTTTTAAGAACAAAGAACAAGCTCCTATGGATCTTGTTCCAGACTTGATGGAGCTGTGGTGATCCTCCTGCAAATCCTCCTCGGCAGTAGCCTGCTTTTCCCCCGAGGTGCAGTAAGAGCCTAGGCTCTCACAGCTTTGGTGTCAATCTTATGTTTCTAAAGCTGCCATGGTGTGAATGCTGTCCATGTGCTCTGGCTCTGTGGTTGTTCAGAGCTAGCCTAACCTCTAGGAGAGCCCAGGCACACCTGGGAAAGCATAATTCCAGAACTGGAGAAGGGCTGGGAGGAGTCGAGGAGCAGGAGGCAGAGCTTCAATGGGCCTTCAGCTTTGAAGTTATTTAAAATATAGACTTTGCAATGCAGAGGTCTGGCTTGGATACAGGAAACTGGTTATTGATGCCACAGACTGTCCACCGTGATTTGAGTTCTTCTCTCTGTTTTCTTTTCCTAAATACACCCCTACATCACTTATAGCTTTATCTGCAGTAAGGCCTAACACCCCTCACCCCCCACCCCCAACATTTCCCAGAGGAAGTGAAAGCAGAAAAAATAGTTGATATTCCAGATCCATCATTATTTGCATTCAGAAAGATAAAGGCTGTGACACTTGTTATTTCACACTGAGGATTCTAATTTAAAATATGTTTTCACCATAAAACTCAAGACTCTGCCACCAGAACCATGCCAAGCGAGAGGGATGAAGGTGGAGAAGTCCTTAAAGAAACAATCACCAAGAATCCAGTGACTGTTCAATAATTCAAGTCCTGCTGGATCAGTTTAACAGAGCAAATACGTTAAGTTCAAAAACTGTAGTGAAAAAAAGTCAGCGTAAGCAGGAGGATAAAAGGGGAAAGAGAAGATTGTTGAGTAACATATTAGGTGGAGGTATGATATGAAATCACAAGATTAATAAGTTAATCATCACAAAACCAACGGCACCTGACTTGGGAGGAAGCACTCAGGAAGCCTCAGTGCTGCTCCTCTGGCTCCTCCTGCTCCTGCTCCTGCTCCTGCTCCTCCTCTCCTGCTCCTCCTGCTCCTGCTCCTCCTGCTCCTGCTCCTTCTCCTGCTCCTGCTCCTCCTCCTGCTCCTGCTCCTGCTCCTGCTCTTGCTTCTCCTCCTGCTCCTGCTCCTGCTCCTGCTCCTTCTCCTGCTCCTGCTCCTGCTCCTGCTCCTCCTCCTGCTCCTGCTCCTGCTCCTCCTTCCAGCGGGCTGCGGGAGCGGGAGGCAGGTGGGAGAGGCGGCTTCCCCCCTGGGTTTGGGCTGAACTCCAGCTCTCTGGGCACGCCAAGAGCTCTCGGAGAAATGAGGGAATTTTTTTTTTTATTATTATTATTACTTCAGGTGTGCTAGCGATCTGTCCCCAAGGGTCTCTGCTCCCGGGTTGTCGCTCCCCACCTAATGACCGGCTGCTTAATTACAGGAGCGGTTATTGTTTCCTGGAGGAGGGTGCATGAGCCCTACCTACCTAAACCTTGTCTTTTATTTAGGCACTTATTTTGCACCTATATATATATAGTTGGTGAATAACTTATACCCTGAATTAATTAATATATGTAAAAAATTTATCAAGCAATAAACAGACCTGAAGAAATAGCCTAAAGAGACATCTTGTACACTCCTGTTTATCCTCTCCTTCCATCTATGGAAATGAATATAGCTTTCTTCTCCACCAAGTGTGAGAGTGAATATATAGCTCTATTTCCTACTGAACAGGGCCCATCACTTTGCTGTAATGGATCATAAAGAAGATACAGATCAAATTTCCTACTAGAAGGCAACTCACTCTTCATTTTTGTCAAAACATCCGTGCAGCAGAAAACGTATTTGCCTAATTTGTTTCGAAGACATGATTAGCCAACAAATTTGAGGCATGATGGCAAATGGGGTTTTCAGATGCCTAACTACTACATTCATAGAAAATGCCATTTTTGTGCAGGACTGGTGGTGCAGCTGTCTGACTGTCCAAGCCACTTAAGCATAAATGGAAGTTATGCTTGAAAATCTGAACCTCCATTTGGCATTTGCTGCTTCATAAAATAGTTCAACGTACCTTAGATAGCTGCTTTACTGCTTTCAAGGTATAATAAGTATTATTTTTCAGCCCATTAATGTCTTGCGGACCTAGAAGAATACTCTTTTCAGTCTTCTGATGGCTTACTTATGTGTTAGTTAAGTTTAAACTGAACTTACTAGTTCAGTTTAGTTTAACAGATATTTATTCCCTGTTCATCTAAGCAGAGAGATTTTTATTACTCTCTTTCTGCCCTCTCACCCTGAATCTCATGTCAAATATCCAAGAAAAGTTAAAGACATTCTGAAGGAGTTAGTGATAAATCTACATATCAGAAATATGTGCTGCAGGAAGTATATTCTATTCCTTTTCTTTTGGACACTTAATGTTGGATATTTCAGAAGGCAAAGCTATATAGCTCAAGGGGTTAAAGTCATGAAGGTTCCATGAAGGCTGTATGTCTGCTGAATACTAATTTTTTGTTGGATTGGCTAAGGGTGGCCTTTGGCACTACACTGAGTTAATGCTTATACTCAGTTTATGAGTCTTTACTGCTTTATCTGTATCCCAAGATCCATCAAAAGCAGTAATATTTTTAGGTATGAACTGCCCTTAAAGTTCTTAAGATTGATTTATTTGAGTCAGAATGTTTTTGATACACAAAAAATGAAAAGAGAAAAAGAAAAAAAAAAAAAAGGAAGGAGACTTTCCAGCCAGTGTGCTTTCCTTTCTGATGTAATATGAGGAGGAAAAGCCCTTTCTTGGGTTAGATGCACATGTCTTGTAAGTAAAATGACAATTTCCTTAAGAGTGTGAAAACTAAATTCACACTTTGAAGATTCTTGTTATAAATTTTTTCTGCCTCTGTGGTTTCCTAGACTTGGTAAATGAGAGCAGAAAACATCAGAAATGATCAAACCTAAGCCTACAAAAAAAAATCTATGCTTAGAAAATATAGGTTATAAACCTAGTCCTATCAATAACAGCAGCAAAGCTATGAAATTTAACTTCAGTTAGGGTCAAGGTTCAAGATTTTGGCTGCCCTATACTAAAGGTATTTGAAATGCAATCATTAGGATGTTAAATATGTTGGAAAATTACTCCCTCATATACAGTGTAATTTAAATTTCAGCACCCTTAAACTAAGCCAAACTAAGATTATCTTCTCTGCTCTTCCAAGGGAAAAACTGTTTTTCAGATGCTGTCAGTTCAAACTTGTAGATGATTTTTCCACTGGTGTCAGTTTTGACACCTGTACCATTAACAGGAAATATTTACAATGTAGAGAGACAGCATTAGCCCTTGTAGATTATATACATTCTATTATATTATCTTGTATTGTTATGTTGTGTCACATTATATTTATTATATAAATTCTCCTTGTCTTCTAGCAGCCTAAACCAAGGTTTGCAAGCAGCATTTAGCAAGCTAAATCTTAGTATGCCAGTGAATTAGGACTCACTCATCAGATACATCCTTTTCCATTAATACACCTTGCTTGCTTTTTCTTTTGAGCTAAGGCTCCAGACAACTAATTAGTTATGAGATAATATCAGCACCTGCATAGGTTTGTAAAAATACTGAGGAGCAAAATAGACGTCTGAAGGACTTAGAGATCTGTAAGATATCTATCAGCTGAAATGACAGCCTTGAAAATGCTGGTATTTTATTAAGTGTCTTATTAGGTACTTATGCCCAAGTACTTAAAGAGATAGGCCTTGGAAGCTGGAGTCTAGCCAGGTTCCTCATACAAAAAAATAGGGAGGAAAAACCTTATATGGTTATAAAATGCAAGTAAAAACTACAGGCTACTGATGACAAGGATAGAGGGGGCAGGCTGATGTTTCATATCATCTGCATTCCAAGGAATTTAGGGCAAAACATGACAAAATATCCTTGATGGAACAGAAACAATATTCACCTACTTTCTAAGACACATGTATTTCAGATACACTAATGTTACTTCTCTGTGTATCGGGACACATTTACAAGGTTAATGAGATGTCAAAGTATATTTGAATATTCAAATGTGTTCAGTAATGCACATAATACACGTTTCAAGGTATCTCTAACTTTTATTTTCACCAATGTTTATTTTTTAAGACTCAGACAAATACATGATTTTTTTAATGCAAGACAGATGTTTAAATCATAGAAATATAGCCAACAATTAAGAAGTGAGGTAGACTGTTGAGGATATTGGTATAAAGTGAACATGTTCTCCACATTCTATATATATAATAATGTCACAGAAAACCTGAAACTTTGTTTTGTTTCTACCATTAAAAGACCCTAGTATAGATAATATATTAAAAGACCCCAGAATAGAAACTGCATAACAGAGGCTGGAATACCATTTTGTAAATTGTAGGACTGAATGATAGAAGGCATTCTGAATATTTAAAGAGTTACTGTAGATACCAGAACAGGTAACAATTCACTTAATGCATTAAAAGGTAGACTGCCCTGAGTTACTCTGATAGAGGATGAAGCAACACTTAGAAACATATAATTAGAAAAGGGGCAGCCACTGTATATTGACAAAGGGAAAATTATAGATAAAAACTGGAAGATTAAGTGGAAACAGCTGAAATATTTGGGCTTCTTGGAAGTTTCTGATATTGGAACAAACAGAAAGATCCTCCACCAGGTCAGTCAGCAGAGTCAATAGGACAGGAATATTACCAAGATATTAAACATAAAATACCCGCAAACAGGCGTTACAAAGATGAAGGAGAGCAGGTCTGCTGTGTAACACTCATTTGTGTGCAAGCTTGGAGAGGCTCTACTTTCAAAATGAATTCAACAAACACAGGCAATATAATTTTAGTTGGTGGTGCTTCGAAGTGAATACATGATTTATGTAATTGTATGAAAGTGGGAAATAAAAAGTATATGCCTAGAAAACAAAAAGTAACGGAGTTACAGTAAGATTGAAGTTCAATGAAAAATGTCACTGACAACTGTAATGTGTTACTTCATTTTGTTTTCTACTTTGGTGACAAAAATATGTTGAAAGAAAAAAAATCAGTTGTAAAGACAGGTGATGTAGTAATATTGCATGTATATACATTGATAGTTTGATGAAATACATTACTCATTGGGTACACTATATGAACAAAGAAATTATAGTTCATCTAGTTTAATATTAATGTTAAAGTTATTAAGACCATATAAAAATACAAACATGTTCAGTAATAATGACAAAGATCTGTTACCAGCTTGTCATGTAAATTAAAAAGAGGCAGGTGATACTGATAGTTGTAGATTATAAACTACAGTCTTTTACAAAGTGACAGACACTATTTCTCCTGGCTAAATTACAAATAATTCTTGAATGTCCTAAGAATGAAAAAATGATCATTTTTGTCCCTTCTTTTATGCTTTCATCAGGTTAAGTAAAACTGGGGAAAATCACTGCATTTTAAATTTCTCCTGAGTTAATCAGCATAGTCTACAGAGATTTTGATCAAGTCTTAGTTCAACATTTCTCTTCTGAAGTGATGACTTTTCTGTTGAATCTCTATGAAAACCAGTAAGAGACCTTTTAGGGGTTTCATATCCTGTTACCTTTCTACTTTTAGAAAATACGAAGTTGCCTTTTGCACACTTTGGCATTTACACAGAATCACAGAATGGTTGAGATTGAAACGGGCTTTTGGAGGTCAACTCATCCAATCCCCTACCTCATCTCAAGCAGGGATATCTAGAGCCATTTTCCCAAGACCATATCCAGATGGTTTTCGAATATATGTCTCCAAGGATGGAGACTCCACAACCTCTCTGGGAAACCTGCTCCAGCACTTGATCAATCTCAGAGTAAAAAAGTATTTCCTGATGTTCAGAGGGAACCTCTGGTGTTTCAATGTGTGCCCATTGCCTATTGTCCTGTCATGGGCAGCACTTGAAATAGTCTGCCTCTGTCTTTATACCCTCCCTTCAGGTATTTATGTACACTGAAAGATTCCACCTGAGCCTTCTCTCCTTCTGGTTGTCCAGTCCCAGCTCTCTCAGCCTTTCCTCACAGGAGAGATGCTTCCTCATCTTAGTGGCCCTTTGCTGAACTCTCTCCAGCAACTCAATATCTCTTCAGTAACTCAATCTCTCTCCTGTTCTGGAGAGCCCAGAGGTGGCTGAGGGTTTTCATGGGCTGATCAGCATGTGTTGCTGATCTTCTGTAGTGGGTTAGGGTTGGCCCACCCAGCTACTCACTTGTTCCCTTTCCTCAGGGACACAGGAATAGAAAATAGGATGAGAAACCTTATGGGCTGAGATAAAGGCAGGGAGATTGCTTACCAGTTACTGTCAGGGGCAAAACACTCTTGACATGGAGAAAATTAGTTTAATTGTCAATTAAAATTAATTTGGGTGGTGAGAAACAAAACCCAAAACATTTTAAAAACACCTTTTCTCCCCGCATTCCCAGCCTCTATTGCACTCCTTCACACTCAACTCTTCCCCCACTGCTGAGCGGAACAAGCGTGGGGCGTGGGCTTGATCATCCATAATAGCTCTTCTCTGGCACTCTTTTCTCCTCACACTCTTCTGCTCCAGTGTGGGCTGCAGTCCTTCAGAATAATTCTGCTCCAGAATACGTCCTCCAAGGGCTGCAGTCCCTGCCAATAAAACTCTGCTTCTTTCTCCAGAGCACCTGCTCCTCTGACCTTAGTGTTACTCTACTGGTTTTCACTCTTGTTTTTCCTCTCTTCCTCTGCCTGTCCAGTACTTTGCTGGCTGACATGGCTCTGTCCTGCCTGGGGCAGCCAAGACCTCTTCTCACAGAGTCCACCCCTGGAGCCCTGCCCTGCCAACACCTTGCCACAGACATGCGATACACCTTCCCTAGTCTTGTGCAGCCACTGTGTCAGTGTTGTCATCTCTACTTCTCTGCCCTCCGGTCTCATGCCTGGTGTGTAACAAGGGTAACTCCTCTTGCTGATGCCCTGAGGTTGAAGCACCCAGCCAGAGATGGAAAGCTTTCTCTGAGCACTTGCTGGCTGCCATTTCTAGCAACTGAATTTAGGCACTTAAATACCTTCTGAGGGTTTGACTGTAGGTCATTTCTGGAAACTTAACGGTTACTAAGAAATTACAAATTATACACTCTAATAAGATTTAGTTCACTCAAGCCTAGGGAACTCTCCTTTTCATTTTAATAGGGGTTTGCCCAGGTTCAAGAAGTAACATCAATATATGACCCTGTGCTTCTGTTCTTCTTTCAAAACTCCCAGTGAAATGTCCTTATTAATAACTCCAGCAAATGATTTTATTGTCCCTCTGTTGTTAAACTGAGAGGAGAAGCTTGAGAAGTGACTTTCATTTACTTACCCATTTCAGCTGCAGAGAATAGTGCAGACCCAGATGACTCAGACTAGTATTAGGTTAAACATCTTTGATCTTCTTTGTTTCCTCTTTCTTTATGTCTTGCATTTAAAAAATAAAAAGACAAACAGAACCGATCAGAAAACCCCATCCATTTCTGAGTCTCACAGACAAAGGATTTGAGAATGAAATGAAAATATAATCAAAATTATTTAAATAGCATGGACATCAAAATAAAAAACACTGGGATAATTTCCATTCCGGATCAAAAGTCAAAACAAACTTGTTTTTCAGTGGATCCCAGTGTGATACTATGACTGCTCTTTATAGGACTGAAAGGTATAGCGAAGAATTATTTCACAGAAGCTCTGCTATGTATAACCTTTTATTTTTTTTTTATTCTTTTCTTCCTTTGATTGATTCTACAGCACCAAGGGTAAGAGACACAATCCAGAAACCCTGAAATTCTGTGTCGGAGGGATTATTCCTATTTCACAAACACAATAACTGTGGAGCTCACATGGCTCTGGTGTGTGCATGAGTAAGCAGAAGGGAGAGGGCAATGGTGGGAGGAGGAGGAGGAGGGGGAAAAGCAGAGCATACCTAGAATCTCTCTTCTGCGACGCTGATATTTGTATGCCCATCCTCTTCAGTAAACCTAGTTCTTAGCTGTGTTTTACCAAAACTAAAGGAGAAGATCAGCCTTATGGTTGAAAAGTGGCCAAAGGAAGGGATCTGAACCCTCCCTGGGAGACTGACAGCACTGTGTAGGTTGTACTCCATTCACAGAGGAGGGATTGCTCGTCACTTGTTGGCTCGTTCCCACATTTCATAAAAGGTTCCCCACCCTGAGTACAGGAAGCAAAATGAGTGATGTGTCTCTAGCCCAGCAACTACAGGGAGGGACCCAATTCCCTATTTCCTGGTCTCATAATCATAGTGTTGTTTTATCCAGTTACTGTTTCATGTAAAATGCACACAAAGCCCATGTTCAGGAAGCAGAGTTCGGACTATATTTCAGTCACCATTTCAAAAATATTGTTCTCCCTTTTGCATTTCCCGCCCCCAATTATAACATTCCATGAAATGTGGCTTTGTTTCCACAGAAGGAAATGAAAACTCCCTCCCTTCTCTTCCATCTGCCTTTCACTTGTAAATGGCTTTTTTTTTGCTTGGACACTTTTGTGGGTAATGGGAGATGTGGTTTAAAGCACCTCTGAAATTTGGAGAGAAATCCTCTAAGCATTACTTCATAGCCTGCAGAGGTGATGCTGTCACCTCCTCCAATGACTGCTGATGCACAGATTTGTGTCTATGTTTTGGGTTTGTGTGGCAAGATTTTGGTAGTGGGGACGGTACATGGGTGGCTTCTGTGAGAAGCTGCTAGAAGTTTCCCCTATGATTAACAGTGCCAATGCCAGCTGGCTTCAAGATGGACCCACGGCTGGCCAAGGCCAAGCCCATCAGTGATGATGGTAGCACCTCTGTGATAACACATTTAAGAAGAGGGAAAAAAAAGTGCAGCTGAAGCCAGAGAGAGGAGTGAGAATATTTGAGAGACAGAGCTCTGCAGACACCAAGGTCAGTGAATAAAAAGAAGGAGGTGCTTCAGGCACTGGATCAGAGATTCCCCTGCAGCCCGTGGTACAGACCATGGTGAGGCAGGCTGTGTCCCTGCAGGCCATGGAGGTTACCAGTGGAGCAGATCTCCTCCTGCAGCCCATGGAGGATTCCACTCCAGAGCAGATAAATGCCCAAAAGAGGCTGTGAACCTGTGGAGCTCCTGGCAGGACCTTTGGCCCCATGGCGACAGAAGCCCACATTGGAGCAGATTTGCTGGCAGGACGTGGGGGAACCCACGCTGGAGCAGTCTGCTCCTGAAGGACTGCACCCTGTGGGACGGACCCACGCTGGAGCAGTTCATGAAGAACTGCAGCCCACGGGAAGGACTCCCATTGGAGAAGTTTGTGGACGACTGTCTTCCATGGGAGGGACCCCACACTGGAGCAGGGGAAGAGTGTGAGGAGTCCTCCCCCTGGGGAGGAAGCAGGACAGAGACAACTTGTGATGAACTGACCACAACCCCCATTCCCTGTTCCCTGCGCTGCAGCAGGGTGAAGAAGTAGAGAAAGTCTCAGTGAAGTTAAACCTGGGAAGAGGGGAGGAAGATGTTTTAAGATTTTATTTTTCATTACTGTGCTCTGATTTGATTTGTAATACATTAAACTAATTCCCCAATTTAAGTCTGTTTTGATTATGATGGTAGTTGGTGAGTGATCTCTCCCTGCCCTTATCTCAACACATGAGCTTTTTGTTATATTTGGCTCCCCTGTTCTGTTGAGGACGGGAGTGATTAGTGGGTTTGGCGGGCACCTGGTGTCCAGCCAAGGTCAACTCACCACAACCTGTCAGAGCAGACCTTAAGTGAAAGCAGTAAGAGGAGCACTTTGTTTATGGGCTCCAGCATACGATAGATCACCTAACCTTGACAAGACTAATGCCACTTCAGATATATGAAGAATCAAAAAGAAGTGAGTCAGGGACATTAACTTTGAAAATACGGGTGTCTATGGGCACCGGGCAGCTCAAAAGATAGTTGGAAGGTTTTGTGATGATTTGGAGGACTGATTTTTTGGGTTTAGGCATATAGACACCACTGAAGTCCCACCTTAAGCATCTAAATCCTTTGGGGTCTGGAATAAAGGGCACGAATTATGCAAACCATGTATCTGACATTTGCCTTGAGGCTAAGTGCAGAGAGAAGCATAAAAGAAAGGAAGCCTGAAATAATGCCAATTACCTGCTTTGAACATTAAGGTGAAGGAAATGTAAGCTTCATTGTTTGAGCTTTTATATTTTATTTGAAAGTTTCATTCTATTATCTCTTCTTAAATGTGGAAATGAAAATAGTAAATGTAGGAGTAAAAAAAAAAAAAAAGAAAAGGAAAAAAATTAAACATATATGCCCTGAGTCTAAATCAGAAGTGCCTAGTTACTGCTGTCTACAACTTGTAAATTTATGTGTATAAAAGATAGCTAGATGCACAACTGCACTGAATTATATGTGTTTGTAGAGATATAAATACAGATGCATTTCTCAGAATTTGCACTTTGAATTACTTAACTAGAAAGCTATTATTTCATTTACTTCTGGTTGTTGCCTGTTTAGCTATGAGACAGGACTGTTTTCTCTACATGTTATATTACTTGTCAGCCACTGTTATTATGGAGCTCTGAATGAAGAAAGAGTCCATGGAATATTCTAAATAAAAAGTAATAATGAATATGGAAGATCAGTGTAAGCATCACATTTGCCCCAGCAGATAAACAGCAGCATGTTCATTAAGTCTCTGGGTTATATGTTCCCTGCTTCTTCAAAGCAAATGCAATAGTTACCAAACACGTGTCTCTGCCCTAGTCATGCCCCAGGCCACAATTAAAATATAAGGTTCAAGTGAACACATTCACTTCACAAAATCCATTTCTGGATCATGCAGACAGCATCCTCACAGTCCACATGCAGGGGTGGTCAGAGGACCACCCTTTTAGGTACAAACAATTTGGGCAGGGCATAGCTAGAAGAAATCAAGAACCTAGAGAAAGCCAGCATACTGCCATAGTGAACAGGCAGTATGATAAATGTCAGTCACACCAAATCAAAACAATAACCAAAGAGGGACACATGGCTAAATGTAATGGAGCAGAAAATAATATTGCAGGTATAATAATGCCTTTGTGTTCAAGTGGACTATTGTTTCCAGTTCTGGACAATAATAGCATGACACATTCACGGGCAAGTAAATGAAATGTTGAGAGAAGAAAGATTTCTGTATAAGAAGTAATTTTAGAAAAAAAAAACAAAAAACAAAACAACAAAAAACCATTTTAGGTAAGAGATTAATAATATGGCTAATTGTGAGTAGGACTGAGGTGCTTGTTTTTCTTTACCCTATGCAGAGAACAGCTCTGGAATTTTCCGCATTGTCTGAAGGCACTGTGTTGAAAGGAAATACTTGTTTTCACACGATGAATAATCAACTCTTTACTGAAAAACAGCATTATACTCAAGAGGTTTGTAAGACTCGAAGTCCATGTTGATATGGCTAATGAGAAACACCATCATTGCTGAACATAGCTTCACAAAAAAAAAAGAATAAAAACCTTCATGCTCCAATACAGAAGACAAAGACTACCAAGCAGAAGCCAGGGAGAAACTTTTTTTTTTAACATATATGGACAGAAACTAGAATATTAATTTTACAACTCAGAAAGAGGGAAGTTACTAACTTGTATGGAACAGTGTTCTAAGTTCATACATAAAGATGACCAGGATTGTGAAGTACTTTCTACTTAAAGAAAGTACATAAGTAGATGATCAGCCTTCAGCGTATCAGAGTACACCTTAAACTCTGGGATCTGATGCACAATTAACGTTCAGCAGTGCTTGAGCAATGGCTTTACCCCACCAATGAGGAGGAAAGAGCTCAGGTGCTGGAACAGGAAATGATGTTCTGGTCAGCTGGTTTTGCATTGCCAGTATTTGCAGTGGCTCCAAGTCAAGAGTATTTGCAGCATTAGATATATCTAAAAGAGGTTTAGAAAAAGCTGTGACTATTATTTTTTAAATATTACTGTCATGTTTCATCAGATCTGCCAAGCCTCAGCTAGAGAAATTAATTAGGCAATTTGGCATAAGGAAGGAAGACCAACAGGATGTCTCTAAAACTTGTCTAGCAAAAGTCACCAAGCCAGCATTGTTAGTGCCAATATTCCTTTTTCCAAATGCTCAATAACCATGAAAAGTATAAAGGAAAATGAGATCTGGTGGATAAAATGTACATTTCTTATAACAATACCTGCTACTGTCTCTATTTTTTATATTTTTCATTTTTGTCTATTGTCTTCTTACAATGTAAGTCACATATCAAGGATTTTTAACTATGATTGTTTTGAAATAAAAATGCCAAGTTACTTTTCTGAGCAGATAAAAACTAACAAACTCTTTAACAATAATTTAAGCTTCAGATTGAAATAATTTTAGTGGTGTAATAACTTTTTTTTTATATTTTGAGAAGAAATTTTCAATACCAAATAATATTCTACATTGCAGAGCTTAGAGTATTTCAAACCAGAAGTTTAAGCCAGAAATCTCATTCCCTGGGGCTGCCATCTCTTCACTACTCATTGCTCTTTCACATTCTCAGCAGAATCATCCCTAACAGATAATAGAATCATAGAATAGTTTGGGTTAGAAGGGGCCTTTAAAGGTCATCTAGTCCAACCCCCACGGTATTCAGCTGAGGGAAAATACTATACTTTAATGCAGTCCTTAATGACAACTCAGACTTCATCCTCATGAGACTGGTTGTCCTCTCATGGACAATGTATTCGAATAGTCCCAAAGCTGCGCATGTGTAGTTATGTCCCTAGTACAGGTAGAATTTACTCGCCCATCAGATTGTCCTTTTCAACATATGGACTCATTTATTACCATGGAGAAAAGGATTCTGTATGTATTCCTGTGGTTTTGGAGTGAACTTCTTGTCAGTTTTCTCCTGAAAAAGACAGTGACCTGTCCTGAGACAAAAATAACATATTTTTTAAACAATGGGTCGTCAGAGTAACTTAAAATGAATAATTAGCATGTTAAAAAGTACCAATACTTTCTCTTTTCTTTCTTCTACTCCCCTCTGCTCAGTTTTTATTATCTTTGAGAAGAACTGTGTTAGTTATGAAATTGTTCCTTTTGAAACCTTAGGGGTTTCTTTTGCTATCTGAAATTTTTATCACTTAATAACTCCTTGTGCTTCCTTTCTAGTTACCTTCAAAGATTTCTTATCAGGACTGAGATGAATATAAGATTTGGGACATGCCAGTATTTTCTTTCTTTCTTTCTTTCTTTCTTTCTTTCTTTCTTTCTTTCTTTCTTTCTTTCTTTTTATGTGAGGGACGTGGTTCTAAAGCAATTCTATTTGTTGTGATTTGTGGGTTGTATGTTTTTCTCTGTTGCAACATTTTGTCAATTCTCTGTGTTCTTGCAGAAAAAAATGTATAACTGTTTTATTGTCACACTATGTTTGGATGCTTGTTTTTTTTTCACTTTGTAAAAATACATTCCCCAAATCAATTTTCTTCAAACTTTTCTCAGCACATGAATGAGAGTAAAGCTCTAAATTGCTTTTCATTTATATTAACATCTTATTTTCTCTTTCAATGAGTGTAGTTCAGTCTCAGAAACTAATCTCCCACATTTTCATTTGCTTCTCGCTTCATTCCATATGCTGTTCTGGTAACCTCTGCATTGTTTTGGAATAAAGCAAAAGTTTCTCACAGCAATATAAATTACAGGAAGGTTTCCCTTGCTTTCTGAAGGATCATTATCAGAATGTGCTTGATGATCTTCATGTCAGGCTCATAAGGCCTTTATTTGCTCATTTAAAGGATATGGTAAACAAAGAATTTCTCTAGCAGCTTTTAAAATGGCAGATACATTCTTCAAATGAGCCATTCTCTCTCAATGACAATATAAATCTCTGACATGACCGTCCAGAATGTCTTTTCTGAGCTGGACACTGATTTTTCTTAGTTATTTTTATGTTTTTTATGACATGGTGATGACGTGCAGCTTATTTCTCCTACTTTCCTGTAAAGTGGGAAGCAGAAAGTCTTTCTGGTTTGTTTTTGTTTTTGTTTTGTTGGTTTTTTTTTTTTATTTTTTTTTTATTTTCGTTGCTCCTCACATTTAATTTATCATTTTAACAAGTAAGTGAATGCATTCACTTTTATAGCTAATCAAAATTTTACATCAGTACACTATTTACTGTTATACAGTGACACATAATTTAGAAATGAGGAAAGACAGGAATAGAAAAGTTGCTTGGGATGAATTGTTCTTCCAACCCATCATCCTGCCTCTCACAACACATAGGCATAAAGGAGTATTCCTTAAGGAACTAAAATGAAGGAATATTCACAGTGGACAATTATGGAAAACCTTGCCCACAGTGAGAAGTTTGTCTTCATTAATTAAAAAGTTAGTTTGTGACTGGAGATACAGTGGCTTCACTATTTTTCCTCTAGAAGATATGATATCACAGAATGTCTAAATGTATATGCTTGGAAACTGTTGTGCTTGAGCTCTGGGATTGGTGCATTATCAGTTTATATCCAAGCTTTACATCTTTGTGAGCTAAGCCTATCTTAATAGCAAGTGATAACAATTTACTTCCCTTCCTTCTCCCTGTCTCCACAAAAAAATTTGCCTGCCTGCCTCTCATCTGAACCAAGCACAGGATTGAACTCAGGAGCCACTTCTTGCTGTATGGGATAGGAGGGCTGGGGCTGCAGGAGGACCTGCTGCCCCAAGGACGCAGATGGGGTCCCAGGCTCCAAACACTGGGCACTGTGAGAGGGGCAGCAAAGACATTCAGGGCCTCTTTGCAGTCTGAGAGCTGTGTAAGCCATCACAGAAGTGATGCCTGTTCTCCTTACCTACATATGTAGTTAGATGGTTCCAGCATTGAGCTAAACCTTAAAACTCCATGGCAGTGAGTTCTACTACTGTTTTGCATATTTACCACTCCCCCTGAGTTATGTTGGTTGACTTTCAGTTTCACTGAAGACTTGCTTATTGTTGTATTATGAGAAAATGTAACTGTAAAAAAAAAGAGCCCTGCATTTTTTTTCATATAGCATTCAGTATTTTATGTAGTTGTGTCCTTTTAAATTAATCTCTTTCCCAAACTAGACAATCTCAGTCTTGGAAATCTCTCATCATATAAATTATGCCATGCTCTTAGCAATTTTCATCACCTATTTCTACATCTCCTTTATCTCTTTTTCAAATAGATTGAGCAGGATTGAGTACATACTGTAGCTGAGGGCACATCACTGACATAATAATACTTTCAGAAGACAGTCTGTCCCATCCTTTTACACGATAATATCTTATTTGTTGCTTTAGGTTTTTTTGACCACTGCTGTACAGATCTTCATTCCACAACATTCGCTGTAAATTAGGAAGGCAGAGCCCATCTGACTTGTTCAAATAGCTGCTTAGGATCTGCAGTATCACTTTATAGACAGTAGAGTATTTCATTTTTCATCATGTTGCTCATTTGACTCTCTGGCATTCCTTGCCCTTTCATTTACCTTAGGATTTATCTTATTTTACAAATTGCTAATTTGTTCTCCTCCATTTCAGAAGCATGCTCCATACCATTAATATAAAAAAACAGCCTGCTTCCAGACTGTTTGTTAAAGATGATCAACATGGACAGTTACCATAGAAATTTGTGGTTCCACATTATCAATCATAAACTTATTTTGAGTTTTATGTGGTTCAAGTTTAAAAATTTGATGCTATCCAGACACCTAGCAGCTTGCTGGACCCTGTCAGCCTAGTAAAGCACTTGTATACCCAGAAGGCTAGCCTGGAGATGTGCGAAGGTATAGATGACAGTGCCAGCTACAGGATTTGCTTTTCATGTTGCTGTGAGAAGGTATTCCCGGCTCACTGATAACCCAAGCAGGGCTACGTGCAGGGTTTGTTTTCTATTCAGTGTCTGATATGGTATATCCTCTTTGATTCACACATTGCAAATTTTCAAAGTTGCTATCAAGCTGGTTCTTTTTGTTTAAACACCTTTTGAACCGTCATTTCTTTTTCAAAAGCAATCAATTTTTCATAAAAATTCTTCTCTTCTCATAAGAAAACAAAATAAAAGATATAAAATGTCTCTCCCTTTGCTTCTTAAAAGAAAAGAATTGTGTGTGTATTTGGGCATATAAAATTTTTGGTGTTTGCCTTATTCATCTTGATTTTTGTTTCAAATAAATAAAATCGGGGTTTTTTGTAGGGACAGGTGGTATTAAGGTTTTTCCTATACAGCATTGAATGATAACAAAAGCTGACAATGTTCTGAGTTGCTAGGAAATGTATTGTCATCTTCATGGTTGGATGCCTGAGACTAGATATTTTCTACATGTTGCTATTATCCATCCTAAGGGTAGTTCTGTTGTTGGCTTTGACATCTCACTCTCGCATGTGCAGTTCTGAACCTATGGGTCTTAACATTTTACCCATGGTGTGGGATAGTTTGACATACCTGATGATTTCTTCAGCCAAAACCAGAAGTTAGCCTAGTCACGTGCTTTCTTGGATGCTACAAATAAACATCTAGTTTTGACATCCATATTTGCAAAAAGAGAAAACAGTCTGTAATTAGCTATGAAACTAAAAGTTTATCCCAAGTCTGTCTTTGCACTGAGTGGATTTCATTTAGATATAGTGTTTGTCATGCAGTAAATGTACAGTTCTAAATTCCTTAAAGGGAGTCTGTCATCTTATATAAGAGACTGAAGGAAATAAAAATAATCTCTATATTGATAAATAAACCTGATTAGCTCTCTGTTGCCACCTTCAAAAAACAAGGTTAAAAAAGAGCATCATAGAAATGGTCTATACCATTTAGAAATCTTTTGCACTCTATTTCTAAGACATGCATTGATTTGACTAAGGTTGAGACTGGTACAGATTTTGCACTCTATTTCTAAGACATGCATTGATTTGACTAAGGTTGAGACTGGTACAGATTGTTCAGTCTTGGACATATAACTCTGACATGCTGATAGAACTCTTCTCCTACATATAAGGCTATAAATTGCTTTAAAAAAATCAACAAAAAAATCCATAGCTTCTATAGTTTGCAAGATCTTCATTTCCCTTATCCAGCAACGTTTCATGATCAAGCTAAAAGCAACCTTTAAAATGAACAAGCAATGTCGTTGAAATATGTCTTGAGTAGAGAACAACTGGCATTTAGAAGAGAAAAATCAGGTTTTCCTTTCAATTGCAGCTGAATCAATGGAAGGGTTTTTTTCTGCTGGGATTTTTTATTGTCTTTCCTTCCAAGAACCACTGAAAAGAGAGCAAAACACAGCCCAAAGAATAGACAAGAGTGAATGATGGATACCAGAACTTCTAATCCCCTCTTTTCTTTGAATTTTAGTTAAGAGAAATGCTTTGAGATCTGGGGAGGGGGGGGGGGGGGTCAGTCTATGATGACATTTCAGAACCAGTTCAATGGGCTCTCTTCCATTTCATTTTTCTGCGTTTTACCAGCAACCAGAGCAGCACTGCTGGTACTCCACCCTCTCTGATACAATAGAGAACACTTTATAAGTATCCTTTCATTGCTTCTGTTAATCAAATACAACTATAGACCAGATATTAAGAATAAAATCTCTTCCTGCTCTGAGTTTCATGGACAGCCAAGTGTTAAATGTGAAAACCTTTCTGATATTTTTTGTCAGGATTAAAATTCAAGTGAAAGAATTAACCTATCTGCCTCTATGCTCCACAGGGATTTTTATTATTCAGATTTATTCATTAGAAGACTTGCTATTCATGTTTGCTCTATTTGCTTTCATTAAATGTTTGGCATTAAATGTCTTCCTATTGCTAACTAAAAAAATAAAATATAAAAGGCTGAATGCTGTGAGATAAAATTCATATATCCTGACCAATATAAATGATGCATTATTTTGATAGAAAATAGTAGACAGTAAATGATAACAAGCAAATACAAATTTTTTAAAAAATAATAGTGATGATGTTTATGGTCACCAAAGTATAAATTTCTTCTTATTGAAACACATATGCTGCACGTGCATCATGACTTGTATTTTGGAGTACTGCAATTCTACTATTTTTCATTCATGAAGCACATTTACAAAAACCACAGTTAATTGAAAGAGATATAAATATATTCTTCTTTTGCAGCCAGCAGAATAAATGTGGTTCCCCATATGATGCAGTACCAATCCACTCAATGCTTCTATGAACCAATTAAAAAATCATGGAAAAATAGCTGTTAGTGAAAAAAATGCTCCAGCTGTTGTTCCCTCAGTGTCAAACTAGTTCTCTAAAAGTCACCTGAAATTTTGTTGTTCTTTTTATTTGGACTAATTCCCACCTGGCAGGGTGGCTCTCCTGTACTGGGATCATTGGCTGCAGTGGGCTGTCAATGAATGTTCTCAGGTGACCCATCATTCAGCTGAAGTTAATCCTTAATCAAACACTTGACCACAAACCTTGCAGGTTTGGATCTGGATGTTGTATGGCATACACCTTAAGGCAGGCTCCACATCTCCATTTCTGCAGCGGTGGCCTGGATGCTGTTCTGTGTGAACTGACTGGAATCCCTGTGGAAAGTCTTAGGCAACTCCAAATTTTCAAATCTCTTTTACCTGACCTGTGAGACATCCCCAAGACTCTGTACTCATTACAGCCACATTAATCAGAAGAGTCCCATTTCTTCCCGCAGGAAGCAAAGGCAGGAATTGCTGGCAGCAATATGTACACAAAGCTCTGGGTCCCAGGGCCAACTGTGCTACCAGCCATTTCAAGGGTCACTTGGCAGCAGTCACAGGTGCCACCTCTGTCTTATCCTGCCTCATCCTGGACTGCATGGAGCAGAGCCACTGTTGTGAAATAATAAACTATAATAATGTAATTTCTGTAACAGTGATATCTCTGGTGATGTCTGACTCCCTCAGCCCAGGAGGTTCAGCAATTTCAGGAGTTATCTAATCCTGCATCACCACATCATTCTCCCCTCAGACTTTCCTCCTACCCTCCACAGCCTCACAGTGCCATGCTGTCACCATAGTTAGATTTCTTCAGTCAATCACAGAAGATGCTTGAACTCCAGTGGCCAGTGGGTGCACTTGAATAACAACTTCTGGTCAGCAAATACATGGGGGGCCACGTTTAAAGTACTATTCAGGAAGAAGAGATGTATTGAGGTGAAGCTGCTTAACCCTCATTAACTCCCCAGCAATCTCCAGGCTGAGTTTGTTCTCATAAAAAGTATGTCAAACCATTTCTAAACAGCTTTGTAAAAATAAATGCTCTGTGTGTGGAGTAGCCAGCCCTCGGGTGCAGCCCTGCTTGCACTGTGACAGGGGCACTGGCTCATCGGGGCAGGGCTGTGTGAGCTAGCACTCACCCTCCACCTCATCTTAGTACACTTGGATTTAAACAGCACTAAATTGGATGGTCTGTGAGTCTTTCTTTGGCACTCATATTTCCCTAACCCTTTGCCCTGGTGCTTTCTTATGTTTACTTGCTCATCGGTGAGACATATGTAAGGGCAGTGCTGTCCAAAGTCTTGAAACTGCTTTTCCAGGACAAAGAAGGCAGAAATGAATCAATCAGCATTAATGGAGGGGAGTGAAATGGTGTTCAACCACCCTCCCCTGCAACTCCAGAGTAGTCATTAATGTTAATTGGAGACTGATCCATACCCCTCTCCTCCACATGCAGAAAACTCACGTCACAGGAAGCATCAGGACAGTGCTCCTCAGGGCACTTGCAGTCAGTTTCAGTCCCTCTGACATATTCCCAGCAGATCAAAGGTCAGTGAAAATAGAAAATCTCTATTAGTTACTTCTTAAGCATATATTCACAACAGTTATTGCCACCTATTTTGGTTCAGTAGCATGAACCCAGCAAGGCCAGCTAAAATGAGGACCTTCTGTTAAAAAAAAAAAAAAAAAAAAAAAAGAAAGAAAAATTAAATAATTTTAAAACCAATACCAGTACGTTACCTCTGAATAAAATTGTTAATGCCCTTATGTAATTAAATGAAAAGAAACAATCCCTGGATTCTATAAGTGCCTGTGTAAGAGAGGTCAGATATTTGGTCACTTCATTTATGTTTTTGTCATCCTTTTTTTTTTTTTTTTCCTACTTTAAACAGGGTTGAGGGAAGCTCCTATACCAGTGATTACAGAAATGGGAGTCTGTTAGGCAAGAGACAATTATTCTAGTCACATGCCAAGCTATTATTTTCTAGCAAATTTTACACATGAAAATATGAGGTGCTTAAATGCCAGGACATCTGTAACTGTCTGTTACTGTTCTTCTGAATTATTGACAGCTTTTGAAAAAAAAAACAAACCAAAACCATAAACCAAAGTCCAGATTGAGGAAAAATCCCATGTACAGGCCAAAGACATTTTCATTTTTCTGCAGAGTTGATGTGACTCAGAGCCCTATGCAGTTCCCAAGAGGAGTGGAACAAACCTCTGGCCCAGAGCAGCCAATGGTGTTGACGTGTTTCATATCAGGAGAGAGGCAAAGATTTCACTGCTTGAGCCTATGCCTAGCATGAACATTAATTCCTGAAGAGCACAAATATTTGCTTCTAACTTAACAATCAGAGGTCACCAGAGACACTAATGCAGATCCCAAAGACTTGTGTTTTAGCTCAAATTCAGTCTTATGTCAATTCAGTCAGCCCTGAATTGTTGCCTTTTTTAGTTTGATAGTTATACTGACATTCTTGGCGAAGAGTGGAACTATTTGTATTTATGTGTCCTTTATAAGAAAAGTTATATATTTTTTGAGAAAAATCACAGAAAACTTACCTGACAGACCATATCTGTAAATTGGATACTTCCCACCTTATTATAGCATGTCTTCAAATATCACCTGAAGGTTTTATATGAGTGAAGGTTATTACCTCCCAACAGAGCAGATATACCAGACCTACCAAGACATTCACAAAGCATCTCCATATATTAATACTGTATGTATGCTTGGTCTGTGCTTTGTACCAGAGATAATCAGGAAGAAGATGGTGAGGTGAATAAGAATAATGTTCTCAAAGGGTCAGGAAGGACAAAAGAGAGGGCAGGAGTCCTGGCACTAAGTGCAAAACGTAAATTGTGACTAGGAAACATAAAGCAGAAGCAAAGAATGGGAAAAGTACATACCAATGCCTGATGTTAGGAAAAGGAAGAGATGCAAGGACTTGCAAGTGACATAACAAGCACAGAAAATGTGATACCACAACTCAGGAGTGTACAGGAAGGCAGGCATCCAAGCAGAGGAAAATTAGAGGGGAGGAAGGTAAACAAAATAAAAAGTTGAATAGGCAGATGGAGACTGAGGATTGATAAAAAAAAAAAAAGAATCACAGGGTAGAAGGAGGAAAGTGAAAATAATGGTGACAAATGGCCAATCAGTATCAGCAGAATCGTGAATCACAGGAGCTGTAAACTGGTGCAGTACCAAATCTGTCAGGTGACTGCACAATCAGTAGGCATCTCGATAAAAGTACTGGCAGGAGATCAGTATACCAGAGAAGCCAGGTTCATCTTTTACATAACTCCAGTGAACTCGCTAGTTTTGTACTCAGGATGAAATGTGCCCCAGGAGATCAGCTGCTCAGGAGATTTCAGATCAATACGCAACACTGTGGATAATTGATATGGCAGTTAATAAACGGGGATTTTATGGTAATAGCAATGATCTCTAGGTAATGAAATCATCTATATGGCAGCAAATCAACAGTAGCAGATGACTGTAGCAAACCACAATGGATTATCTTATAATGAAATAAAAGAAAATCATATTCCTTTCAAATTCTATTAGCTACAAAGAGTTAAATGACCCCAGATAGAAACTGGACACAGATGTTTAAAACAATTTAAATGGCAGGGTAATTAAAAACAAGTGGATGCAGCAGTGGCCAGGTTATCAAAAGTGACAGACAGGGCAAATGGTGTAATATGAAGTTTAAACAGTTCACAAGGGAGAGGTCAGAAGAGTGAGGGATGTGACATAGCACATGCTGAAGAAGAGTTGAACCCACAGCACAACGTACCCAGCATGGGCCCTACTGACTCATGTGCTGAGTGATGTGAGAAAAATATAATTTTGTTGTCCTGAAGCTGACAAAAATTAGATTGGGCCATTTTGTTCACATCGTGGGTATGATGGTAGAGACTGCTGACTACTTCCAAGTCACTTTGTTGGGTGCCAGATGTCCCCGGGTGGGTGTGCAAGGGGGATTTGGTGATTCTCTGGAAGGGACGATGAGTTATTTGGTTCAGAAGGATTGCTAGGATGGGTGATCAGGCTGGCAAGAGACCAGGGTCTTTCTGTGGCTCCCCCTGCAATCCAGCTGCATGCTGGGTACCACATGGGGCCACCACTGGCAAACCTGAATCATTTCTGGGAGGGTGTGGAAAACACTGACCTCTTCTCTCTCCTTTTCACTGAATAAAGGTACTACTAGAGCAGTTAATGATTTTATTAAGAATATTTTCTGAGATCCTTGTGCTCTCCTTCCTCAGCATGGCTAACAATGAAAACACATTAGTATATTCTTATGTAAAAGCGTGGGTGTTCCTAGTGCAGTTACCACATTACAGTACCAGTTTTCAGGCTGCAGGCTGCTACATGGAGGTACAGATGGGCTCTGAGGACAGCGGATGCTCTCAGCGCCAGTCCTGGCTCCATGCTGAAGCTGCCTGTACTGACCCATAGCTGCAGCAGAAGCAAACATCCTGAAGTACTGTGCTCTCTAAAACAGAGACGGTGTCGTTTCCAGCTTCCCATAAATGTGCCCAGTCACCCACTTACTGACAGTTGTGACAGACACTTTCATTGCTCTAGTTAGTACCATTCCTGTGGGGGATGGAGAGCCATTCCTAACTCTCTTCTTTATCCCAGTAATTGCTGAAGGACATTGAAAGGTCTTCAGCAGCAGATGCCAGTGTTAAAATACCTCAAGGTAAAGAGACCCATTTGAGATTTGGAAGATGAAACCTTTACCTCATTCAGAGCAGGTGTTTGCTGAAAGTTTTGCTATCAATGCAGTTTGGCCAGTATTATGTGCAGCAGTGGTTATTGAACCTGTATTTTTTACAGTCTCAGACAAGTTCAAATCACAAAGGGTAAAAGAGGGAGAGGTATTCCTTTTCTTCTGGCTAATATGTGAACTGAATTGTAACTAATCAGTTGATGAATGAAAATGAAAGAAATTGTTTAAAGCTACCTGCAACATTTTATAGTGAATTAAATACTCGTTCCATTTTGAGATGACAGAGAGGGAAGAGTCAAGGCTTGTGGGGGCAAGGGGGGAGGCGGAGAGAAAAAACCACAAGTATCTACCGTTGATTTGATCCAAAGAGCATTTTCTGAGGCAGCAGGCAAACTGAAACATTTCTTTGCATTTTCCTGTGTGTATGTTTTTCTTCCACAAACACACGTTGAAATTGATAACCATACCCAAACAAAGTGTAATAATATTTTTACAGAATGGAAGGCCTGTCATTTTTAATGAAAAATAGAAACATCTCTAACGTTGGCCATTTTTCCAAGGCAAACTTTTTCTGAAAGAATCATCTTTCAATTCACATTTTTTCCTCTCTAGTGTTTCCCAAGGAACACTTCTCTATTTCTTTCAGCTTTTTCATCATCTGAACCCAGAAATAAGCTCCTACCAGCTAAGGAACCACAGAACACCTCACTGGCATGCTGCAGGGCTTCCCGCGTTTGGTGTGCTCCTGTTGCAGACCCCACAGGTCACTGGCTGCCTCTGCTGCTGCCCATGTGTGTGCTGTGCATGTGCTCTGCCCCCACTTTTTGTGGGAGTATTTGTGGCTGCAGGAAGTCAGATGCAGAGATTCAGATTTATCGTGGTGCAGAGCCACGGTCCTGCAGCAATTCAGAGTGGGACTGAAAAACAGGAGAAGAGGGCAGCCAGATGGTGGATGCCAAGATTTACTCCCAGCCCACAGTGGGGTCCAGCTGCCCTATGGTCCTGCCTCTGAGAGCTGGTTCAAACCTCCTGTTCTAGGGAGTTTAGACACAGAATGTAATAGGATATAATAAAGATATTTTTTAAAAAATAATTTTCTCCACAATTTGTTTTTCAGTCTTTGTTTGCTAACCATGCAGTCCACTCCGGTCATGGGCAGATCTCACTGCTGCTCTCAAACCTTCATCACCTGCCCCACAGAAAACTTTCCAGAGTGCCAATCCCCCTGTATAGAGCATTGCCTTGATGGAAGGCAATATACAAGAAGCACTATCTGAAAGAAATAAAGGCAAATAAACTGCTCACAGAAGCAATGAAGGAACCTTTTACTCAAATCTGAAGAAAACTCCAGCAAAAGCATATCAAAGGATGAGTCTGTCCTTGCCATAATAGCACACTGTATTTCACAAAGACAGCACAGAAACGAAGCTGACAGGCTAAATATTTCTCTTGTATCTTTAGTAGCTCCAAGCCTGATGGTGTGTTTTGATTTCAGATCCCTAGAACACACATAGACTTACTGCCAATTGATTTTGGAATGATAAAGGAAGAAGAATCATGCGGTTTAAATGCCTGAAATTAAGTGAATATCAGACCTGCTAGAACAAAAAATCAGAAGTGTTAGTTTGGTAGGACCCTCTGGTAAGTTAAGTTTAAGCATCAAACCTGAAAAGACAATTTTTGAAACTTTTAAGATTCAGGCATGACCTTTAAACTTGCCCAGTGGTAGCTGGATTTTGCTCCCACAGAAGTCAGTAGAAATAATCTTGTTGTGTAAGGCTCTTCTGAAAAACTTCAGCCTCCTTGCTGCTTTTGCAATAAACAAAAACAAATTTAAAGTAAGTTTGAAAAATTGTTCCTGTTTAATTTAATAAGAAAGGATGATGTTTTTCGAAACAACATAGGGAATCCACAGTAGATACTCAATTCTACAGGGCTTTCTGCAGAATTTCATAAGCAAGTCTGTCATTGGTTTTATTTAATTAAATCCTACCGCTCTCTTCTATACGGATATAAAGCACTACAAGTATCCCCAGACTCCATAGCTGAGAATAATTTAATTTCCTCAGAAAAAGGCTGCCTTTTCTGGATTTCCTTTGAAAGCTTAGGAATCACAGACACCATTAATGCTGAAAGAAGGTTGTTGACATTCTCAGAAAAGGATTCACATAAATTTAGTGCTGGGTGTAGTCACACGGGTCTGCAAATCATGCAGCTTTTCCTTCCTTATGTGACAGCCACCCCACACCAGACACTTAACAGGAAAGAAGGATTAAAATCTCATTTGGTCCTCGTGTCCTATTAAATCCATTCCTGTTGCTCCCATTAAATTTACAAGTATTTGAATATTTCATAATGGAGATTCCTAATAGTTTCAGCTCTGCTTGTTCAATCTGTGGTCTATTTCTAGGACTGATGGGCAGAACAAGGGTGGGAATAAAACTAATTATTAATAAACATGCTCTTATTATTTGGTCTTGTGGAGTCCATTTTATTGAATCTGATTATTTTGAAAATGTCAACTGCAATTTTTGCATCTGAACTGTTAAAAGGAATATTTTATAAACCTGGTATTAGAAGCAAAGTAAAAATACTACACTGGAAACATACAGGAAACTACGGTATTTTCTTCTTATTATTTGTTTGCATTACACTTCACCTGGTGGATTCAGTCAAATTCAAGGTCACATTGTATGCTATTCAAGCTCATCTGGTCTTAGTAGAGAAGATGGCTAAATACAGGCCATATAAATCAGGTGCAGAAATTAGATCAAGTGTGTCTATAATCCCACAGCAGATTACCAGTGTTGTGACAAATACACCACAGGTTTTGTCAGTTTGATTTCAAGGGTATCCTAGACTACTTGGTTTCCATTTTTGCTTTAATGTGTCTGTTTGTTGTTGGGATTTTGTTCCCCCTGTATCTTCTCATCAGTCTCAAATTATGTCTTTGCTTTTTTTTCTCATGTGTATATCTGCTTCCACCTCCTATACCATTACAGCCTTTACTGCTATCTTTCAGGAGAGAGTTGCTTTCACACCTCAGTGAAACACAGAAGACTTCACTTTGGGTCCCACTTTTAAGCATGAATCTTTAACTTGAATATGACAACTTCTTTAATTATGCATGAGATAATAGCAAGTAAATTCCTCAACTAAAACCTGAAGACATGAATGAAGGAGCAGTAGCTGGCAGGCATAAACAGTTTAAGATGGACACCCAGTGAATCCCCTAGACACACACACAAATGATGATAATAATAATGATAATAATGATAATAATAATAATAATGATGATGATGATAATAATAATAATAATAATAATAATAATAATAATAATATAGTAGTAGTAGTAGTAGTAGTAGTCACAACACTGAATTCACTGACTGATGCAGACATAAAAAGGCAGAGGAAGGATTTCAGTAGGACTTACAGACATGTTTACGGCTGTGCATCCATGATACACCAGAGGATTTAAACCTTTATAAGAATATTTGTGAGACTGAGGCCTTATTCAAGTTTTTGATTATTGATATATTTATAGATGTTAAAAAGTCAGAGTTTAGCAATTTGGTATACTATTTCTGTTCATAATGAACAATTAATGATTGTTTTTGCAAAGCTACTTAATGTTATAACGTGGTTTTAAATCCTTGGAGAAACGTTGAAATACTGTATCTTATTCCTTGTTGAATTCAAGCTGGTTCCAAATCTCCAGTCAACTGGTGAGACTATTCCAGGGAGAAATTTCAGGTCATCTTTCTTTTATGAAAAATTAAGCTCAAAATGTTCCACTTTCGGAGAAGCACTGTGGAAAATGCCTTTACTGACTAACCATTCACATTATTAAGTCCCACTACAAGAAAGCTTTTAAGTACAATCTGCTTTTTTACATGACTTCAACATATAGTTGAAGCTGATTATATAGCTATGTGATTTCTTAAAGAAGGGTATTTTCCTGAATAAGATTTACAAAAGGACTAAAGAAATGCAGATGCAGCTTTATTAAAGGTATCTTTATTGTTATGTCAATAATGTAAATATTCAAACTAACTGAATTGTTGATTAACAACACAGTGCTGCAAAAGTGGAATGTAGGCAAATCAGCTATACTGCTTGAAGGGACCTGTTCACCTTTCTGTAGATAATTTATATAATTTTTATATTAAATGTAGTCACCAAGCCAACAAAAATGTTAAGTACCTGTGTGATATTTGCAGAATCCAAGTATGAGTTATGAATACTAGTTGACATTATGCAGTACTACTGTCCATATTGCTGCATGATTAATGCCACCCTCTAGATTCGTATGAGCTTATCTGCATTAACAGCAATTGTCTTTGCAAACTTGATGCTAGTGAACAACATGTCAGAAAACTGGAAGGGGAAAAAGAAGGAGCCCCTTCTCATTCCATGAAACTTTTGAGCTAGGAAAAATACTAGAACAAGTAAATAAAAGCTATTTTGAAGCATCTGCAATGTGATAAAGTGATAAAAAGAGTTACTATGAATTTCTGAAGACAAATAGTGCCCGGGAAGTCACATTTGTTTTGGCAAAATAACTGTCCTATTTGAAAGATGAGAAGACAGATGTGACATATCTGTACTTAATAAGACTTTTGATATAACCTGCCTGACAGCCCCACAAACTAATTGAGCAAATACTATCTAAATGCAATAGCATGTGTTAATGGGTAGTTGAACCACTCTGCTTATTAAATAGCCAGCCATGCATCTCTGTCAAAATGCCAGGACATTTCTCTTGGGATTACACAAGTGACTTATTCTGTTTTGGCATGTTGTTTTTTTTTTAGTCTGAGTGATACTTTTACATGACACCAGACTACAGAGTGGGAAGAAATGTATTGTTCCCTTTGGTGAACTGAGTCTGTCTTTAAAAGTGTCTTTATAAACTAGAGACATTTTTCCAAATCAACAGGCTGAAAAGACAAAATGCTGCATATAGTAAATAGAAACATGTAGAAATACCCAACAGGGAAATACAGCGTGGCAGCATTACCTCAGAAAACAGCATGGGTTTTCTGCTGAAGCATCAAATGTGTATGATTCAAGAATATGAAACTGTTGCAAAAGAAGCCAGATCTTCTTGCATATATTAATGGTCAGTGTTGTATGGAAGATAAAAAAAGGCATTATTTTATGTTGCACATGAAGGTGTAGTCTGATGTCTAGTTCTGAATATCATACTTCAAGAAAGAGGGAATTGGATAAGAGGTACTCTGGGAGAGAGACACAGATATTACATGAGGTTTAATAATTCCAATAAAAACCAGAAGAAACTGGGTTTGTTTAGTTGAAGAAAGACCAAAGCAAAGCATCAGATCAATCATCAGTCATCAGACATATAAAAAGAAGGATTGATAGATTGTTCTTTTTGTGTACTTGGGTCCAGAGAAAAATATTCATTTCCAGAGGAGACAATTCTGACCTTCAGGAAAGGCGTGCACAAAAACCAGAACCGTGGTATCACCTGAACTGAACATTTTCTTCAGTTGAAACCATTGATCAGGAGCAATGTACATGTATTTAATCTTTTCTGAGAGGGATGGACTAGCTGACCTTTCACAGCTCTTTACAATTATACTTTACAGTGAAATATTTCAGATTTTACAATGTTAATTCTGACTCTTTTTTTTTTTTTTTTTTTTTTTTTTTAAAATCTTCAGTCTGCTTTCCTAATGAAATGAGGCTCAGGTGACCATACTCTCTGTTTGCTGTTTGCCCATCTACCTGTCTTTGAGTTTCTCCCTTCACAATTTCTGAACTCTGTTGACCGCTTCAAAACAGATTAGAAAGAGAAGAAATTGGGACCTGGACAGGAGACAAAGATCAAAGCCAGGCAGGACTCAGATGCTGGTTGCTCCACATGGCAATACCTGGCTAACCAGTTACTTGTGTTTACTCGTCAACCAGTTACCATGCATGTTGCTCCAGGGCAGCTCTAGCATGGTCCTCTTGTTTAATGATGGCACCACAGAGAAGAGGGAGATGGGAGAGAACAAGGTGATTCAAACCACTGCAAGGTGAAGGGTGAAATCTCAGTGAATAATGCCCAGCCACCCATGTTTCAAGGTTTCACACCATTTTTCCCCAAAAATTCCCTGATGTGAAGGGGTGGCATGGAAAGGCTGAAACACTCTGAACAGTGTAGAAAGTGGTGAAAGATTTTCATTCTCTGGCCCACTTGAGTGAATAGCTGTGGTCCAGCTGGCAAGAAATGCATTTGTGATTAAAAGAGTGGGTTCTTTACAACAAATTACTAACTTTATTTCTCAGAATACAAACATATTAGTGGAGTTGGATTCCTGGTTTTGTGACAATGATGACAATTTTGAATATCTGCTAAGGGAGATCAAAAAAAACCTGAGTCTAACAACAGAATGATATGGGGGAATGACTGCATGCATGGAAACAGGGCAATTACTATAGCAGAAAATTGTTTAGAGAAGCACTGTCTCAGCAGCTTAAATAATCACTTTGGAACAACTAGCTTTACTGTATGTAAGAGGTAATTCTTCTCTCCATCCAAAATGACATAGAGACATTGATTCAAGAAGGAATTACAGCTGAAATCAAGAGTTTGCTTGAATTTGGGGGCAGAAAAGTATAAACTATATCACTGATCGTAATTCCAGTCCTCGACACAGGAGGTAAAAAGGAAGGAAAATAATGTTAACAGACAAAATTCAAAACAGCATTTAACTATATTCTTGAGACTTACTGTGAGAATTGCATAAGCAGAAAAGTCTAGATTTAGGGAAGGTAAATATCCAATTTCTTGAGAAAAGCATAGGAAAAGCTGAAAAATATTAGAAACCTTTCAGAAAGCCTGGAAAAAAACAGGCATAGGATTGAAACTTGGTTAAATCTGTTCAGAAATCCAGACTAGGAAGAACCACAAAGGAGTATAGTAAAATATAAAAGAGAGAAGCAGGAAAGGCAGGAAGGAATTTGTAGAGAAGAGACTGGAAGTGATAAAAAAATTACAAAATAATTTACTATATGAGAAGTTGATAGCCTGAGGGAGAATGGGTGGGTCTTATGAAGTAGTCAAGAATAACAGATGCAGAAGAGAGGATGAGGACATAACAAAGTTGTATGTTTGTTTGTTTGTTATCAATCTTTACTTCACATTATGTGGAGAAATGTCATCCTTTAACTCCTTTTCTTAGGAAATGAGGTTAAAGTGTTATTAACAGTTTGAGGCATGAATAGAAAAAGTGCCAAAACAATCTAGAGAAGAACATGTCACCACACTGTATAATGTATGCTCAAAAGTTTCTAAACAGGTTTTAATTAAGTGTTCATCTACAAGTAAATTTGCCAGACAACCATTTGAATAATCTACATTATTTTATTTGAATCAAATTAAAATATGTTATTTGTATATGGGTCTCCTTAGAAACTTATATATCTCTGTGAAATTTTACAAGCAAACTAAAATCTCTGTATTCCTTTCCATACTTTATGCAAAAAATCAGTAAATATATTGCCAGGGTTGCTCAGAAAACAAGATTTCCTTGAGAATCATTTTGAAGAATAAACAGTATTTTGTGGAATTTCATTGGGCACATGTTCAAGATTTTACCCTCAAAACTTGGGGGGGAAGATTTTTTTAATAGAAATACAAAGTTTTCAACAGACTCTCTGAGAGTCTCTATCTCTGTATCACCCTGAATAATCTTGGATTTTACCAAAAAGCAACTTCTAGTTTAAAAAACCCACACCACAATTTAACTTTTCTGCTGTATTTGATATTTCCCTGTCAATGCAAAATAACTGATGGATTTTTAACATGTAATATAGTTCTGTTAACATATAAAGTTACATGGGTGTTTGTCATGAGTATCAGCTCATAGAGCTCCTTCACAGCAAAATTAAATTCATGGAAGTACTCCGATTGATCTTAATTCACTCTGAAACAAGGCTTACTAATAGATGTTAAAAATACATTCCTTTTTAACCTTTTCCATTCCCATGATAGGGCTAAAACTTGGATTCTCCATTTCCTAATTGAGGACTCTCATGCATAAACGAGCACTAAATATGCTGGGGCTGGGATGTTCTGAAGGGAATTTAGACACATGAAGTTACTATCATAGAGAGAGTAAAAGAATAAAAAAAACCCTGAATCACATTTAGAAAGCAGTTTGTCCTATAAAACATCAACATATTTTAAAATGTAAAATCAGTAGGAGTTTTGCTTTCAAAAATTAAGAAGGTCATCAGAGTTGTCAGACTTCTAGTTTGTGATACCCTACATGTTTGAAACTAGACATCTTACACTATGTGTCATTTCCATGATTCTCAAGGAGTCAAGGGGATGTAATTCCATGATCATAATTTTGGCAGTTTTCCTTTATCAGAGGTCCTCCCATGAAGGTTTTTCTGCAATAGAAAATATATTGGGGTCATATTATATAAAAGTGATTCTTGTATGTAATCACTAATAAAAAGTACTAAATCTTTGTACAAGGCTGATGTTTCTAACACACAATTTACTGGAATGTAGTGACAACACCAAATTTGGGCTTAGCAGAAAACTTGCCATAATGGTAAGAAAATCTTTTACATGACAGCAGAATTATCAGTTTCTTTTAAAAACCTTGCATCTGTATAAGTTAATCTCTATTTCACTGTGCAAAAAAGGGTTCTTTCAGTTTTATATCCAAAAACATATGATCACAATGGAATAAAAATATTTCCATTTTCTTACCAACCCAAATACATGAAGAAAATGGCTTTAGATTACATTAACCATGTTTTGAGACTCAGAAAGCAAAAGTTTCAGATTAAGACTTTTTTTACCTTACGTATTTAAATTTAGGTAAATTTAGTCTTAAAATATGAAGTGAAAAATCAGTATGTTTCACATTTAAAATGTAGGAACAAGTAGTTCCATACTAAGTAATACTAGTATTTATTTATTTGCATAGTTCTTTTTGACTCAAAATACACTTTCAGGTGAGCCTAACAATGAAATAAAAAAAAAAAAATTAGAATTACTACTACAGTAATGAAAACTTCTATATAGACTATTTTTCTAATAAATGTTCATGAAGCTGTTCAAGTGTTTCCAGACAATAATTAAGGGATGATATACATGGATATTTTCCCAACACAGGAATTTCAGTGATGGTTTTTCCAGCTCAAAAGTCATAACTTATCTTAAAACAACTGAAGTATAATAGCACTAAACAAACTTCATTCAAATATTTGTCTGCATTTTTTTCAAACAAATGAAGTGTAATGGCTATAATTAAATTCAATGCAGAGTAAATTGGAGATAAAAATCAATAAGTGACTCTGAAATCTCATCACTTATTGATTCATGAGCCATTTATCTCCTTTCTGCTTTCCACATCAAAAGCAATTATCAGTTAATGAAATCACACAGATGCAAATCAGAAATAGGAAAAATTATTAACAGTGCCCCAAAACTGCTGCAAATATATTTATTTACAATCTCCACAAATTAGTTTAGTCAGAAAAAATGTGATCTTATTGTGATTAGCTGTGGTTAGGATTTTTTGATTAAAAATTTGGAGGTATTTTCCTGTATTAAAAAAAAAAAATAAAATCTTGCACAATCAAAGCTTCCTTTGTCTGGAGAGACTTCAGTTAACTGTTTTCTAAGAAAGACCCCTGTTACCCTATCAGGGGTTTTCTGGCCAATGTAGTAGAAACATTTAACTCACAAAAACCAGACAGGCAGAGCAGGATGGGCTCTGGTTACCCGTGGCCTCCTTCCTGTGAGAGCGCAGGTAAATGGGGGCAGTGTCAGGTCAGCAGGCTGCTAGCTGAGCCTCTTTCTCCTGTCTTGATGTGCAGCAGGAACACTTCCTGACATTTCGAACCTAGTTAGAAAAATCCAGCCAGTGATGGTAGATCTAGGTAGCAGTCCTGGTAACACATGCAGCCCTTCTGCAACCCCAATACCAAGGGAAAAGCTGGGAACTGTCTGGAGGTCCTGAGACCATCTGTATCAGGGCTGGTTCATGCTGAAGCAATGCAGCTGCTCTTTGTGGTTTGCTCATTGAAGGCTAAATGTGACTCACAGGGTTGAACTCTGTCTAAGTCTGTAAGAGTGATAGGTGATAAAATGTCATATGAAATTCAGTCTAAATAAATATAAAATTAGGCACAAGAAAAAAATCAGAAGGAATGCATTAATGTTAGCTGTCTGAAAAGGAAGAAAAAGGATAATATTTTTTCCCTATGAGGAATATAATGACATCTCCATTTCTATATGCATGGTATGGTCCTGAGACTGTTAGTGGGAAGTGTATTTTGGTCCCAGCCAAAACTCCTGAAATGCAATGGAAAGTGGATGATTTCTGCTGCTCTTGGTGGGGTTGCAGACTCAGTGTGCACTCCTCACATGGTACCTCACTTCCATGGCTGAGCTGGGAGATGACCTGAGTACACCCAGTGTTTGTTGCCCTTCTTGGTCTGGACAGCAGGTCGGTGGGCTCGCCACCACATTCAGTATGATATTCAAATCCATTTGTTGTTATATATATACTTATATATGTGTTTATATGTAAGTATAGGTCTATAAGTACTATTTAATGTGCAATGTATTCCAGTTATAGAGTCAATATTACTTACCTAGTTATTATTGTGTTTCAAAACTTGTGTCTTTTGCAGAGAGAAATACGTTAAGGCAGACAACCAAATGTATGTTCAACCAAAATGAATTTACTGATAATCTTTACATATATTTTCTAGGATTAAGGGCATTTAATAATACATTGTTACTTCAATTACAAAAAAACCCAATCCCAACAAACCTTCAACATGATGAAACTTTTAAACATCTTTAAACTTGGAAAGAAAGCATTTTTGTGCATCGTTACATGCCTCCTGAACAATAAAGCAGGAACTTAACCCTGTCATTTACAATACAGCATCAGATATTCCGGGTAGATTCAGGGCAAGAATGGGGAAGGAGAAAAAACACACCAAAGTCTTGATCTTCATTCTATGTCAGTGTTTGCCTCTTTTTTAAACATATACAGATCATGGGTCCATTTTTGTTTCACATTTAAGTCCCACATGGTTATGTTTTTTGAAAAAACAAAACAAAACTCACCCTGTAACTAGTCATGTTCAACTAGTGTCTGTTATATGATAGCAGGAGTTATTGTTAATAATACAGATCAAAAAATAAATTAGTCTAAATTTTCCATCAATTTTAAAATCACAGTTTTGAAATTAATATATGAAAGCTTGGGTGAACGTCACATGAAGACTCTAATATAGTTTTAAATTGCATCAAAAGCTAACATTCCACATCAGTAGCAAATATGAAAAATTAAGTATCCTCACTGAAAACATTTGTAAATGCTTTTAGAGGATGGAAAATAATATTCCAAGGCCATCTACGTGAGGAAGGCCTCAGCTTTTGCCTATATAAATGTCTGTTTCTGTAACGTTTTATGGTACTGTGCTCTGAAGTGGGGACTGTGTTTATCTAAGACGTAAAACAGGATGCCATAGGTACAAAAACATGAATGAAGTATACCTGAATGATGGAGAAATACGGACGTCATTTACAGAAGCAAAAGTATAACCATTTTGTAGAATAAGTGTATATAGCAGCTCTCAAGAAACACAAAAATCCAGCTGATGGACAGAAGGCTCAATTTGTGCCTGAGAAGAGAAGGTGTATCTATCTCCTCAGGTCAATTCCACAGCATTTCCAGTTACAACTTGCTACAATTAAATGAAGGAAAAAGGCAAATTATGTAGATGAGCTTCAATATCAGCTCCAGGACAAACCTCGTCAATCTATCTTGGCTATGGGATCCTCAGCCCTAAGTCAGGGCAGTAACACAAGCAGAATTTGCTAATATTCAACACATCACCCACAGTGGCTATAAACAAGGAAAGAAAAGGTTACATTTGTGTTAATCTGGAGTAACTCCAGTGGAACTGATGGAGAATCAGCCAAATATTTAATGCCTCATGCAACTAAATAAGGCAAGGTACTATGTGTGATTGTATTTCTGCATGTGGCATTTTCAGAACAAGGTGATTACTGTTATCATCTCTTCTTCTCTTCTAGACAAAAAGAATAAATAGATAGTTGTGTCAGGTTTGGTGTCCAGAGCAAAATGATAAGCAAACATGGGGGATCAATGCAGCTTTTGTTACACTTTTGTTGTTTTTTTTTTTTTTTCCTTCAAAAAGTCATGGTCCTTGGATAAAAAATAGAAGGGAAAACTGAGGTGACTGGGTGACAGCAGAAAGTTAAGGCAAGGGTCTGAGGGGTCTGGACTTCCCGACCTGAGGTTGCACTTGGTGCTGCTGCTGCTGCATATACCCCTCCAACCCTACACAGGAGCACCCAGACCCAGACTGACACTTTGGAGGGCAGCTGGGAGTAGGTCTTCCTTCAGGAGCTTGTATAGGACCATCTGTCAAAATGTTTAAAAAGGAGTCCCAAGAGAAGCAAGACTTCAGAAGCCCTGTTACCTGCTTTGGTAACAGGACTGGAAGTGGGGAAATTTGCATCCTCTCTCTCCATCTTCCTCTAACCCCTTGCCTGAGGTGTTTCCAATTATGAAACCCCAAACTGTGCCAAGTCCTTCTTTTAAAACCTGAATGACAAGTTTAACTGAATGACAAGTTTAGAATTACTCTTTTAAGATAAGTAATGAGCAGAAAGCTGAAAAAAAGGGAAAAAAATATACTCTATTCAGACTTAAAATAATAAAAAGATGCTTCTCTCAAGTTTTACATCATTAACAGACACTTCATTGTCAGCCAAATCTATGACAAAAGTCCTTCGATGTCTTTGGAAAGTGTACTCCAATTTAGTCTGAAAAAACATCCTTAAACATTTACCCATTTTGCCAAGCATGGAATAATATTGTCACCAACAGGGTTCAGGGGACAGCAAAACATTTCATTATTACAGCACTGAAACGGTCTGACCTGACTATGTGCTGAACTGACAGATTCAAGAATTTCTAAAAACCCTCATAGTTTCAGAGCATGGAAATTCCCGGCTTCCTCCCTGCTCCACACACAACTGTTTGTTTTTTACAGCTGACACTTGATAAGTAAGGATATAAGAGAAATCAAGTTCTTTTTCACTATTATGCTTTGGTATTATAAAATAAAAAAATAATAAAAATCCATCACATGAAAGTACTTCACACAAGAAATATCTGCTTAGTTTCTTGAGCTCATGCCAATAATATCTAATTAAGGCCTTGACTTTAGCAAGATTCATAAAAAATGTATCAGTCATATATAGTCGTCCATAGTACAGACTTTAACACTTTCTTGTGAAACATCTGATGTTGGTCAGACCTAGAGACAGGCTACCAGGCCAGACATATCGCTGATCTGACCTGGTCTGGCAATTCCTCTGTTACTACACTATCTTTTTGATATAAACTGACTGGCAAGAATTTCACAATATTTGGTCTCCAAGGCAAAAGATATCTCCAGCGGAGGAAGCAGCTGCCCCTCCCTTTGGTTCCTTTTCCCTTTTCCACACATCCGGAGCCAACAGCTTGTCCAGGGAGAGAGGTGTTATATTTAAGTGACAAGCCAGCAGGAATGGGATTAAGTTTTTTGTAAAACTTTTTTCTCAGAGTTTCTGGTATATTTTAAATCCTTTTCTGTATGCATAAATATCTAATGTAACTTTATTTTTACCATCTACATGCTGCAAATTGTGACATTTACAAATTGTTCTGTTTCTTGATGTCTTTATTTCAGGATTCATACTTAGAAGTAATCATTCAGAGCATACATTTGATTACAGAATTACAAAAATAAAAATAAATTGAATAAATGTTGCACACTTTATCAATCTTTAGGAACATTCACACTATATTATGATCCAATATTTAAAAATATGATTCTAGAATAGAACTCAGAAATTAATACTTTAGGATGGAGAGTTAATTAATGCAAAGAGTAGGATTCCTGTTACCTAACATTTGTAAAACTTAATCCAGGCTAGTTATCCAGGCTTTCTCTCTAAGATACTCATCGCTTTTTATTGACTGTAGAAGCAACCTAGAAAATTACGTTAGATCAAGCTAACTCTTGGATTGCAAGAGTAAGGGGAGATGAACTGCTCTGAAAAGGATTTGCATGCATAACAGCAGTCACAAAATGGAGACCCAAAGGAACAATCCTGCATTCTTGTTAGTTACATGAATCAAGGTTATGAGCAGAGGCCATTGGGCTGAATCTTCAGCTGGCTTGTGGGCATCAATGGGGATCTAATGATTTCTGGCATTATTTGCCTTGCATGTGTTACAGTTAAATTTTGATTCAGCAAGGACCTTACACCTGTGGTTGAGCTTAGTCATGAAAGTAGCTTAAGGGCAAGGCACCTGAGTTTCTGAAGTTATATTACAGGCCGTTTCAGTGATCAAATAGTTGATTTAAAAGTTTTACAATTTGAAACAGTAAGTATGTCATAACTCCTAAAAGAAAAAGGAGGGACCTTCTCCAGATGAGAAGATGAGATTTATTACTCTCCCTTCAGAAACCTCCCTTAGTGGGATAGCTGAAATTGTCTTATCTGAGGATGAGACAATCAAGATGCAACAGTAAGGAGATACAAAAATCAACCCCAGCAGAAACCTATCTGGGGAAACACCAGGGAGAAAGGCTTATAGCCACTAGCAATTTAAAGAATTTTGCAGGCACATTAAAAGTATTTAAGAAAAAGAATTGAAGAGGTAAATGATGAATTGTTGACTGCTTTCAAATTAATTGCCTGGCAAGTTTCTGTGTGCTGAGCCATTTCTCTTACTTACAATATATGACACTGTACTTGAGAAGAGAGATGAAGCTAAACATGGGAATGTGCTGCAAATACATTACTAATTGCTTAGATATGCTCTACGCTCAGTGTTTTCAGATGGAGTAAGTGCAAAATTTGTGTTGTGTTGATATGGTATTATACTTTTACAAAAGAGAAGACGAATACTGAAACATTTCACAAGCCGGTACTTACAAAAATATTTACATACATGTTCATAACCCACCATGGTCATCTGTAAACAGTCGGAAAGTAGCAATCTGCCACTCTGATGATTTATACAGGAAACACATTAATAGTTGTCCCAAAGCATCCAGCAATAATCCTTCTCTTTTCCTGCATTTTTGTTGCCTTTTTGTCTGTTGTAAGTATCGTTAGATCAATACAATTATCCAAAGTCCTTTTCCCCTCTAATTCCTCAAAAACCTTGAAAAAGTAAACTGAATAAGAGTTCACATAGGTGCTTCTATTGAAAATGATGGGCTTCAGCTGAAAAAAAAAAAAATTGAGAATATATTTAGAACAAGGGTTATTATCTCCATTTATCAGTTTCTAAAAAATAGAGAATACAAAATGACATGGTTACAGCTAAAAACCATGGAGTGTCTCGCTTCGTCTCACCTCCCCTCCCCTCCCCTCCTCTCTATTCTCCTCTCTATTGTAGGGGCCAGGAAATAGGAAAGATTGTAATTTCATCTCTTTTATCTGCCTGTTAGAGACTTTTGCTCTACAACTAACCAATACATTGCAATTTCTGATTTTAATCCTACACTAATAAGGTATAACCCTAACCAAAAATTTTGAATCAGAACAACTTCAAGCGTTGTGACTTATGGAAAATAGTTGTCATATTTGGCCTCTTGTGTTATATAACAAAATCAACCAAATTCCCCAAGCTCATGGAAAGTACAGAATTTAGATGTTTTTATAATTTCAGCTGGGCTTCTTATATAATTACTAACCCCCACCAAGCTACTCTGAATATCCCTATTTAGGAAGTAAAATACCAGCCCTTAACTTTTAGAGGCCTCCTATTGGTAAGATGTTCTACTCGTAGGTAATTTTCTAATGCAGACAAGCAAAAAATAACATTTTGTAGTACTGAGTTCCTCTCCTTTATAATAAGTTCTTCAGAATAATCCCCCAGTTGCAGAGGGGCTTCAAAAGAGAATATATGGAAAAAATGAATTAAAAAATAATAATTTGATTAAACTCAAAGTAGACTCTAATTTTTCCCTCTGTCCTTAATAAAAGCTCTTTAGTATCAGAATCCCTGTTACAAAGGCATTCTAGGTATGTCATGAGAATAAATTTAATGTTAAAAAATAATTAGAACAACTTAATTACCTTTAGCATATCAGCTGTCAGAACTGTTATTGGTATGCCTAACCCTTAATTAGCAATGTGTTATGATTGATTAATGGACCCAGAATAGGTTTAATCTTGGGCTATGTAAAGTGTATTAAAAAAAAATCAAAGGGGTCTGTACTTTCACAGGCTAGTTAACCTTTCAGAGATAAAACTTTCATTTTGATGACCTCAGAGGTCAAAGGACATCCCAGCTATTTTACAGTAGACCTCTTCATTTAGACAGCCAACAGGAAGCAAAGATTAGGAAAAGGTTTATTAGAATCTAGTAATTGGCAAACCCTGCATATATGCATTCTCATTAGACTGAAAATTAAAAGTGTTGCTGAGTCATATTGCCATAAGTAACACTGGATAAAATTTCTTTTTTTTTTTTCCTTTTTTTGTTCCTACTCTTTCCTTTGGATTTAGCTTTCTGAAGGATGCATTATTTTAATTGGTTCAGAAATATAAATTACAAGGTTTCCATATAAAGCTAAATTTGATCATTAAGCCACTGATGCTGTCTCTTTGGATGTTCCGAAGAATGAATAAACAAAATGCTATGCTTACCAGTTCTTCTGATCATTACCTGTAACTGGAAGGGATCTACCTGTAAGGTAGAAGAGATGGGGGAATACTTAGAATTTAACATTTTTTTTTTTCCCTAAGGTTATAACATTAGCTGGTGTCTGAGGATATCTCTTGTTGCTTTCATTATTGCTAGCTCTCAGTGGCAAACAGCTCATCAAACCAATTTTTAAATCATCATGTGAATGAAAGAAGAAAAAACAAAATATTCAGCAAGTTAACTCATTTGGGTAAATAGGTTGTTCTCAGTGTTTGCAACATCATACAGATATTATATCATAAAACATATTGCAACAGCAGTAATAGCAAATATCAGAACAGTGAAAATATGGCTCATGACTATGAATATTCATTGCTTCATGCTTCTGATAACCTCAAAGTCTATCTGCTTACAAATCTTGACAGAAAAAAAGAGTCCTTGTGGAAAGTAATGGTAAAACAGTAAAAAAGAAGGTTCAAATCCATATAATTATGTGTTTGTTCACTTTTATTTAGCCATCATTTTCACTGTCTATCACTTAAGATAACAAAACATTCACTATCTCCATATGATTTTTTTTTTTTTTTTTTTCTTGGTATCCTGAAGCTTGGTGGTTTTCATCTTTCACTAAAGTGTTGACATTGACCCTCAGTTTTGATTAAAATTGCTTCCATGTCTAGCTTCCATGGGAGCCCTAAATATGAGGCAGCATGATTAGCATTTGTTCTTCAACTGGGAGTATTTTTAAAGGCCAGGTGGTGGAAGCATATTCATTTCCTGCTGTAAATATATTTTAATATATAAAGTCAAGACAAAAGAGAAAATTGTGGAAGGTGTCTCTGGGCAGTGCCATCACTCACAGTTACCACAGAACTCTGCCAATTGTATTGGCAATTTGGTAACACTAACTCATTTTGACCTCTGATGGATAAATATTACTTCGTGGCAAAATATTTCATCATCATATTTCTGTGAGTTATTTATAGTCATTTAGGCTTTGAGAATACCACCCACTAGAACTTAAGATCAACTATTTTCATGTTTCTAAATGACTTAGGCAAGTTTGTAAAAGTCATTTTTTCTAATAAATTGGGAAATTTTGCACTAGATTTTCTTTTTCATTCTGATTCAGATAAACTGCAGAGTTCTGAAGGAAATTGTCCTGTCACTGATTTTCTGCATAGAAAAGAAATGGGGAAAGAAACAGTTGGTAAATGCAGAGATCTGCTGAAATATGCGCTGTCCCAGAAGAGAAATGTTAAAGTACAAGAATTTGGGGTTTATTTTACCGTGGTTATAAAAGAAAATTTTGAATGATTTAACAAATGTGCTACAAAACAGAGTAAACAAAGCAAGTTGGTTTCCTTAATGAAGAAATCAGACTACATAAGACTATATTACATTGATTTATAAGAGGATATTACATTGATTTATAGCTGTTAAAATAAGGATAGCAAATCATGGACACACATCATCGATCAATCAGTCTGAAGTTGAAGGTATTCTTAAAGCCTGAATCTTTTTTAAAAAGTAATAATAATAATTTAAAAAATCAAGCAAGATCCTGAATAAAGAAATAGGGCCATTGTCTTTCACCTTGCATCTGGTTAGATAATGGTCACATTTAGACGATGCAACACTCAGCAAGGATGGGCAAAACTTTTTGTAATACGAGAGAGAAAACAAGTTGGCTGGCTCCTCACCCTTACAGAAAAGCTTAATAAACTCTTGCTTCTGTCCCTCAGAACTGTCATTTATTAATTTTTAAGATGAAGGGTAAAAATAAAGAGGTTAAACAACAACATCCAAGTCATGTAGCCAAATAAGAATTCTTATAGGAAAGCAAAAGCTTTCATTTTTTTAAAAACCTTTTTTTCCCAGAGTTATGGTCTATAACTATGGATGTATGTGGAAAATAAATATGGCCAAATTCTGACCTCAGTTACACTTGTACAGTCCCATTAAACTTAATAGTTCTCTATGGGTGTAAGTGATGGCAGGATCTAGATTGTAACTGGAATCTTTGTCAGAGCTCCTCAGCTGGCAGAGAGTGAAATTGGGAATGTCTTCATGCTAGAGTTTCATGTGCTTGGTGAAAACTTTATGGAACAATTTTATGGAACAACACATGCCTGGAAAAACAAATCCCACAGATAATTTATAATCCATACTTCGCACGTGCGTAAGCATGTCATTCACTTCACCTCCATCCCCAGACCTGTGAAGCTGAGGAGTGTCTTGGGACCACTGCTGGTTCCACATCAGTGCTCAGACATAGCCACTCTTTGCGGAGCATTTTAAAATTACATTTTCAAAAACAGTTGTTCCTCCTTGTCAGAGCAGTTTCCTCTGAGCAAATTACATCTCTATAAAGTACTTAAAGCTATAGATATCCTGTGGGATTTGAGAGTGTTTCTCAAATCTAAGGTCTGGATCGTCAATTGTTTCACTGTGGGAGTAGAAATGAGTATTTATGTCACCTCCCACCACTCCCTAACTTACATGGGCAGAAACTCCACATATATGAGCCACAGCATACGCTAGCAGGCGTTTTGCCAATCCTCTTGAACTAAGGAATGCAAGACAAAGCAAGTCTGCCCCACAGATGAAGGATAGACTAAGCTGAATTGCTGTCATAAATATGAAAACTTTCTCACAAATATTTGCACATGATTGGTGTTAGGGGCTCTCAGTTGCAAGATACATCTGCACCTGTAGTTCATTCTAGCACTGCACATATTACAGGGTACAGTTGCACAGGCAGAAAGCTACCCCCACCTGCCCCCGCAATTACAGTTGTGTACATTTGAGTGAGATATACCTGATGTTTCCTTCATACCCTTATTGGCTTGCTTGTCTTTGTTGAAGTCTGCACAGCTGTATCGGTTCTGGTTTCTGGTTGGTAATTCTGGATGACATTTGATCCAGCTGGAGTCAGCCCTCCCTGACAGCTTGAAAAATAACAGGAGAGAGTGGAGGCTCCCCACTGTCATTCAAGGAAAAAAATGGCATCTGCTCTTGTTTATACTCCTATTTCTGTTTGGTATTTGTATACCCATTGTTTTCTGCAAAATGTTGATGTTTTATCCTCTAGTACAATTCTGGTACTGATCCCCTGTTCCATATCTGACCTCATAATATATTTTTAGCAGACATGGTCATGCATTGACATTCATGGCATGATGTGCCATCTATGCATGATATAGGTTCATGGAGGTGTTGAGGTAGTGCAGTTATATCTTAGCAGTTATATCTTGACTGACCCTTTCAATTGGGCTAAGGTTAACTTGTCAATCCTCTCTAACCAGGCTGAAATAAAGCAAAACTGAAAATACAGAGTGTTGTTTACCAAATTTGGAAATATATCTGAGATTTGTCCTGCTCCAGAAAACATTGTAGGTTTTCAAAATCTTGTGTCCCAGAATCTCAGAGGCTTATATCTCCCTGGCATATTTTGAGTGCAGCAGCTGACAAAATAAGCCTTTGTTTATTCAGAAACTTGTATATTTTTGCTTTGTTTTCTGCTACTCTAATATATATATAAATTTCTTCTTATATTGTGTCATTTAATTTTTATTTATTTTGCTCTTTTCAGAAACAAAGTATTCAAATATATTTGACATGTCCACAAGAAGAAAAGCAGTTTCTCTGAAACTTGCTTCAGATCCAGACTTCTCTATGGATGATCTTTCTATCTTGGTAAGCCTCTTAATTTCTCAGTTCTTTGCATGTAAATAGAGCTGACATATCTTTCCTCCTCTCACACTGTATCTTGTTTATTTAAAATCTTAGGGTCAATAAGCTCATTTTATCAGGGATTTGCACAGTCCATGGTGGAAGGGGATATGACATTGACTATGACCTCTAGGCAATCTTATTTTACAGTACTCAGTAATAAATAAAATTTATACTAGTTGTTATAAACTATTCTAGGTTTTCATTATTGTATAGCTCAGGAGACCAATATGAAAACCGGAGACTGCTGCAAAGCAATATACCAGAGGAAAAAGATGTTCCGGCAAAACTGGTATGCTGTTGAGAGAGGAATCTCTGAGGATGTCAGTTTTTCTGTTTGGGAGGGGAGACACATTTCAGCTGTACCATCATTATCATTCCTATTTGTAGACAAAAAACATGGGAATGACTGTATATCTATATATATATATATATACATATATATGTATTTAGTGCCCTAGAGTAAATTTAAAGAGGATTTTTTTAATGTCAAGTTACTCCCAAGTCCCTCTGCATGTCTGTAAAGTTAACATGGACAGACCATCCAGCGGTTGGATGAGGCTGCTGATAATGATACTTTGTTCAATGAAGTCCCACTGTCAGAAGGATGGACTTCACCCCACATTCTGCTTCTTTTTTGGGGGAGAGGGGAAGTAATTTTTCTGTGTGTGCATGTGTGTGATAAACTGCCCGCTGTACTGAAAAGCAGCCCACTGAGAGATTGGGTATAGCAATGGGAACATCAGAGAAAAGATATATAACACAGAGACTGAAAGGATGTGTAATTGGAAGTAAGATGAAGAATGTTAAGAAGAAAAGCAAATAGTGCATATGTGGAATACAGCCATAAAACTCATTTGAAAAGGTGGGGAGAAGCAGAAAATCAAGAAATAAGATATATTTGAGCCTCAAGAGTTCATGTTTTCTTGGCTACTGGGGATCCTGAGCACCAAAAAAAGGAGTGATACGCAGGAAAGTATTTAGCAGCCGTTTACCTCTCTAACTGTCTTAGGAACTGAGATGTCAATGTGAAGAGAAATGCAGCAGAAGCACGGAGAGCCCTGCTCCTCCACCTTCCCCCAGAAACCACGGGATGGATTCTACAACCACAGGGGCAGGAGACAGCAAAGCTGCGTGGCCTCACTCTTCTCCACCAAAACAAAGTGATATAGAGCAATGCAAAGGGGGGTAGTAAAAATGCTATTTACAGCTATTTAACAAACTGCTCCCCAAATGATATTTCTCTCATACAGATGTAAATAAATTGCTGACTTTTATTATGCTGCACTGAAGAAGGCAATGTGAACAATTCCATCTAATAGCTAACTGTAAGTTGAAACACTCTCTACCATAAATTCTGTCTGTTTTTACTGCAGTTTTGGGTGTGCTGATGCTGACCACAACATTTTCCAGGGTTCTGTTTGTATTAAGGATCCCCCATGGATTTCATTGAGTTATGTGGCTAACACAGCTTTGAGAGCACCATTACTTGAATGCTTGGAGGCATCAGTTAATTTTTGAAGGATGTCACAGAGATAGAATAAACCACTAAATAATCACAAGAATACTCTATTTGGTTTTAAGAAGGTATTTTTCCCTTTTGTGATACAATCTGCTTGTCTTCCTCTCTTTTGTTAAACAAATTAATTACTTATCCCAGGTTGATGCTCATTACATTTCTTTAATATTCATAGTAAAATCTCTGATGCTGTACTGCTTTACTGCTCAGCAGCTCCATGATATTTAATAGCCAGGCCTTTCATTACCAGCGCTGAGGAAACTTTGCCCATCAGTATCAGGACACAGCACTGGGAGGTACTGGGCTGATCCTGAAGAGCTCTGAGCATCCTCAGCTCCTGGGGTCACCCATGGGCCTCACAGAAGATGTCTGCTGCACCTACACCCCTAGATTCAGGGTCTTAACTCTGCAAAACAAAATTCCCACCGAAGTTCATGTGAGTTATTTGCAGCCATGCTGAAATCCTGTTTTTTCACTTAATTACCAGATGATAAATTGTAAGGTACCACACTGAAGTCTGTGAATTACATGAGCTTAAATTTAGTCTAAGTATGTAGAAGTGTTATTCTTGGGATGATTACCAAGAAGAAATAATCATCATTCTTAAAATCAGACTTCCAATATTTATGTACTTATTTAAGGTCAAATGTGTAGTGGTGAAGGAAAAGTAAGTTCTGCTGCTATGGAAAAAGAATACTCCAAAGTGCTGTATCTTCTTCAGTATGTCTGACAAAAGTGCAAGTCTTTTGATTTTTGCTTCCAGCACTGCATATAGTTACGTTAAGGCATGTCTCTCTCTTTTGGCAATGATGTGTGAAATTGTTCATGATTATTAGCCTCTGCAAGGACTTCAAAGAACAGAACTACTGCAGCTTACAGGATTCTTTTGAGTTCCAAGGGAAATTTACTGCCTCCAAAGAAGTTTTGCTAAGATATTTTGCCTGATGAAAGATGTATCTTTAACAATATGGTCCCACCCCCAAACAAACATCTTTTTCATTATAGGAACAGAAAATAAAAGTTTCTGTGCATACTGTAATCAGTATAATTTATTTATGTCACAAAATTATGCTGATTTATAGTTGTTGAGTATCTGACTTTTTTTGGTTACAAATATTGTGGAGTTTCAATTAACTTTCATAACCCTCCAGTTGCTTCCCCTGTTTCATCATCTTTGTCATCTTTCATTTTCCTCATACCTTGTGGAAAACAAACAAGCATATCAACAAACAAAACCTGTACTTATTGGACATGGAACATAGACTTCTGTGTCACAGAGCTCTGATATATCCAATAGATATTCTCCAGTAGCTGTTTACATCCTGAATGTCCCTTTGTAAGAGCACATGTACAGAAATGGGGTGGTTTTGTGTCAGAATAATGTAGAACAGCATTTAAATTAAAATAAAAGACATAAAGAGTTATAGTAGACAAGAATACTGTTATCAGATACATTGAAACATAATTAGGCTATCGTCACAGCAAGATCACAGAATCACAGAATACCATGTTAGAAGGCACATCAAGAACCATCTGGTCCAACTTTTCTTGGCAAAAAAAAAGTCTAGACATGATGACCCAGCACCGTTTCCAGCTGAATCTTAAAAGCGAGTGTAATATCTGTCCTTTGTACATTTCTTTTCCCTTCTGTAGAATGTAAAAGAATATTTGCCTAGCTTGCAAAGCTACAAACAAATTACTAGGTAATATTAGCGAGGCCAGAATGCTGCAGTGTTGCTCTGGTTGAAGATACAGAAATAAGAACTGCAGCACTTGGCTTCTGATGATAAATCTATATCAGAAAAATAAAATTACTACTACCAAAAATTTACAGTAATCCATCTGAAAGACACTTGATGAGATGGAGTTTTAAATTTTACTGGAGTTCTTGAAGTAAGTCTGTGGTCTCTTTCAGCCACCATTGTATAAAGTTTGCCCAGCAAGGCAGACAAACATTAACTATAGTATTTGCAGGGAAAAAAAACCCACAACATTTACCAAAAATCTAATTGACTACACAGTTTTCCAGTTTACTTTGCTCATCAACTGCCAAACACATCTAACAATATTTTGTTTAATCCAATTTGTGGAAATGTCGGACTAGCTCATCTATACATATGAAATCAAATATTGCAAAACACTACTGTCAAATTAATTTCCATAATCTTTGTTAAGATTGCATATCATGAAAGGGATGTGTTTCTAAGAAAGATACTGCACTGCTATAATAACTTTGTGACCATATCCTGCTCAGGTTGTATATGCAGTTGCTGACAGTAACAAGAGGCATGCCTGGTGGCACAGTGTATGATTCCGTTATTAGAAAAAATGTAGGCAAAACTATTCTCTGTAGGAAAGTAGTTTAATGCCTGGACTATATTACAAATATATGAATTTCTCATCACAGAGAATTCCTCCTTACAGGTGATTTCACTGTATACTTGAATCTCAGCACTTTGTGCAGAGAAATTGAAAGTACCTTTCTACATACCACAGGACAAATACTTAAACTCCTCAGTCAGCTTTTGTTCAGTTCTTGCTCAGGCATATCTCCTATTTAAAACAGTTTTGTTGAATGAGTGACTAGAATTGACTAAAGAATCCATGATATTTCTATCAAAGGGCAGATTTCAGCTTAGAATGCTGTTAAATTAAAGCAAAACTGATTAAATGACATCATAGACTATGGAATTTCAATATCATTGGTGCAAAGTGGATGACAGTATGCATGGATATGAGGTGACAGTTGTAAAGTAAAAGATGTTCCGTGTAACTGAGTTAGACAGAATTAATTCTTTTTTCACCAAAGGAAAGTAGCTTGTATCAACATAGACAACAATGTAGAATCCTCCATTTGCCTGATGCTACTGAATGAATGTCAACACCCAATGAACCTGTTACTCCTTTTACATTTCCATGTTTAATGTAATGATGGGTGAAGGCTAAGACTAAACAAATCTAGGTAATAATGAAACAAGATATTAGAATTTGTACTAAAATGAAAGGGAAAAGAAATACTTAAATAAATAAATAACCCCAAACCAAACCCATGATCTTTTTCTTTATTTATTTTAGTGATACTGTGTGACTATTTGTGGTGATGTCATAAAAGCTCATCATTTTGCAGCCTGTTAATGGGATATTCTAGAATCTTAATGTCTCTAACTGCTGTTTTTGTAGAGGATTCAAAGGATTGAGAATGAATGGATAAAAATTAATTATTATAAAGTTATAACCTTGAAAGTCTCAAATTAACAAACTTTAGTATCAGAAAAACTGTTATTGAGGACTCTATTCCCAACTTTTCACTTCTGGTTTCTAATCAGATCAAAATTTTCTAAACTAAGCAGGATTTTTTTTCCTCAACTGGAGAAAGACTGTACTTACGGTTTACAGAGGTGCTTCTATGTTATTGCCTCATGATATAGTTTTATGACTTGTTTTTTATTAACATCAAACATTAGTTTAAATATTAGAGATCGCAGCAAAATACTGTTGTTAAATGGATTTTTCAACCCAAGAATTACATTTTGTTGAACAAGCTATTTTTTTCAGGAAAAACCTGTAACATATGACTTTATTTGATGAGAACACACCATATCAGTTTATACATAAGTTCTAAAGTTGGTCTATTTAAAGCTCTGGAGTCAGACTGAGATGCAGCATGTGTATTTTATAAAAGAGATAGGCCTATTAACTTCTTTAGGCTTGTAAATGTTTTATCTCCTAGTGATCTAAGATATTCAACCTTTACTTTAGCACACTTAAATTCAAAAGAAATACATTTGGCTCTGCACAGTGCACAGCTAACCCATACTGACCTCAGAGAAGGTAATGCTCATAAATAAAATGTTCATGTTTAGACTAGCAATAGGTGTGCCATAGTAACATTAGTATGGTGTAGGTAGCATAAATCTGACTCCAAGCAAATATCTTATAATCAGTGAGAATTTACTTGAATGTATTTAGTGACAAACAAAGCATAATTCTCAGACTTCTCTGATAAAAGCCCAGTAGAACTGCTCTGTGCATGTACCTTCAAGGATAAAATGAGAATTAATCTAACATTGTTGCCAGGGATGTTAAAATTGATTCAGTCAGGTGTAATGAAAGGGAAGAACTGCACAAAATGAAGTGATTGGCCAAATCAGGTTTGCTTTGCCAGTTTTCATGATGTAAACTGAATCAAAACTAAATCTCATTCTACAATGGAAAGGGGCAAAGTCTTAAAAAAAGTATGCCACTGGACTAAATATGTGACATACTGGTGCATTACCATGAGCTGCAGCTGTCTGAAGCCTGCCAGATTACATTGCAGGAAGGTATGTATGCATGTTCATGTCTGCATGTAAAAACAACATTTGCCATTTCTATATCATGCAGCATTAAATAAAAAACGTTCAGAATTTGTCTACTCGCCCCATTTGAAATGCAAAATAACAATTGAAACAAATTTTCTCTATTGCTTTTAACATCTGCTTGCTGCCTAATAAAAGTTTTAGATGGAAAAAAAAGAAAAAATGGTTCTATGCACAGAGTTCTGTTACATATATGAATGCTGAAATAACACCATAATGATGTTAATATTGCACCTGTTACAACTGAAAATACCACTTGTGCTTTGGAAATAATTATTTCTCCTGAATATATTGGCAAAGCTATCTATACAAGACTGAAAGGCTTAAGGTAGGCTTGTCAAGGATACATCAGTTTTTCTTAGTTTTATAACTAGGGAGGGGGAGGAAAAAAAAAAATCCAGAAAGATTTTATTGAAGTCAACAGAAATATTCCCACTGGCTTTAAACTGAACTATATACTTCAAGCTCTACAAGGTGTCTAAGGCAGAATTGGGCCATGACTCATATTTGATGAAAGACTAGGAAGCAATTCAGAACTCACCACTGAACTAAGTAAAGAAGCTATACTCTATGCATCTAGGGCTCAAAATGGGAGCAAGAAGCTGCTAGACATCAAAGGAAAAAAGAACCCAGTTATCATCTAAAAAATGAATCTGTGTCTTACATGTCAACCATGTTAGAGAGATGTCACTGAAGTAGCTCAGAAGGTCATTTTTGCTTTATTCTCATATGACATTGCCTGAAATATTACTGAAGTATGAAATATTAATGAGGCTACCTTCATGATGTCCATTTCAGACAAGATCGCAAGAGAGGGATAGAATTATTATCCTAGTGTTTCTAATAGAAATTTAAGAGCAGTTTTTGTACATGATCCTCCAGTCCAGCATAATGCCCTGTGTGGATTTTTCATTTTTTCGGCCTGAGAAGAGTCCACAACAAATAATTTGTTAACCACAAGCAGCAGGAGTAGCCTCAAGACAGTGTGGGACTGAAGTGTGTGTGTGTATTCTGCAAGGCAGAAGAAAGAAGAGTCTTTTCCTGTTCTTCCATACAGAGCCCTAGCAGATTGGATTCCTTTGCAACAAGGCCATCTGTCTGGCCATCACCTCTGTCTGTGCTAGCATTCATGGCTGAGACATACTTAGGATATAGACATGCGGACAGGTTAACACAAATGCCTGGAGATAGAAAGAACCACAGACTTTACCCTCTTTAAAGCTAATGCTCTGGCTCTGTATCTTGTGAGATCAGGAAAACCCTATTTTTTAAAACACTATACTGAGTCTAACATAAGGATTTTGAAGAAATGTTTTTTTCTCAGAGTTTAAAGCTTAATTTATTTAAGCTTAACAAAAGTTCCAAAACATCCAGATACACCTGACATCCAGACTCCTGCAGAACATGTAAAAAAAACCAGCCTAATACCCTTCCACCCATTTTCAGTAGTTTCAAAACATTTTTGTTTTCTTCAGTCCACTTATTCCCCATCCCCAGTGAAAAGGCATTTAAAATGCCTTAGCACAAGAGTCTTTTATATTCCAGATGATGTTATTTACCACCATGTAAATATTCTTCAGAAATTACAGTAGGTATCACTCTAATTACCTTTTCCTAACCATCACTGCAGTCAGTTTTCCATAGAACCATTTCATACACTGTAAATTGAAGGGGCCCAGTAGATTTACAGGTCTTCCTGCCAATAACCTTACCATCCCTGGAAGAGAACTTTTTTGTACATCTATCTCTTTCCCTTTAGTTCCGAAGAGTGTGCCTCTCTTACCTTGAATCTGTGCAGTTCTCTGCAAGCAATCATACAAATTAATAAAATTCAGATTTGTGGCTTACAGACAGAGGAAACAAGTCTAACAGAGGGTGAATCTGAGATAAAAGCCCCACAGGGTAGCAACTTGGAAAGATTGCTAAATGGCCTCATTATCTCCCATATCTCTAGCTAACCAGACAATTAGAAGCAACATCCATGGTGACTTAAAACCAAGATAAAAGGGTTGGCTGATAACGAGCATGGAGAATATTGTGGAACAATTTCAGACCTATAGAAGCAATCAGAAAGCAGCTTGTGACTTGCAGAAAGAAATGTATTCCAAAACCAGGAAGAAGTGAGCTGAGACATCATTTTCTTTTTCTAAGGGAGAGGTGGGTACAAAAGACCTGACAGGGGAAAAATCCAGCCCAAAGCTGGCCACTGGTCCACTCAGTGCGGGAATTAGAGTTGCTACCTCTGAGAGGAGACAAGTTCATGAAAAATAGGATAAGCTTAATTAAAAGCACAATTTCACCAAAAGTACTCAAGGTTCAGAAAAAAACAAGAGAGCCCGGCTGAGCCCCTTTGCCAGAGTAGCTATGGGTACAGGATCCTCCTGAAGGAGGTTGTCCCAGGTGTAGACAAGAAAAGATGTGGAAGGAACCCATGGCAGTGTAGATACAGGAAGATGGAAAGTGTCTGCACTAATGTCTCATGTCCTTCAGCTGTCTGTCATCAAATTTTTTTCTTCAATTTCAGGACATCTGTGGGTTGAGAATAAGCCACCTGTTTTGCACAGGGCAGATCCTATTTTCTCACTGGGACAATTGTAAGAAATTGGAACTATAATTTCTGCCTAACTTTTATCTCCCAGAGGTTTTTGTGGGTTTTTTTGGGGGTTTTTTTGGGGTTTTTTTTTTTTCCCTCTCCAGTACACATTTTAACATTTCCTGCTTTCTGAATTCCAATGTTCTGATCATCCAGGTCTATTTAGTAAGGAGAGCTACTGCCAACAGATGGATCACAAAAGCTTATGTGCCTTCTAATGAAACCAATCTTTCTAATTTACTTTTCCCTGCAGAATGTTTTTATGCTTTCCTCATTTCTTCAGAGTGCAACTCTCAAAATCATCTGTTTGACCATGTTCCCAGGGTGGTATTTGTAATATAATAAAATATAAACATAAAAAAAGATAGCTATGCTGAGTTTAAAAGTCAGACAGGTTTCACAGGTGCTGCTGAGAGCTTTTAATTATTTAGAAATGACACAATAGCATCACAATTACTGTTACCTTGGATGAATATTCATGAATGGATTAGATATTATAGTAGTGCTGAGTGAACTTCAAAAGACTTAGAGTTCTGATGCAGACAAGTATCGAAGGTTTGAATGCTTATCTGAAACGGCTAACTTGACCTGAAGTGTAGCTGTCAGGCATGAATCTGAGAGGTTTGAAATCAATTCAGGTTAGAACTCTGACACAAAGATCTAGGGCTAAGTCACTGTTGTGTTTTAAACCCGTCAAGCGTCCAAATACCACATAGCTGCTCCCTCACCCTCCCCCACCCCTGGGGACTGTGGGAGAGAGTTGGAGAGTTAAGGGTAAGGACACTTGTAGGTTGAGTTAAAAACAATTTAATAATTGAAATAAAATAGAATTAAAATAATAATTATAATAATAATAGTAATAATAGAAAACACAAATGAGTAATGCACAATTTGATTGCTCACCACCTGCTGACCAATATCCGGCTAGTGATCCCAGGGAAAGGAGGATCCTGAAACCACCATCCCGAAAACCCGAGTTAGTTTCCCAATCCACCCTTATCTATATACTTAGCATGATGTTAGATAATACTGAATATTCCACTGGTCAACTTGAATCCATTGCTGTGGCTATGCTCTTCCCCAGATTCTTGTGTATCTGTGCACTAGCAGGACATGAGAATGTGAAAAGTCCTTGATTTCTTAGCAACAACTAAAAACATCAGTACATTATCAACATTCTTCTCATATCAAATCCCATACTGAATCCAAAACACAACACTATTCTAGCTACTAAGAAGGAAGGAAAATAAAACAATTAGCTCCATCCCAGCTGAAACCAGGACAGCCACTGACTTAATTAATGAAAAGAAATCCTCTGTAAAGAATAGGTCCCCTAAACCAAGAAAACCCTGTGAAACACACTACACCCATTTTCAAACCTTCACAAACCTTCAAGGACCCATTTACACCCTTCAAGCTTTATGAAAAGTTGTCCACCATGACAATAGATCTTTGTAGACCTCCTTTCTCCCATCTCTTCTCAGGAACTTGTGGTTATATTTCTTCTCTAGTGTCTTGAAATAGCCTACTTTTCTTTATCTATGGGCAGCTCTGAATTGCTTGTCTGGGGCAGCTCTGAATTGCTTGTCTGGACTTGGTGGAACTGAAAATCTGTTTTACCCAGAAAAATCAGTTCATGAAAACATCTGCAATAAAATGACTAGGAAAAAAAAAAAAAAAAAAAAAAAAAGTAAAATTTCACGTTTTTGATGCAACTTAATTGCAACAGGAAAGACCAGATCTTAATTGTCTTTGAAGCAACAGCAGTAAAGATGTAATACCCTTTAGATGTCGACATCTCAGACTTGCTTGGGAAGTACTTATGAATGGGTCCTGGTTGTGGTCAGAGAATCTGAATGTCAGTGGGATCAAGTAGGATTTTATATCCCTCTTCAATACAAGACAACTTCAAACAGGAAAGCAGATCATTCTTCAGGTTTCATAATGGGAAACTCTAGGAGTTATCATAACTCAGTACAACTGAATCCTTGATGATGTTTCCTGTATTAACCAACCTCGGCCCATGCCAAACTATCTTAAGCCTATTAAATTAATTCAGTAAAGTATAGTAACTGAACATTAGCCAAAGGTTTTTATGTCCAGTCTTTGGTATCAGTCGTATTTCTTTGATTGTGCCCAGAATTTTTCAGAAGTTGTCAGACCTTCTTTATTTACCCTGAATGGATTTTGGAGGAACAAACCTCTTCTAATACTACTTTTTTTCTAAAGAAAACGTGCATTTCTTTTGTCAGGCAGGAGTTCACTGTTCATGTTTCCATTTTACCCCATGAAAAAAGGCAACTATGCAATTTACCATACTTGATTGAGACCATTGGCGTTGCTGTCCTGCTTATAAGAATGGCTAGAAACTGATCATGAGGATCGCTAGGAACTGATTCTTCTTCAGAAAGGTGTGGAACAAAAAAAATTGAAATTATCTCAGTTTAGCAGCTTAGGAAAGGAAGAAGTTCAGAATTATTTCCTATCTTTAAGTAATTGAGTAACATCTTAAAAAATTATTTATATCTTTAGTCTCAAAAATATGAGCTGAAATCTCTTCTCTATTGGCTATATGTAGGATTAGACATGTAAAGAGGAGTTGACTGAAAAAGGAGTACCTTAGAGTTCCAACAACAAAGTGAAGGAGTGGGGAACTGGTTAGTGCTTTTTTGTTACGCAAATACTGAAGTGCATTCATTCATCAAGAAAAATATCAAATTACCACTCTTGTAACAATAGTATCTTCTCAGTCTTTTAATCTATATTAAAAAAAAAAAAAAAAAAAAGAAAAGTAAAATGAAAGGTCCCACTTTTGTTCATGCACAGACAAGCAACCAAAAATCTGTGCAAGTTGTTGGGGATAGAGTCTAAATTTCCTTCGTGTACTGCAGTGTCACAGAGGCTTCACCGCAGTCAGAAGAACAGCTCTGAACTAACACACAGGGAAAACAAGATCAGGATCTCACCTGTGATGAATGATGCATTTTCAACCTGGAGTGCTGCAATATGAATTGACAGCAGTTTCCCCAGATGAAAATAGATAAACTCGTCGAACCTTCTGTCAAGGTTCCACTGTTTCATCGGTTACGCAAATCGTTGTGTTATTCATTGGAAAACAATGAGATGCATCAAAATGAAAAAATGCCAGCTCCCCAATGAAAATTTAATATGCTACACATGTATTCATAAGCGGTAGGATCATTATCAGGTTTTAGGTTTTTTCCAATGGCTTTTGCTGTTTTGATGAGGTGCTAGACTGACACAAACTGTCTGAAGTTTATGCATCACAAGTACAGCGAGGAATGTGAACCTTATGTCCCCTGGAGTTCCTGGACTCCCTGTGGGAATCTTTCAGCTAAGGAGGGGTGGCATGTATGACTCCCTTATGCATCTTGACCTAAAAGAACTTCCTTATAATTTCCAGCCTGTGTAATACTCTTTCTAATAAATCTGTCCTTCAGTTAAGAGCTTTGACCTTTCCATGTCCTGCCTTGACTTCATTTTGTAGCTATGTATTTCATCTGAATGCTCCATTTTACAGTGTCCTTAGATGCAGAAACACTGATTTCTACATGCTTAGTGTTATACCATTTTTTACCACTAAGAATAAGCACTTCTTGCTATTCAATTTTTTTGTTGCAATCTCTCTCAAGCTGAGCCAGTGTTTCCTGCTGTTCTTTGCATTTCACCATCTTTCTACACCTTGTCTTGGGAATTCCATGTGTGGAACATTATTGCTGGAGTGCTTGGTAAATTCAGACATTCTTCTGTGGGATACAAACAGGCCCCTCTCCTCCAGGATTGAGGGAGAAGCCTCACAGCTTACATTTCTGCATTTAATTCACTGCAGTCACTGTGACAGGGCTCAGTTTGAAAGCATTTGATGTTTCACAAGATAATGAAGTCTCTGAACTGTATCAGATAAGACAGCAGAGGAGTGACACCTGCAGACTAGTATTTTACTTCCTTACGTACATTCATTTTGAAGAGGGGTGCAAAAAAGATTTGTGAGGTTCAGGCGATTCCAGGCAAGCAGTTAGAAGGAATGAAAGACAGAGGTAGAGGAAAAATAATGCTAATGGTTTCAGTTGAAAGGAAAATAACTGGAAGCTAAAGCTGAAAAGAAAATGCCATCTTGTTCAGAGAGTAAGACAGAAGATACTTTGCATGTAATCTTTAAGAGCTGAGGTCCGGTGTTTGGTTTACAACCATGATTTTCATTTGTAAACCATTTTCTTTGGCCTCACAAGGTTCATGAGCTGATTTTAAGAAACAATGAAGAGAAAGGAGCCCAAGTCTGTGAGCTTTACTACACAAAAGTCTGCAATTTCATTCTTCTGGAAGCAAACTAAAAATTGAAAATCACTGGTAGCAGCGTTATCTTTTTGAGTGTCAGAACTACAGTGTTATGGTGGTTTTGTTCTACAATATTACCTTGAGGACTTTGCCATTTCAACTGTGTTAGATGTCTGTACATCTTAAAGTCTAAAGTTCACCCTGAACATTTTGCATCTCATGGAGAAGTGTGCTGGTGAAGAGTCCCTTTGGCCTTCATCCAGTAAATATAGTAAAGTGTATTCTTTCAAAGGAAAGGAAGGGGGAAGGCAAAGCAAATCACAAGGGAGGAACTGATGGTTGTGCTTTTTGTGGGGTTGTATCTTTTGTTTTTTCTTGAGCAATTTATAAGTTAGGTGGAGATTCTCTTTGAATTCATGGTTGTCTGTGAATAAGGAGCATTAACTGCCAAAATATTCACTAGAGACATGCCTGTTTGTTGTATTTCATCTGGAGTAATTTTAAAGTGATTTACAAGTACTTTGAACCTGAAATTTCCTGGTGAAATCATAGATCATCCTGCAGTGATTAGCAGAGTGTACACCTCTGAAGTCAGGCTGAGATCTTCAGGTCTTCTGAGTTAAAGGCAAATTGCTTATCCAGCTGCAGATGAAGGCACAACAGAGCATTGAAATGTTATTAGATAACAAAGAGCAGGTTTAGAACAGAGCTGTACATGTATGCAGTGATGCTGCAGAAAGAATACTAACTGTTGTTTGGGGTTTTTTTTTTGGTGGGTTTGTTGGGTTTTTTTTAATTAAGAAGGAACAGGAACCAAAGCAACATCAACCAAAATATTTTAACTTGAAGTATAACTAAGTGGATAATCTCACAGAATAAATCCAAAATTCTGTACCTGTATTTCAAACTTTATCTCTCTTTGGTCCCTTCTTGTATTTGTGCCACTGAAGATCCATATGAAGAGGAAAATGGAGCTGTTTTGCAACTTTTTTAAAAAGAGTGGGTTTAAAAACCCCACATTTATCACAAAAGATTAGAGGTCCAGTGTATTTATATTTGTCAGTAACAATGTGTTGTATACATTCTACACACAGGGTTGCTTTCCTATTAAAACAGAAGTCACATAATTGCTTTCTGAAGAAAATGTCTGATTAGATAACATTTATTCACTAATATTATGTACACAATGCATGTTGATGTTTAAAGCAACCATATTTTCAAGGAAAATCTCTTCTATCTCTCGGTAACTAAACCTAGAACAGGCATACACAGTCCTTTTTCATGCAAAATCCTGCTGAAAATTCCAGTTTTGATGAAGTAGTGTGTGAGGAATCTGAGGGTTTTCTAGAGCACTGTTCCTAGCTATGGGCATTCAGCATTGCTACCCAGAGAACCAGCCTTCTGTCAGAAGATACAGAGTCAGATGCCAGCTCAAATTTGACAGAGGAGAAGCTGCACAGCAGTACACAGGGAAATAGGTGTTCCTAAGAGCAGGCAGCATGTACAGATCCAGACATGCAAGTTTAGGGAACTGGAATGGACAGCCCTGTGATCATGTTGTTCTCCAAGGAGAGTCTACTCTCATACATCACTTAATTTTTTTTTTTTTTTTTTTTGGTGCCCACTCATTACTATACACAGTTTTTTGTACACCTTAATCTCCCCCAAAAAGCTCCTCCATAGTTCCCTAACCATGGGCAAATTTTTTCTCCTTTGGGAGGAGAAAAATGCTGATCCATGTCTGAAATAACCTCTCCTGTATATCAGGGAGGTTGGGAAGGTGGGCTGCTCTTTGTCTTCCTAGCGGAAGATAGACTGTTAGGGAAGACAGGGGAGTAGGAAGGGAGTGGTTCTGCAAATGAATCTCCACAAGCTTTGTTTTCTTTCCCATCAAAAGTAAAATGGGGGTCTTCAAAAATCTTACACCCAAAATCAAACTAACCCCAAAACCAAGACAATAGAGCCAGAGAGTAGCCAACTACATGTTTTGAACTGTACAATGAGTAGCTGACAGAACATGCATATGGGTTTCCTACAAAGTTGTTATTTCCAATCTATTGGTGAGAGTGCATTGCCTGTCTGCTCCCCCTCCAGGAACTCTGCTGGGATCAAGAACTCATGTGATGAAATTACTATTGAAAAAAATCCGTTTCAATGTCACATTAAAAATTTCATTGGAAAAAATGCTGATTTCTTTTGGATTAGTTCCAACAGACCTCAGCATGTTAAAAAATCCACAAAAAACCACACAGGCTAAAACCAGAGGTAATAGTAGGAAACTGCCTGGAAAGACTGTGTTTAAAGCAGTCTGATAGAAAAGGAGGGCTATTATTTCTAGAGCAGTTATTTAGGTTTCTAAGTTCCCAGCCGTAGCTCTTCATATTCAGCAGAGAACACGAAATATGGTGAGACAGCTGTGTTTGCACATACACAAATCCAGTTTCTCTTCTGGACACTGAAAAATAGGAAGAGATGCAATGCTAGTGGCATAGGCTGACTCCAAAGAGAAGTGAAGGCAATCCTCCTTTGCTTTAGGAAATAGCTTTTCGAAGCACAGCTTTGTGGTGAGCTCATATCACCAAACACCACCCCTTGCTTCATAGTGCTTGATTCTAACAAAGGACTGAAGAGCAAATTTTCCAGAGCACCTACATTACTTAGATCTCATGGTCCTTTCAAAAAGAAATGAGAGGGAGACTTCTGAGTCACTTAAGTCTGTTTAAAAACCCAACTCTATGCCTAATGCTCTTTAAATACATGGACATGACATGTTTGTACAGAAATAGACATGTGTCCTTATATATACTCCAATGAAGCACAATGAAAGAATGAATATCAAATAGTAATAAGCCTCCAACCTTGAGATTAAATTAATCATTTTCTGTTCAAGAGAGAGAAGAACAAATATAGACTTTCATATTTGAATATTTGTCTCTGCACTTCTGTTATCCTCAGCATGACACTTATGAAATGCTTATGGTAATTGAATACTGTTTTTCTTTATGTGCTGGATTTGGCTGAGGTAGAGTTAATTTTCTTCATGGTAGCTGGTATGGGGCTACGTTTTGGATTTCTGATGGAAACAGTGTTGATAATGCAGAAATGTTTTCATTATTGCTGAGCAATGCTTACATACTGCCAGAGTCTTTTCTGGTCTTCACCCTGCCCTGCCAATGAGTAGGATCAGGTTGCACAAAAAGTTGGGAGGAGATACAGCAGAGACAGCTGACCCCAACTGACCAAAGGGATATTCCATACCACATCACGTCATGCTCAGAGATAAAACTAGGGGGAAGGTTTGTTGGGGGCTGTTGCTCAGGAATTGGCTAGGCATCAACTGGTTGGTAGTGAGCAATTGTTTTCATTTGCATCACTTGTCTTTCTTGGGCTTTATTTCTCTCTCATTTTTATTTTCATTTTATTATTATTATTATAATATAATATTTCAATTAGTAAACTGTTCTTATTTCGACCCAGAAGTTTTCTCACTTTTCCAATTCTCTTCCCCCCATCCTGCTGAGGTAGGGTGCGAGGGAGCAGCTGTGTGGTGCTTAGTTGCCAGATGGAGTTAAACCACAACAACTTGGTTGCACATTTTAAATTAATATATGAATTCACAGGAGGCTAAATAAAAAATATCTCTTCATGTACCTTAGTGCACTCAGTCTGAGAGGCAGGGCACACTAAATGGTAGCTGGGACAAATTTTTAGGAATTGAGTCTAGTCTCTTAATCAGAGTCCATTACAGGTGCAATACAAGTTAATTCTTAGTGATATATAACTATATAGGCACACTGAATTTAATCAAGGAAGAAATTGTATTTGGAGAATAATATGTATGTTTTCTGCATTTAGCGTTTTTTTAAATTTCCATTTCCAAACACAATACTGTGTTTTCACATGTGTGATTCCTGCCTTAGGAAGAGTAAACATAATTTTAAATTCCTGAAACAGGATTTCCAGAATAACCCCCAGCAGGCAGAGCATTCAGAGCAGGAAAGGAAGGGGGGAGCGCAAAAAGCGGTCGCAGATGGGGGCTTTTGCCTCCAAGTCTTGGAATCAGGGACAAGGGAAATGTCAAAGAAGATGGAGCTCTTGGGAGCACTTCCACTTACATGAAGCTCACATACAAAACCTCATTAATATTATGTGTTTACTCTGTTTGCATACAATAACTATGCAATACACATACCAAAATATAGCTTGTTTTGGTACATATAATTCTCTAAATCTTCAATAAAAATGTTACTTAGATCATCTAGACAGATCAGAGTGATAGTCTTTATGGCATCTGGTAACTAATGTTGGGGCAGAGTTAAGGGTACAGAAGCATTTCTAATATGAGCATCTGCTGATTTCTCAAATATTTACTTTGAATATCTCCTGAGTCTGCTTTCGCTTTTCTCAGAGTAGAGGGAGAAAGTAATGCTTCAAATTTAGCAATATTTTATAGACATAAATCAAAATATTTGTGATAGGTGAATAAAGTCCCTTCTCATTACATCCCTTTGCACTGTAAACCATTTTCTTTAGACAAACATATATCTGGAAATATAACATCTGTATTTATAATCAAATGGACATCTGTTTTGACACTGATTAAACACCTTGTTGCTAATTTTTGAGGGCGAGAATTGTTTAATAGGGTGGTTCAATTGCATTGTCAGTTGTTCTATTGGGATACAGAATCCTCTTAACAGATGGACAGAGTTCAATCTGTCTGTGATTTGATTACATACAATCTAACATTTTAACAGCTGTGTAATGGCTTATGTGAATTATTTGCCTGAACAATTTATCAACAAGGTAGCCTACAAGCTTTATTGAAACTTCTCACGGTAATGTGCAAGAAAACTGTTGTGTTATTAGTTTCAGCTGTTATTAATTATTACTGCTTGCTTTTGTTACAATTTTCTGACACAAGCAACAAGGTGGACTGCAATTATGCCACATTTTTATCCAGTTATTCTTTAGCAGCATCTTCACAAAGAAAACTTGGCAAGAGAAGGCTGTCTCTTTCAGACTGCCCCTGAAAGCAGAAAGGAGTCAGTTCACAAAGCTACTTCTGGTTTGCTGAGGAGAATTTCCTCAGGATACAAGAGGTGAAATCCTTGTTCCATTGAAATCAACTATAATATTCCCATTTACACAAGTGCTGTCAGAATTTAACTCAAACCACTTTCTCATGAATGCTAAACTGTGGTGTGTTTGCTAGTGAAATGGAAGTGCTTAGGGGTAAAGACCAGTCTGGTCCCTTTCAGATAGTATTTCTCATAAATACAGGTGGACGCTTTGCTCTTTTTGACCTTTTGTTACAACTCTTATGACACACTGAAGAGTAGTGTTCAACATCAGTAATTTCTGGAAATCTGAGGATGGCATCCCACTTTTCACTGTAAGCCAGCATCTTCTTACTGTGATGTGGTAAAATGCAGGAGGAACAGTAACGCTACAGAGTGCCTCTCTGCAGTCAACAACCTACCACAGCTTCACCCACCCTTCAGGAGTACTGGAATGAGACAATGTATGCTAAAACCCATAAAGTACTGTTTACTGACAGCCAAACAAATTAAGAGACCTCCTGTTGTTCCCAAGACATCCTGAGATCTTACAAAGATCTGAACCCTGTTGACAACATGATTCATGACAGCAGAGCTCCTCTGCTCTCACTGGATGGAAGTACCTCAGAGGAAAATGATAATACCTTCCTACAGCATCATGGTCATCACAGTCTGGTGGAAATTTGTGAGAAATCCGTGGTGCAGCCATTGTCAAAGTGTTGCCCACACCACTTCCAGAAACTGCTGATTTTGTTTCCAGTTCATCACTCAGCTTGAGACCTGGTGTCTGGGTGGTATCTGGCCACCTTTTACATAGCTGGACTTCCAGGCCTCTAAGTGGGACTGCCCATTTCTCCTGAGCACTTCTTCAGCCAGGAACTCAAGATAATCTGGCCTAGCAATGTTCTTAACAATACAGATGCAAAATTCAGCACCACCTCACCCGGATTATTTTGGTATGCTGAACATATTTCCAAAGCTGTCGTTTGCTTTTTCTCTGCCTCATCTTTCCACAAAGGTTCTTCCACTTGACTTTTATTTCTGTTTTCCCAGCTAGCTTTTCTTTCCCAGGTACACTGTCCTGTCCCTCTTTGTCCTATGCACCCTCCTGCACTCCCTCCTGATTCCTCACTTACTTCTCCTCCTGCTGAGCCACTGCCTCTCATCTCTACTCCACTCCCCTCACCCTTCTTGCTTCTCAGACCAAACAAAACCATCAGAACAGACAAAAGTACCACCCAGGAACTCAGCTCTCCACTTCTTTCCAATCCCTCAGGCTGTCTCCGTGAGATTTTGGGAGCAGGAGCAGGGCAGCAATAAGGTCTCTCTTGAGACTGCTGTGCCACTGGAGCACCTCCAGCCACACCAGCCGCTGGGTTCATGTCACTTGGAGAGAGTCAGTCAGGCCTGGGACACCTCCTGGGTCCCAGGCAACCTGGAACATTTTCAGATGTCTTCCATGCCCTGTTCTGCATGGGGGACACTCTTGCAAAAAGAAGAAATGAGGAGAGACTGGGACAATTTCTGGAAATAAGCCCCATAGACTTCTCACAGAGGTTTTCCACATGGGCAAAACCAGGGATGTACAGCCCTTCACTCCCTCTTCTCCACACACCATGTCAGTGTGGTAAATGAGCTAGGTCCGATGTAACTGACAGCAGACTTCAGTCTATTGTCTTTCTAACACTGAGGATAATGAACTGTGTTTTCATGTGTTGCATCAGTTTATTTTGTTTCTGCTGACACTCAATATCCATAGATATTAGGGAGCAGAGCTAAGATAATCTCTTGGGTAATTTACTCTATCTGACTGCACTACTAAAATTTGGTATTCATAGATTCCTACACAATCCCCATTAGTTTACCCTCATTACATGCAATGATAGTGATTCTGTACCTTCCTTTGTCTGACTTTATTATAATGTATTATTTATAAGACTGCTTCCATGGCATGGTATATCTAAGCAGGGACACAGCACTGCCACAGAAAGTCCTAACAAACACAGCAGGTACCAGTGGTGCCTCCACACAGCAGGAGAAACACAAGATGCTCGAATGCTATGCCAGTTTAAGCCCACTCCTGTCACAAGCTGTGAAGCATATCTGCACAGTGCTTTGTAGTTTCAGATATCGGTTTGATCAATTAGCCCTGCCTTTATTCTATTTTTTTTTCCCCCACCTTCTTCATTTTCACACCCCAAATGTCTCTTTTATTTTTGGGTTCAAGAACAGGCCATGGCCCAAAAGCAAAACCTACTGAAACTCCAAATCACAGGTGCACACAAGTCTGAAGACTACATAAAGACGGCTGGTGACAGGTATTCCCCTGCAACGGTGAGTTGGGAATCCCCCGTTAGATCCCAAACTGTCTGTCTTCACAGAGGCGTTCTGAAGCTCAGCCTGCCTCTCTCCTCAGATCTTGGGTGTCAGGCTGGGCCTCAGCCTAGAGCTGCCTCAAATTCAGCCAAGGTGCCTCTCCAGAGCTAGGATCCTGTTTCTGATACCGAGCCAAGTGTCATGTTCTCAGTGAAGCACCAAGACCCAAAGTATGTTTTGTACAGCTGTGTTATTGATTGATTCCTAGGTGATAAGAGCAAAATTCAGTGAATTCCCCTCTTAACAAATTATCTGAATTCCCCTATACATATCGCTATTACATATTTCCACCTATTGTCTCTGTGAAAGAAAGGCTTAAATTCCTTTCTTTAGCTCTTATACAGCAGTAATAGGTCCTATCACAGTGAAAATATGAAGGACTGCTGACAAGGCCAGAAACTTTTTTAAATTTGTAGACTATTTGCTCAGGAATCAGTTTGAGAGATGTGTGGAGGCTTGTTAAACATGTAAGTTATCTGTTTCAAACTCAAGCAGCCCTAAGGTAGGCTTAGGGTGTGCCTGTAGTGGAGAGCAGAGCAACAGGGACAGAAAGACCTGACAATAGCAAGTAGAGGAGAGGTAAGGAAAACATGATCATGTACTGGGATGTTGATCTAGGAAACTTTATCATTGAGGCCAAATTTCAGATTAAGGTCTTCATTCTTCAGAGAAGTTACATTCACCAAGTGCATCTAAGAATTTGTGCTTTCAGGCACTGATTTGTACTTGTGTACTGCTTATGAAGCCAATGTTGATACACTAAAACTCTCTAAAAACCTCATAGCCATTATGAAACCTGTATGGATTAACATCAGAAAAAACTTGTTCTTGATTACCTTGCAGAATTCCTCATTACCTTACAGAATTGGCAATCTTGAATGTAACATTAATTACCTTTTCCCCATTTAACAATTGAAACATATAAGTTTAGATGATGATTCCTTGTTTCTGACACCTCCCTCTGGCATTTCTTACCTTTTTCTAAGTGCTTTTCAGGTTTAACTAGTAATTATTCTAAATGCTTAAGAGTTTTGAAATGCCTGGGCTCAGCATTCTCTCAATTTATTTGCTCATCCAGACCTCACAAGCTGTATATTTTATAAGCATTTAAATAATTAAAGTTTGAACCTGCAGGGCTTTCCTTGCTGATTTTTTGAAAAGGGGGAGAATTTAATGGGAAATCAACTTTAATTGCATTATCTTAAATGGAAAAATGATTTGTCAATGTGCATTACTAGATTTTATTTGGCAACACAAATTCTTTCAGTGAAAGGATACTGCATACTGCAGCAAACATTAATAAATTCAGAATCAGATAACATAATCATCTTGCGTTCATGCTTTGTTGAGACTAAAGAGGCAAACATAAAGCCAACACTCTCAACTATCATTAATTTGTGAGATTTTTGTCAGACAGAATTACATTGTTATTTTGGTATCACCTACATCAACCTAGCAACCCAGGTAATTAGACTTCTAGTGTGTTTTCACTGAAGTCTCAGCTGCAAATCTTATCCTGTGGGCTTTTGTGAAAGCATATCACATTTTTTTAACTTCATTGTTCTGTTTAGCTTATGTCATCATCCTTATGGTAAAATGTAAACTGAGGCCTCTGTGGAGTTCATTTTATGAAATGCAGTTTTCAATCTACCCTATTGCTGAAAGGGAACAGTGGAACAAAGATTATATATCCTAGCAGACATTGACTCCTGGAAAATTAATAGCAAAAGAATTTTCCTGGGTCTCTGTCATTTCAGTGAAGGAGAGACCAAGGATTATCACCCCATGGTGTAAAGGGATATAAAAACTGAAAAAGATGCACATCTGTAAATGCATATGATAGTGATTAGAGTGGGACATGGGGAAAAAAAAACCCAAACAAACCCAAAACCAAACCACAACACAAACAAACAAACAAAACAAAACAAAACAAACAAAAAACAAACAACCAGAAAACAGGTCAAAGCTGGAAGAAAAGAAGAGACTATCAAGGCAAATTGGTTTAAGCAAACACAGACACAATCATGCTAATTCCTCACATATGCCATATATAGGAAATTGACACAATCTGGTCTCCACTGTTATTTTCTATAAGTGAGACAATTGACTGCAAAAAGATCGGCAAAGCTACATTGATGTCATTGGATAGACTGATTTGTGTCAGCCAAGAACGTGGCCATGTTTATAACTCTTACCAGCTCTTGAAGTACTTTATTGTCTGTGATGAAATTACCCCACATAGGTGTATGGATTACCTCTTACACTAGTGTAATCTTCAAAGTAAAACAAATATTCAAAATATAACTGGCATATATAGTTTTATAAAGAATGCATTTCCCATTAAAAAAAAAAATAAATTCCAGTCTTAATGAAGGCAGGATGGGTTTTGCACTAACACATAAGAAGCAGAGATTTCACCAATTTAAATTAACAGGAATCATCATGTCAATCAAACACATAGTTTTTTTATTTAATTAAAAAAAAAATGTAAATCAAAGAGGAAATTTATGAAGATAAAAGTCAAGAAATCTGTGCTTTTAAATCACAGTCTGTCCCAGCAGAGTACTTTAATATCATAGTGGGATTGTAGTTATAGAAAAAACACTCTTTCCTCACTAATGTTTCTGAACTTCTACTTTAGCAGTAAATCACATCTGCTGCCATAGAGTCTGTTTTTAACTGCATATAAATGATTCACTTAAGTGCTTATGCTAGAAGATAACTTTTCTTAAGCTTGCAAATTGCCTGAAAGCTGTGTTATGAAGTGGTTTTTGTCGGCATGGATAGTTAGAAAATGTGTAGCTATTAAATATACTAGCAGACGTGATTCTGTATGAACACTTTATATGAAATCACATCTGGCACAAATCATATCTCAATCACGTCAGAAGGACACTCGTGCTCTATAAATAATACAAACACAAGAGAACAGAGACATAGAGGATGGCTGTCCTTAGTTCACTGTGTGGTAGGACAAGCTGATTAGGGAAATTTATAATTTATCAAAATCTGATTGAGTTGGTTTTATTTAATCAAATATTTTTATCTCTGAATGAAAAAGCTCAGGAAAGAGTCAAGAGCTCTGATTTTCCCTTTCAAAAGAATTTGGAGCAAAACGCTTGGAAAAATCTGGCTGACAAAACCCAAATGCAATACATTTTGTTATGTCCAAGAGAGTGATACAGGAAGCTGACTTGCTAACACTGCATAATTCTTAATGCCTGAAAAGTGGCATGAGACTTTTCTAGGCACCTACATGTAGCTTTTCATGTAGACTCAATTGTACTCCCTCTGTGGCACATAGGCCCTAAATTCAAATCAAGTTTTGATGTTATCTGGAGTTCAGGTAGTCCTCTGTCTAAATTCTTTGAGGGTCCCAAGCTGGGTCCTATGCTATGTCTGTTTATTTACAAAATATGACATGGTGGTCGTTTCATATTCTCTCATGTGAGTGCAAACGAAGGACTGGTACTAGATGGCTGTCTGCTCAGCACATAAACTTCTTGAATTACCTTTCATGGCAGCTCTGCTAAATGCACTGGGAGCCAAGTGATCAGATCTGGCAGTCCAGGCTGGCCCAGTGAGACCAGGCATCTGTATTTTAGACTTTGTTACAACTAAAAAGATAGCCACTGACATATGTTTTTGTCTGAAATATTTGCTGTTGACCTTAAAATAGTGGATGAAGGGTGAGAATTAAATTTTCTTTTAAAATTAATGTTAATTTGCAGTTTAAATAACCCCATGTAATCATTTTTAGGATCCAATACCAAATATTTTTTAGATTAAAAAAGGAGATATCTTATTTACTAGTACAGCTCAGAGGAGGAACTGTGAAGGTAGTTTTTTTAATCCAACATATTTTCAGTGTTTCCCATGCATTCTTATACATACTAGGAAGAAAAAGGTTTTACTGTAAACATACAGTTAACCCAGCATCAGTCTCTTAACTCCTATTTAAAATTAATGATGCTCAGATGCATACTGCAAGTGTCCATTTCTCAGTGCTCTTGGGGCACTTGTTTATAAGGAGCTAAAATTCCAGGACGACAGGTTACACTGCATGTGCTACTTATTTTAGAGCAGTATCACGTGTATTCTGCACAAAACATAGCACTATTCACTAAAACTAGAAGGTGTTAAACAGCTCACAATATAAAACTCATGGAAAAAAGGATAAAACTAAATAATTCACTCCAGCTACTCAGTTACCTCTGGCCCTGGGCAGTGTTTCAAATACCTATTTATGATGGATGCTTCAGGCATGTACTCAAGAACCTATATTTCTCCTAAAGTTTTGAGCAGCCAAACCAGGACAAGACCTTACGTTGCCTGATTAAAGTCTCATTAAAGAACATACAGAATTATTTCTATTTTTCTTTCAAGGAAATAATAATATGACTTTAATTAACACTTTCATTTTATCACTGGTTAGATGCATCCAATCAGCAAACTCAGTCCTCCACTGGTTTGTTTAAACGTATAAATAGCTTTGATTCAGCCTGTATTTCTGTATTTGGGCCCTGAAACTATTTCATATTCAGTATAAATTGCAAATGTCAAATACTTTAGGCAATACAGATCATATACAAGAAGCCAATTTGAAAAAGGACACAGTATCTGTATTGTTTAATCCACATCTCCTGGCTCATTTGCTAAATGATATCATTTTAATCTTCAACACATAATTTTCCACTGCCTTGATCTTCAGAACCCAGGTAGCAATGAGGAAGACATAAGAATTTTATAAATGCAGGATTTCCAGCTGGCATGTTTTCTGGAAATATGTCTGTGTTGTGGAAATTCCCAGTTCAGGAACTCAAAAAATACTTCTGCTTTCTTCCTGCACCTCTCTGGGAAATGCAAATCCAGAATCCAGGTGACCCGGTATGGTTCTCTCTTTCTTTTCCCTGCCAAACTCATCTTTACACTCTATCATTTTTTTTGATTCTTGTAGTGGAATAAAGCACTAATTTCATGTAGGCTTATAAAATAAACAAAGAAAGGCAGACTTATATCAAAAGCATAACAATAAAAATGACATTTTTTCTGCCTCTGACTTCATCCGTCACTGATACAAGGTCATTTAATGTAGCAATGCAAAGGACAAAAGGGTCTCTTAAAGGAAAGAGCTTGCGTTCACTTCTTTCAGCTGCCTTGATAGCTTTGAAGCAGAGTTTGGGCTTCTGCAGAGAGGCATGATGAACTTGAGAAGTTCACACTGACAGTTCACGCTATCAGCCATGCTTGATTCTCAGTGATGCCCCATTGAAACCTGCTGAGGCTCACAAAGTGCTATTGACTTCAGATTTAAATAGTGATCTTACAGCAGCAGTAGAGGTTACACAGCACTTGAAATAACTCTGCTGCTCCGTGATGACAGAAGAATGGATGATGAACATTATCTTGACAACTCTGCCAATACTTAGGCCAAAATCTTGTTGACAGTGCCCCTTTACAAGACTCCTCCTGAGTTGTGAGGACCAAACCCAGTTCTCATTTACACCTCTGCAGCTTCCCTGAAGCCAGCAACCCAAAACTGTATTTACTTAATATTTAATCTCAACCTCACAGCAGTGGTGGGGATTGTACTCTCCTTGGTTGTAAATGAGCTGGTCTGCTGAGGAGTGACAGGAACAGAAGGACTGTGGAGAAGCACCTTGACACTCCTCAATATGGGGCTAAACAGGAGTCGACAGCTTTTCTTCCCAAGACTTCTTTTGTATTACAGAGCCAAATTCTTCCCTTGCATATACCCCTTCACCCACTGAAGGTAAATAGAGTGGAATTTAGTCCTTAATATACAGAGCAAGTGAATCAAAGAGGAGTTGTCAACTCTGTTTTACCAGATGGAGTTAAAATTGTTCAGCCAACAGAGTCATCAACTGGCTCAGCTAAGAAGAAAAGGAGATGGGGTCTGAGTGCTAATGAAGCACGATAGTCATTCCGAGCACATCAGGAAATGGCAGCAAGCTAGGGTGGTGCTGTTTGTGATGAACCCTGAGCCCCAGGCAGCACATTTTCCAACTGGAGTTAGAAGCAATAAGTGTTAAATCGCTACAACAGAATTATAAGGTAGTTAAGACACACAGTTATCATTAAAGTAGTCCCTTTGTCTTTTGCCTTTAGAAAAATCATAAGAAAAGGTGTCTAGGGAAGATACCTACATCAGTGTTAAGGGCTCAGTTTTATCCCTTGTGGTTTAAAACACTTCAAGTGAAATCATCTATAATCGTGCATCAGTAGAGACGCAGAGGTAGAAGGAGGACTTTACATTTTTAAGGAAAGTAGCACATATTTAAATAAGCTGTTTTCAACAGATTCCTTTATCTACTAATATAATAGTCACTCCCCTGAGTTTTGTGAATAATTTCTTCAGAATGTATCCCACCTATTAAAAGTGGCTTAATTTAATTTTATCACTACCACAGCAACCACTGTATTTCTGTAGCAATATATATCTGAACAAATACTAAGGAGAACAGGCCACCTTTCAATCCAAATTACATAAGTAAGCAGAGCTTGAAAGAGTAAGCAAATGTACTCTTGTGGATAAAAGAACAAGATTAGATAAAAATTTTATATATGTATGTCATATTCTGGACTTTCCTACTTTCTGAAATTTGCGTACCACAGTAATAGGTTTAATATTCAGAGTTAGTAACCTCACTTTTAACTATCACTCAGTAGTTAATTAACAATCATATAAGGCACGGCGGACCTAAACAGGGTGTTTGAGAACTTAAGTTTAATTTCTTTAATTCTATTTTTTTCCTATTTTTTCCTTATCGATTTCATTAAAATATGAGAGAGTCAAAACAAAAATAGAAAGACATATTTTAGAAAAAAAAACAACTGTCAAACTCTTTGAATTTTAAGGTCAAATCTCAGAATCCCCGGTTCAAATGATTCTATGGTTTTAGTTGGTTTTATTCTCTATAGGTTTTGAACAGAGCCAAAGATCAAATTATTTCTAATTATAGAAATTAATTAAGAATTTCAAATTAATTTGTAGCATCCATTCTATGAACTATTCTGATCCTTACAGATAGCAAAGAACAAAAATTTAATCAATAATTGTTTAAGGAAGTGTCAATAAATAATACAAAAGTGTAAAGACTGTTTGTCAAGGCAGACTTCTGGAAACATTTCTGAGAGACATTATCTGAGAGACATTATCTGTGATGAAATTCATACCAAATGCTCAGGGAACTCAGGGAATCCCTGCAAACACTGAAGAGAATAGTGTGTGTAGGACATTTTTCTTAGAAAGGGACAGCCCATATTCCTTGAGATAAGTGAATATTTTTGTTTTGCTGTTGCTTAGTGTCTTGTCTGGATGTCACTTGAAGGTGTGTGGTGTGGCAATAGCTTACAAAGTTTGCTTTAGTCTGTGTTTTCTGAGTATCCCAGGAACTTCACAGCTGAAGGTATGAGAAAATTTCCTGTCTCTAATCAGAGCAAATGGATAATTGTCCCAGAGCATGGGACTGATGGAGGCAAAAGCCTTAGGAAGATGAGCAGTACAAGCAACAGAACAATAAAAAAGGGAGGCTGTAAAGACAGAAGTGGATAAAGGCATCTATAGAGCCTAAATTGGGATATTTGGGTTATTTTGTTAGCAAAATGAAGGATAAGAGAAGATCTAATTTCTCTGTAGGAAAAATCAGGGAGATAGAAATTATTCAAACTAAAGGCTGCTGTTTGACAAATGGGCACAAATGACCCATGAACACATTTAGGCTGGAAACTAGGCGAACACTCTTTCTGAATATTGGAGCAGTCCTGCCTGGACTCAGCTGCCTTGAAGTAGATTTTCCATGTACATGGAGGACAACATTGTGCATGGAAGTCAACATTGGTTGCATGTAATAACAAGATGTTGGACTGGATGGCAAAGAGGGTTCCTTTTACTTACAGGTTTCTAATGAGATGTCCACCATGTCCATATATTTTATACAAACATGTACATCAGCCTGAGATTTTAAGAGAGGCGTAGCTTAATTTATTCACAATATTGTTTCATGATCATATGTATTCTTTGTTGCTGCTGGGGAATATTGAGTGTATCTCCCTTTCTATGACATATCTAAATTACTCATTTTGGCCTTTACCCATTCTCTTGCTTATGGGACTAAAGGCATCAATGCATTTTTTTTCTTGAACTCTGTTAACATTGTTAACATGTGTTTTGTCTTGATGAGTATACTACAACTCACTAATGACTATTTGTCTCTGCTACCTGAAAAGAGTTCTTAATTTTAAATGAGTAATCCATTCCATTCAAAAGCAATTAGTAAATCACATTCTTAATGCATTTTATTTCTTCTTCTCATTACCATGCTACCCAAAGGATCCTGCACTTTGTTGTATATAACTCACAACAGGCTGTGTTGACAGCTTCTGAAAATACCTTACATTTGTAATTAAAGTGCATTTCCTTGTTCTTTGCCATTTTCACATGTTCTGTTTTGCTCCCCCAAACGAGGCTGGCAAGTTATTCTGTGTTGTGTAACCCAGTACAATCACCCTGTTCATTAAGTGCAATATTAACATGAGAGTGATTAGTGTGACCAATGCCTGCTCCCATTTATACTGCAGAGCAGTTCCTCCAAATTCACTCCAACTTCATACTAAAACTAGGAATAAAATCTGACTTTTTGCTGTACAGCAGGATGGACCCCTGCCTTACCTTTCCTTAGCACAAGCAGCTTAATTCAAAAACATATGCACTGTAACAGAAATCGCTCCCATTTCCTTGGAGGGGATTACAGGCTAATCTTCCTGCAAATGCTCATTGAAATTCTACCCTTCACTCTCTGGGGACAAAATTATGGCACGACTAATGCAAAAGGGAGTTTTGCCGTAGAGTTCAGTGGAGCAGGGCTTTCTAACTTCACCTTGCCCTACTCACAATACTGCCATAAAGTCTCATAGTAATTTTAAAGATGAATTGCATTGAGCAGTGAGGATAACTGGCACAATCTGGCTTTTTTGGTGCATGCGTTTTATACTTGAAACATCTACAAGCAGACACACTCTGTAAGGAAGAATAGACATATATTCTCACATAACAGAGAAAAGCCAAAGCTCCATGGATAGCAAAATTTACAAAGACCATTAGGGCTTCCTGATGGTTGTTACTATTGTGAGTGCACCAATGTTTAGGGTAATATCAGAGGTTTCCCACATATGTGGCTTTCACTTTGTGTCTTTCCTCAGATAGAATTTTCCACAAACTCATGAGCAGTTTTAGGACCTAGCTACTGTATCAAATTTGGTTAACCCTGGTTAATAGCTTAAAAATAGTTTTTTTTTTCTTTCTGTCCATCTTACTTTCAAGTCATCATAGAGAGAAACAATCATGTAAGCTTCACTTCCTAAAGAAACTAAGCTGGAAAACCCTTGAAAAAAATTAATTTAAATTCTGATTTATCTAGTTAAAACTGCAGGACTCTAGAAAAGCATTCATACAAGAAAGGTAAACAGTGTACTGTATTGAATAAAAATGGAAATGATACATTAAATTTCATAAGAGAAAAAACAAGAATATTTGTTTGGTATAGGCTTGAAAGTTCAGTACAGGCTTGAAAATAGCCAATGCCGTAAACTCTGTCTGGTAAGTATAACACAGTATTTATAATGGCTTCAGAGTTCTGCAAATAGACAAGGAAACAACAAAAATCAACATATATTATAGGCCTAGGTCATAATCACTGTTAAATTATCTTTATCTCTATAAATTTAATTCAGATAATCCACTGCCCTGTCCCCAAGTGAGTTAGCAACTCCACTGAAATATAAAATATCTTCTAATCAGAGAGGTCAAACTTCTCTGTCATATAAATAAACCACAGAAATTCTTTTTTGTTTTGGATAAAGTTTAAGTGGGGGAGTAGATTGGTACTGATGAAACAGAATAGAATGTGATCCTAAACTTTGAACAAAAATGAATCTGGAAAGTATTTGTTTTGCTGGCTGTTTTTCTATCAAATTACATTCTTTCCCTACACCCCCATTAGATCAGGAAAGCTTGCTTTTTTTTTTTTCTTTTTTTTTTTTTTTTAATTTTATAAGAAACTTCCAAATGCCATTTTAAAATGGTTGCAAATAGCTCAAGGAGCTTCATAAGACCAGAGACACTGCAGCTGAGCCTCCTGTGATGCCACTGTTGTCAAGCTTGGCAGGCTTGCTTTCCCAGATACAGGGCTCCCTGCACCATATCAGTCCCTGCAGCTTTAGAAAAGGTGGTGGGGATGTGCTGTTATGAGTGGAGACAGTGACAAATAGATGCTTTGTTTTATTTTACTGTCATTCTTGCAGTTCTCAGGTTTGACATAAATGAAGAGTAAGTGGAAACAGTGATGACACCTAATGCCAGTGTTCTTTAAAAAATAACATGCTTTCACAAAATCCACAGCATGTCCAGCATACTAAGGTAGGGAGCCATTCATTTCTTACCAATTATTTTTTTTGCATTTTTTAGTAACTTTGTGTGGGCTATTACTTTCTTGCTCATGAGCTATAGATCTTTGAAAGTAATTGCCCAAAGGAAATGTCCCTGTCGTTCCTGAGTGAATACAGAATCTTAAAGAACAAGACAGAGCAGAAACAACAAAAGCAAAATGAACAAAATCCTCACAGAATAACAGGGAAAAATGCGTTCTGATGTGGCAATTGTCTGATTCTTCTAAACAGTGAATTACCTTACCACTTAAAGAAGATATGTCCAGAGTTCTTCAGGCTTTCATAATGCAGACACTAATACAGGAGGATATACTGCATTTCTAATAATATTAAAAATAACTGGGTACTGGATATTTAAGTACTGAGGAATCTGGATCCTGTTTCTCAGGTTCTGCATAGTAAAATTCAAAATCAGAGAAATTTTGTTTTCCAGAATGTATGCATAAGAAAAAAGGAGGGAGAAGAAAGGAAGAAAAAACAGTTAGAGTTGTGTCTCTTATCTGCAAACACTTTCCAGTCTGAAGAAACAATTTTGCTATAGATATTAGACCAAAGAAACAATTTTGCTATAGGTATTAGACCAAACTCATACACAAGCAAAGACATAGAAAGAATCTTTGCTGAAAGAATAAATTATAGACCATCAAATATAATTTGAGTTACCTGACAGGAAGAGACTTTGTTTATTTGCTTTTCTTTCCTAAATAAAAGAACATTTTAAACTAAGGGAGTATTTTAAAGCATCAGACTATCCCTTTCCTCCAGGGTAAATACATACATTGCTTAGCAAACTTTTATGATCAAAGACCAAAATATCTTAATATATAAAATACCACTATGAAAAATGGCCAGCATGAGAAAAGACCCATCAGCCAAGTGGCTGGATGATTTGAATGATTCATTAGATTAAGATTTATTAACAGGCTTTCTCTTTAGAAATCCAACTGTAAAGTGAGTAATAAAGCAGAGCAATCGTATAGGGATCATATAGGCAAATAGGCAATGATAGTTATCTCTGAGAAGAGGAAGAATCAGCACTACTATTCACAGCGGTTTTATGTATATGAGAAGAAATTTCTGCGTAGCTATTATGTGACACAGGTGCTAACTGTGGCTGAAACAGTCCTGGAAAGAATTACTGATGAAGGGGAAATATGAGGGAACTCCCTCTCCTTCGCTCTCACTTTCACCCATAAGGACCAGAGTCATCTCCAGGTCTGGCTGCCCGGGGACAGGCATGGATATGATCAGCTCCACTGGCTGTTGAAAACAGAGCCTTTCCATTTTCATTAACAGAAAGCATCCAGAGGACCAAAGAGGGTAGAAAAGGGCAAGGAAGATTAAACTGTGGACTTCTTGCCTGCTGACTGGATACGAAGGAACCAGATAGGCATAGGGGAGGGAAGAAGCCTTGTCTCTCTTGCCAGCTGGGGGGTATTTAGGACTAAGCCTAGATAACATGTGTTATACTTCGTCTTAACGCTTGCAGAGATGGATAATTTTTCATCAGGAAAATCCAGGTACTTGCACATGTGTAAATGTATCTTTATATTTTGAAAGATACTTCCATTTGTATGTTGAATTCTGCTCTCTGTACAAAGAATGTTCATGTTTCTGACTTCCTGGAAGACATTGACCAAAGTCCTGGAGCCTGAATGTTAAGATGTGAGTGAAGACACAGACCTAAGCACCCATCAGTGTGGTAAAACTGTGCCAGAACAAGGAGACCTTCACCACACACCAAACACCAGAAAAAAGCTCTCATCGGCCGCCATGAGACACTTGCTATAGAAGTAGATCCATCATTTTAAGGATCTTATTTGCCTTTTAAGTATCATTGCCTACAGAGCTAAACTGGCTGCCTGACCTTATGCCCTGGATCTCCATGAGCTTTCTGAAGGGTCTTGCCATCCTCCTCCCCACTCTTTTCCTTAAAGAGCCAGGGGGAGCCCTAATGCAATACACAGTCATCTCACAAAATAGCACTGATGTTTTTTCATTGGTTTTCTTCACAGGATAAAAAAAATCAGGGAAAGATTTGCCCATGAAACATTCAGACTTTACAATAGTACTTTTCATATAGGAAAAAATAACCTCAGAACACCTTGATTTCTAATGAGCCCTAAGATCATTGGGACATTGGCAGTACCCCTTAGCAACAATTCTGTCTGACAACAAGACTAGATACTTCCTTGTGAAATTGCCAGATTCATCATATGAAAATTAAATTCTATATGGTTGCCTAGGGACAGCAATGATGTTTCCAGATTTGTGTTTGGGGCTGGAGGATGGTAATCATGGGATAGGTGTAAGTAGCAAACAAAGACCAAAAGTGCAGTTAGGGTTTTAATTTACTTTCTGTGTAGCCTCCACTGAAATTACTACTTCTTCATCCATGAGGCTAGCCTCCCCAGGGAAGCCACTTCAGGGAGCAGAAGCAAGCCCAAGGATTAATTTAAAGGAATCCTTCATCTTTATTTTCCTTTGAAGAGTTGACAAGGTAGAATCTGGTGTTGAATTATGAAGACTATTTAAGACTAGGAAGGCAGAGGAGACTGCAGGGGGGTGTGGGGTGTGAGTTTTGTAGGTTTTTTAAATTAATTCTTAATATCTGTTTTTATAGCTTTTGCTGATGTTAATGAGAGCTAAATCTGCTTGCCATAGCTGCAGGATGAGCTTCCAGAGAAGTACCCAGTCTACAGGGAGTGCCAAAGGGACTCCATAGGGCATTTCACTCCTTGCCTTCGATGGTGAGCTTGCGTTATGGGTTCAGCTCAAGTGCAGATCCTATTCTTAATATAGTCACAGCAGGTACAGTTTTAGCTGTGTAACAAGGATCCATTATCTGAAATGTATTCATTGTCACATATTATTCTTAATATGTCAGGGTGCATTTTCTTAGCTCCTGTGGAAAATACATTAAAATCTAACAATATTCAGGCAGTCTTTCACGTCTGCCTCCACATTAAGCTTTCATTGAAAAGATATCTTAAGGACACAAAAATGTTTGAAAATTCTTCAGAATGGTAGTATCTAAGTTGTTTGGTGCATATGAACTTAATGTTTTCAAAAATACAGTGTATCAGACACAATTAGAGTCTCATACTCAAAAAATTCTCTAAATAACCTTGTTCTAGAAACTCAAACAACTTATCCAATATGTAGAGAAATCAGCAAGACTCTCTTGATTTTAATGTTTTTTTCTGGTAGGTTTTCAGTTTAATAGCAGACCTATCCTTTTTTTCCCCTGGTGTTTTTGTAAAATCCATTTTAATTTTTTGACAAAAACAAGTGTCCAGAATTGTGAAATCAAAAGTGCTTTGTGTATTATCTCAAGTACAAAATATGTACATATGTACATATAACATGTTTATTTTTAAGGAAAGTATAGTGTTAGAATCAAAACCTTTAAAATGAAAACTGGCACTGCCCCTGAACTAATGGGAGATTACAAACACAATTAACTTTCGGATTAATGTTTGATGCAAACTTAGATCAAAAATAATTTTTATATACCTTGAAATACAATGTATACACCTTAAAAAAATATAGTATACCTTGAAATTAAGAGTTTAATCATGCTTTTAGTTTTCACTTCCACCACTATAAAGCATTGACTAACACAAGGAAGTGCTCACAGCTTTTCTTTTATGAATAATGTGACTACAAGTCTTGTCAAGTGTCTTAGGTACAACAGAAGGACCTAGGTGTGAAAGTCTTTAGGATTCAAAAGTGCAATAACTAGGTAGTCAGATGGTCTCTTAAAGACTGTCTGGCACTGTTTCTTTTTCCAATAGAATTTGCAGAGTAGGAAGGCCTTATTGTAGATTATAAAGACCCTTATTATATCTCTATCAGGGGGTGAAGAAAAAGAGCAGAAACATCCCAAATTGGATTCTTTGCAGAGATACAACCAGGTCAAGGTGGACACATGCTAGACCCTGACTTGCTCTTCTGGTCAGGTGCCTCAGAAAAATAACAATCCTCCCACTCTCCTCTTTTTCCAAGGAGAAAAATTTCTTCATCAGTCAAATAAAACCTTTAAATAAATGTGTTTAGTGCAGTATGTGTATGTGGGCACTTGATATCAATAGTGCCATCTTTTAGGACACAATATTGTTAAGGCTGGCATTGTTACAGCTGTGGAGGTGTAGCTGTGCAAAGCTGGAGAGGTTTCACCTTAGTAGAAAAACATGCACTAAACCACACTTTTTCATAAGGGATGTTGTAAGTGGCTGAGATGGCAGAGCTGAGTGGCCTTTGTTGCAAGTAATATTTAATAACATATAACACCAGAGGATAACAGTTATGAAGATGGAGTGGATGAGATGTTTGCATATTCAATACTTGATTTTTCAGTTTAATAAATACACAAATAATTATTTTTCAATATTTTCACTAAAAAGAATTACCACAAATGTTTTCAATGTCATCACTTGAGAATCATAGAGGAGTGAACACAAACATGGTTTTGAGTTAGAACTCTGACTTCCAGGGATGCTGGGTCAAATCCTCCACGAGGAATATGTTGAAAATGTTACATTTCATCTCTAATAATATGTGAATTAAATGGAAAACCTTCTAATAGAATTACAGAATCTTAGAATCACTTCTGTTGGAAAAGATCTTTAAGACCTTTGAGTCCAAGCATAAACCTGACACTGCCAAGTCCACCACTAAATCATGTTCCTAAGTGCTATGTCTACACATCTTTCAAATCACTCCAGGGATGGTGACTAAACCACTTACTTGAGCAGCCTGTTCCAATGCTTGATAACCCTTTCAGTGAAGAAAATTTTCCTAATATCCAATTTCATGGCCCAGAAGAACCCTCTGCCTGGTGAGTAGCAACTGAACACTGGAAAATGTAGAAATATTTCTGGTATAAATGTTTTCTCTTCAGGTTATCACCACCAAAAATTAAAGCTGATTCTTTAAGTATTTCTAAACTTCATTGTGGAATGATAAACTTCCCATTGCATTTCTATATGTTCATTTGTATCAGCACAGATTTGCATAGCTGCTCTAGTGAAGGTGAAGATATTTTTTTGGATTAAGAATAAGGAAGACCAAAGATTGCCAGGCACTTCATATGCTGTCTTCTATAAAGTACAACTACTCTTGGTAGACACAAAGTGTCTGTGTGGTCCAGAGTTCCTTTCACCTACAGATCCATCTTTTTCTTGCCCTTTCTTGTAATCTCAAAATGTATACCAAGAATTACTCAAGATAGGCAACTTCCTTTTTTTCTTAGGTCTTCAGTAACTACTGAGTCCAAGTAGAGGGTAACTGCAATTATTTAATTTCAAGCTTATGTCTGCATTTGACCTATTACAGTAACTGGACTACCCATGAAGAATCAGATTTTCAAAAAGAAAATCTATCTGTTGTTTTATTCCATTCAGATATGGAACTGTGTGATTTTTTATTTTTTTTTTTCCCCCAGCAGCAAAACCAAATAGGTTACATGCGTATCTATATAAAAAACAATGTCTATGATTGTCCAAGCTGTTTTTGAAAATTAGTAATTTAATTTTCTACATACATTTCCACATACATTGTTTTATAAGAGACCCTTAGCTTAGAGTGTCAGAGTACCTAATTCACAGGATAACTGTGGAGACCACTTAATAAATGTTCCTTTAAATACATGTGTGTGTATAGATATGTTTATATAAACAGCAGGCTGGGGAAATATTCATGTATTTTCTTCTGTATTTCATTTTTCTGTTCTTTATCTATTAAGTGACTGTAGAAGATATGAAATATAGAGAAAGGAAAAAGAACTAGCAGACCGATTGTTTTCCTCAGAGAGACCTACACTTTACAATTGTTTCTCAGAAGAGAAAACTCTTAAGTCTTAACTGTCATTTTGCTCTACTGAAAACAGCAGTGATCCTCCTGTCAACTTCCACAATAAAGAATCTTATGTAACAAAAAATAATGCAATAAAATCTGCTGTGAAAAGGTAAATATCGACATTATAAGAAAATGCCTGGCTCTGTGGTTAGTCATGTAGGACACAGCCACTACACTAGTATTCTCCCAAATGGATTTATATGCTTGCAAACATCTGAAACATATGACTCAGAATATCCATATGTACTGTTCCATTTAAATAAAAAATGGCACCAGTTGTCTTTGCACTATTCCATATGTGCATGACTTCTTATGACCTTTGGGTTTTAAATCAAGTCACTTGCAAATAGAGCTGGTGAAAGTTGCTGGATGTTCTTTCTAAGAACTACATGCTCTTGATAAGAAAGTAAGTACATGGTGTAGTTAAGTGCATCTGAAATCTTCAACATATCTATTTTATGTTCCTTTCCCTTTTGTTTTCATTTAAAGAAAACAGGCTCAGGAAACACAAACTTGAGCAAAACTGGAAAACAAACAAACAAACAAAAAACTTCTATAATTCCTCTGTCTTGCTTATATACAGATTCTCCTTCAGACTGCTGATACCTCATGGGTTTAACAAAATTCTTGTCTGGGGCCTTGAACCCACTACCACTGAAATGAAATGGAAATACTTCTGCTTTCTTAGTGATGGTTTAATTAGTTTTTGTAGGAGATGTATTAATGCAACCAGAATTCCCCTGCATAACTTATATTACTAATTATAACCACAAAACAAAACCAGCATCAAAACTGAACTTCTAGTACAAGATTGTGACTTGGATTTTTCAGTGATTACACCTTTAAGAACAAAAGCTCTTTCGATATCTATTTACCAAATTTGAATATAATATTTGAAGAAATCATAATCATTGATCAGGAAAAAAAAAAAAAAAAGTTCATATGTAAGCAGAAATCTTTCTAAAGCCAACATGAATCAGAAAGAAAAAAAATTCCAAATGGTCCGATCTGGCAAATAAGTTATAACTTTGAATGTAAGTGTAAATGGCAAGCAGTATGAAGACTACCAAGTACTGTAGTAAGCTCACAAATGTAGAACACACTCTCTAAGGTTATCAGTCTATAGGTTATTACAACAGGACTGTGCTAAAACAAAATTAAAATCCCACAGAGCTAAGAGAAAGCAGGAAAAAGCCAATTATTTCTCATGCATTATGAACACCTGAATAGCAAATTGTCTTTTCCCTATTTCTGATTTTTTTCCTGACTTGATGGGATGAAGATTGAATGCCTGGAAAAAAAGATATTTTAATAGTAATATTAATAGGAAGTAGGTCTCCTTCCTGGATTTTATAACAAGACATTTAATGGGCATCATGAAATTTGTAAACATGCTGTATCAGTGAAGAAAAGGGATTTTCTGGTTTTAAAACATAGTTATTTAATGACATTAAACCACAGAAGGTATGTGTGAATACTTGTGAATATCCTTAAGAAATAAAATCTGATAGGCAGTTCTAAGTCTTAGGAAGCAGAGACATATCCACAAGTGTTCACGGATCAGCTTTATCCCTTCTTTAATGTAACTACCTTCATTTTTCTAATTTCAGTCTAGATGAGACATGCCTTGTGTACTTAACTGGGGTCAAACCATGGTATTACACATGGACCATTTCCAACAGGAATCATTACACTGGCATCCTCTTCATAAATCTGGCCCTGATTAAACACAGCTCCTCCCTTCATCCAAACACTCTAAATCAACCAATTCTTCTCTCCTTCCTCATCTTCCCAACTATCAGAAAGGGCTTAAAAATAAATATTCACCTGTTTTCTATGATAAAGGATCGAATCAGATGATTAGCTGGTCTAAAGAACATACTCAACTGTGATGAGCAGTAACTCTACCATGAAAAGCAACTAATAAATATTAAATTAGTTCCTTCTAAAAGCTCATGGCATAAAGTTATGTACTGTATTTTCTAGAGCTTTAGTGAAGTGGAAAAGGCTACAGGTTAACTTTTAATGTGTGCATAAAATGAAAATTGGTTTTGGCCTTTGTACTTATTTTATTACAGCCACATGACAAATCAAGTTATGCTGATGCTTACTAACTAAAGTTTAACTTCTCATAAAAATAGCACTCTTCCCTATAGACAAGAAAACAAGAAGAGTTAGCAAGAAAATGGGCATGACTTACATCTGATTACTAAAATGTTCATTCCTGGGTATTCAGAACTGGGGTTTTTAACAGTAGCTGTAATCATTAGAGCAAATGGCTTTGAAAGTGTGTCCTCAGACAAATTACAGAACAGCAGCACGAAGCTGCTACATGGAAACTTAGAAATGAGGACAGACATCAGTACAGAGACTGACAGACAAATGAAAAAAGGATCAAAACTAAGTCCTCACTGTGCCATCTTAGGCTCCAGTTCTTGGAGAGCTGTGTATTCAGCTTAATTTAAATTGCCTATAAGTTCTTTCCATATACAAATATATATTTTTTGAATTTTAGTAATATATGGGTATGTTAGTTAGTAACACCCCATGTCGCGGAAATGAGAGGTAAACAAAGACCCATTAATGAACCATAAAAGTTCTTTCCTACTACATGAAAATTTTCTGTCACCGGAAATTATACATTTGTTCAAAGAACCAAACTGGACTTGATTTTCCTTGGAAACTTACTGCTTTAGTGGTGTGTCAAGTCTTTACACACTGATTTCCTTGGCATTTTCAAGCCCTGGACTCTGAGAAGGTGAGGTTCCATTGGCCACATTTAGACTAGATGATCACTGTAGGTCCCTTCCAGATGAAATATTCTATTCTATTCTATTCTATTCTATTCTATTCTATTCTATTCTATTCCATTCCATTCTTTACAGCTCTTCCAATATCCACTTGGAAAGCTTTGGTGATGTGTGTTCACGGTGGAGAGCAGCTGCATCATCCTTCATACTACAGTTATTTTAGCAACAGTTATTTTAGCAACAGAATAAGCTGTAGAATCACCAATTCACTGCCATCATTACCATAGCAAATGAAAGGTGCACAGGAACATATCTACATCAGGCTTCTTATTCTTACCCCCTTCCTGTGATGATGTTTGCTGCATACAGACCTGTGGACCAGCTTGACTTGCACATCCCTGATTTCCTTCCCAGGAAGAACGACAGGGAGTCGTTCAGAACGACTGTAGGGAGTAGGCTGTACAGTACCTATTAGTCATCACATGCCCAGTGCACATGGGACCCTTCTCCACCAGGGGAGGAACAGAACAAACAAGGAAATTCACCAGCTCCAGGAGGGCTGTGCAAGATTTATTTCCTACTGATACCCTGAAAACAGACCAGAACCTGACTGCAGGCTCTGCAGAGGCCACTGCGTGATGGCAAATGTCACTTTACAGGACTGAGATATTATTTTTTTTCAGGCCCATTAAACAGTAAAATCCTCTGTACTCATATTCATTAGCAAATCCTGATAAATCTGTTCATTAGACAGAAAAGTTTATTGTATATCGATAAAGTGAAAGGCCTAAGGAGGGAAGGTGAAACAATTCTTTCAATATCTGTTCTGGGAACAAAGCTTTCAGATAACAGCCCATCACTAAAAATCACAGAAAATGTTCTTTGAGCTTCCTGTTTTTCAGACTGAGACAGTAAATATGCTCAGCACCATTTTAATCAAAGAAAACCACTTTTTTTCTTTCCCTTCAGCAATTAATCATAGTCTAGCTGAAGGGAAATTTAAAAAAAACAGCAACCCAAAAAACTCCCCACCGCCCTGGAGCAGTCATGCTAAAGGAAACAAGCCCAGCTTTCAGAATCATAAGCTTCTTTGTTCAGGCTTGTTTTGCCTTAGCGAAATCTGAAGAAACATGTATTTTCCCCTAGATATGAAATACTTCCTTTACACTTCCTGATTTCGTTCATAATGTGGTCCTTATCACCATCTGAGAAAAACAGAAGGATTAGAAAATAACAAAGCTTACTTCTTTGGAAAAAAAAACCCAAAAAACCTACAGACAATAAAGATGGGAGTAAGCTCTGTAAGCAATTCTAAATTCCTCTGCTATCTGAAGTGGCAGATCACAGTTTTTCCACAGGTGAAACTTTTTCATATTGAATGTGAAATACTGCCTTTCTTCCCCATTCAGATCCCAGCTGTAGCCGTCAGGAAAATTCAGTATTCAACTATTACATCTCTTAATATTTTATTTTCTCCATGTCTTTAATAAGATCTCTTCCAATAGTTTTGGAGAGTCCACTTGAAACTATAATTTTCTCTCCTTGAAATATCCAGCTCAAAATCCAGCTGCAGAAGTTAGGGTTCTTCTATACTTCTCAATAAGAAACCTGCTCTGTGTGTGTGCTTATCCTACTGGATTGCTCTAGTTTTGGTTTTGTTAGTTTGTTTGTTCAAAGCATGGTAACATTGAAACTGAAGTGATGAATCTGGAGCTTTAAAGGAGACTATTATATTTAATAAGATCTGTTATCAAGAAGTGAGCTGGAATATCTAACTTGAAAACCCCTCCGCTGCTGCAGCACTGACCAGTAGTCACCAGGATAGAATAAAAAGGCTGTCTACTTTTTAAAGTCCAAGCTGAGAAGGTACTCAAGAATTAAAACTAATGAAAAGCCTATGCTAAGCAAAATTTACCATAGAGGATTAAGTTTAATGTTTGTTTATGTTCCTGGGTTAAAATAGACAGTGATTAATATGAGATGTGTTTACATACTAGGGTATATATACACTGGACGTTAAAAAGTAAAGCCATGTAGTTCACATTGCTCGGAGCATTCATGGGTTTACCAAAGCAAGTATAATTAATGCATGACAGCCATGATTTATCACTCCACTACTTTTGCATTTATGTCCATGTATTGTAGCAAAGTTGCAAACAGTAGAAAGCTAGAGTAGCATGGTGGCAAGTCAGTACTTAGGGGAATTAGTGAGATAGAGAAAGCTTAAATACCATCAGTGTGAGAGATGAATAGCTAAGAGAAATGCTCTGGATAAAATGTATAATGAAGTGAAGCAGTGGAGATAAGATTACATGACTGTACATACCTAGTTAATACATCCCAGGGAACATTCACACCCATTTGAATCAGTCAGCAGTGCTGGAAAGAAAGTTTTGAATAGAAAAAAGACTACGGCATTTAAAATACATTTGAGAACAACTGTAAATGTTTACCCATGTATACCTTGAAGAAGAAGATTGTGGCTCTGCTCTCCTGTGCCAGCGTGATATTGGTGTAACTACACCAAAGGGAATAGCTGGTGCTGTAAAGTTGATGTAATGCAGAGCTGTACCAATCCAATGATCTGCAGCCATAAACTTGCTAACTGCTTTTTAATTGTTCCTAATGACTGCTGCTATAGTTTGGCATCTAATGTACATTTATGAAAATGTAAAAAAGGATGATTCATACCAGATTCAGGTCATGGGGAAGGAATACAATGTCATTTTTTTGATGTTAAATCTGTTTAATTGTTTTTGCCTGAAGGCAAAGCTTGTGAAATCCACATCTACAAAAGCTTCAAACCTCTGCACACTTTTGCATTTGTAAATGTATCAGGACAGCCTCTGAAAACAAGATTCCATGTCCAAATATACCCTTGGGCAAACATTATAGAATTTGTCTTGCCTTATATGCTTATAAGAAGTAGTCACAAAGACTTTCATTCCTCCTCCACTTCAGTTATAAAACTTCATATTTGGAAGTCACATAGTTTTCAAATTGCATTTTCTGCTGATTTAATGTTCAAAAGTACACTTTGTTTGACTGGAAATGGCCAAAAGGTCATAACTTGTCTGATTATGGATGCAATACGTTTACAAGTTTCTCTCCCTTTTTCAGTGGCTCATATATCTTCCATAAAGCACTCATCAAACACTTCCAGACCAAAGGAATTTATTTATTGATGTTAGATAGTCCTGAAGTTGCCAAATTGGAGGAGGCTAAGTTATTAAAGGTTAAAGTACCTATAAGGGTGCGATGATTTACACAAGTATCTGAATAGAAATTTAAATATTTAGCTTTAGAGTTGAGGGTTGCTTTCTTTAAATTATTGAAAAAAGTTTGTACACGGTAGCTGTTTGTCAGAAACAAATGCAAGAATCCCTTTATTACATGAAGATAAAATGCCTGCCACATACTTTGAAGGATGTCCACTTAGAGACTCATCTTGACTCTCTCTATATTAAAAAACATCTCAATTTTCTGTTTTTCTATTTAGTGCTCCTCACTCTCTTCCTTTTTCTGAAGGATACCTGACAAGATGATAGCATTATTCTCAGAATACTATTCTAGAATAAGAAAAGATATGATGCTTATATTTTTTACAGCTGAATTCTCCAGATAATTTGCCTGATTCTCAGAAGTTCCCCGGTGCCATGTCATACTGTATCTAACATCACGTCTACCTGTATCTAATCTGTAATCTTACAGAATAACAGAATCCCATTTGTCTTCCACACTCAAAATCTTTGGCATCCAGTAACAGAGACAGACTACTGAGCTAGGCACTTCTCTGTTCTGCCCCAAACATTGGCATTTCTTCCAGTATTAGGCAAGTCTGTTATGACTGTTAAGGATTTCAGACCATCTTTTTTACACTGCTCACTCCTACAGTTGATACTTAAAGAATTCAGTACTTATAAGAAACTAGGAGTTGTTAAATAGTAATTGGGTTTAGCATTTATCAGCAAAATATTCATCCTATATTTGAAACACTAGACTGGCTGTGTACGTGCTGTTCCTGTCTTTTCAGGGGTTTTCTCTACATGTAGGCTCTCTGATTCCTCACTGAATAGTGTGAATAGTACAGACAAACAAAGCACAATGACAATTTATGGTGACTGCTTCGCCTTCTTCATTGTGCCAACCCATCAGTAGCTGACCTCTTCCAGGAGCTCCTTCAGTTACTTAGAAAACTTAGAATCACTTACAGCTGTGAACAATCACATCAACGGCAGGTAGGGGAACCAATTATAACCATGTATTTCTGGGTAAACAGCAGACTTGGTGTCCAGAAATAGCCTTTTATATTGGAAAAACAATGAGTGGTCGTGCACAGATTATGCAGCAAAACTGCTGGAAAGAATGCAGAAATAAATTAATTCTGGTTAAGATAAGCTTATTTGTAACGTAATTTAAATAATCTTAAAGGGGAAGGTGGGAAGGTGATCTCCTGGATCATCCCCTCAGTAGCTGATCTCAGTCAGGTTTGTGAAATTCTCCTCGCAGGAGAGGTCAGCCATGGGTAGACAGGACTTCAAACCCAAAACCCGTTGATAAATCAGTTAAACAAAAGAAAGCATGGGTTTGAGTGAATGGTCTGTGAGAAAAACTGAGCTTTTACCTGGACCATTAATTTCATGTACTCTAGCCTTTCTTTTTTTTCTTTTTTCTTTTTCAACACAATTCCTAGAGTACAAATATCCTTTTTTGCTTTTGTGGATTGTGTTGGTTCGTCCTTGGCTAAATGCCAGGTACCCACCAAGTCACTCTATCACTTCCCCTCCTTCCCCCTTTTTTCTTAACATGGCAAAAAGGGGAAAGAAAATAAGATAGGAAAAAACCCAACACTTGTGGGTAAAACAAAAGCAGATTTAATGTAAGCAAAGCAAAGCAAAGGTCTGAACATGTAAAGCAAAAAGAAAACAGATTTATTCTCTACTTCCCAAGAATGGGCGATGTCGGGCCTTCTCAGGAAGCAGGGCTCCAATACACGTAGTGGTTGCTTTGGAGGACCAAGGGTGACACCCGCCCCCCCCCCCCCCCCCTCCCTTCTTCCTAGCTTTATACTTGAGCAGATGTCATACGGTCTGGAATATCCCTTTGGTCAGTTCAGGTCAGCTGTCCTGGATGTGTCCCCTCCCAGGATCTTGTCCACCCTGTCCCACTCAGGCAGGAAATGTTGGAAAGAGCCTTGGTGCTGTGTAAGCACTACTCAGCAGTAGCCACACCACCAGTGTGCCATCAACACCCTGCCAGCTCCCAGCATAAAACACAGCACCGTGAGGGCTGCTAGAGGGCAAAACCAATTCTGGTTCAGCCAGACCCAGTACATGGACCTATGTCTTTTAAACCAAGGCAGTTATATTAAGTCTTTGAACAGATTTTCTTTGCAGCCAGCTGGCAAAATGAAAGTCCTCTGCAAGAGATGATATAGTAATGCCTTCCTCATCCCAAATGGCTACAGGGAAAATACAAACAAGAAGTTCCCCTGCTGCCTTAGATATACCAGCTTCATCAGAAACATTAAACAATCAGCTAAATAATAAGTGGGAAAATGTGCTGTAACAATCTGTGTCTGTATGTGTGTGGATAACAGAACCAATAGTGTCTGGATAAAAGCATTCCATGATGGAAAAACAATGATTGACTATATACAGATTATGAAACAAAATCACAGGAAGAAGCACAGAAGAAAATTACTTCCAGTTAAGATAATCATATTGATATAAATTATGTCTAATTTGCTTAGTCTAAAAATAAGAGGGTAAGGAATGAGAGGGGGAGTTCTTTTTCCCATTTAATTGCCTTAATGAAATCCCTGAAGGTATATGAGCAATATAGATTAGACTGTGTAATTCATTTAAATTAAAGCCTCTACCTTTTATGAAGAGATTATTTACTGTTTGTTACTTGTGTCTCCTTCAAGACAACCACTGCAATGAAGAATTTTGTCTGTACTGAGTTATGCATTTTCTGAATCTAAAGCCTGTTGGTATCCCTCAATTCAAATGACTTCTCAAGTTGTCAATTTTTTTGCAATTTAGAATAAGAAACTTCAGCTGAAACATGAGCAATATTTATTAAAGCATCTGTTGCATAAAAAAGAAAAAATAAAAATAAAAGAAAGATGAAAAAGAAAAAGAAAAAGAAAAAGAAAAAGAAAAAGAAAAAGAAAAAGAAAAAGAAAAAGAAAGAAAAAGAAAAAGAAAAAGAAAAAGAAAAAGAAAAAGAAAAAGAAAAAGAAAAAGAAAAAGAAAAAGAAAAAGAAAAAGAAAAAGAAAAAGAAAAAGAAAAAGAAAAAGAAAAAGAAAAAGAAAAAGAAAAAGAAAAAGAAAAAGAAAAAGAAAAAGAAAAAGAAAAAGAAAAAAAGAAAAAGAAAAAGAAAAAAAACCCTTTCCCTTTCAAGTTCTGGAGAACATAAATGGAAGTTCTGTCATACCTGAGACTAAGCATATGGTAGGAAAATGGTCCTCCTTTTACCTTAAAAACAGTGACAAAATAGTTTTCTTGCTTTCCTAAATCTCAGATTTACTACTAAAACACCTTCTTCCTTTTCTTTTTTCTCTTATATGAGATTGTGAGTCCAGAATGAAATGCTTAGATCACTGACACAGGAGTGATGGGATCACTTCTTATGACTTTGACTAACACACATAACATGAAACTATGAAGAAAGGCAATAGCTGATAATGAGACTTCAGGCACAGAGTCACCATGAAAAAGATAAAATCTACACTTCAGCAAGACCATTGTGCTCTAAACTGTCTAAGAATCATGCTTCCTTATCATTTGTAGTAACAGGAAAAAAGAATTGAGTCTCGATAAAAGTATATCCTGCTTCATCCAATGTGGTTCCAGCAAAGTTTTCATTTTCTACCCCGTCAGTTTTCTTAATTTAATTATGGAGTATGTGATTTTCATTTTATTTTTATATTAGCTTCAGGGAAATTGCCATATAGGAAATATGCATTTGTAGTATCGGTGTGTATATATATTTAAACGTAATATGCTAAAAAATCTAAATGAGATCAAAGAATACATAATAGGTGAGTACCACCCTAAAATAGATTATCAGATTCAGTGCTATTATAACAACAATTGTGACCTGTGAAGATCATAATCTGCAGGTTTAAGAATTAATTTGTCACAAAAATTATTAGAAAATTAATTATTTTGTCAGTTTTTCTGACACATTGGTGGGAAGTGTCAGGATGTATCTAATAAGTGGCTCAGTCACAGAGGGAGTCAGAAATGCAATCTGGAAAGGGTAGCTCAACAAGGTGCTGATCCACAACATGGGGAGGGAAGCAGGAGGTACAGAGAGTAATTTCATTCATAAGCAAAGGTGATTGGAATGCTTTCCTTTCAAGGAACAGTTTGGAAAAGATTTAAATTAATTTTAAGGGACAATCTGTACAATCATCGATACTAACATTAGGTCCTTGAGCTTTATATGAATTACTCACTTGGAGTATTCTTGTTATTAAAAACAATAAGCAGTCTAGAATGTGTGAGAGAGAAACGAAGACTAGAACCATTTTTTTCTTCATTAATTCCTAGGTGATTTTACAGAGGAGGATAATATCATTCCCACAGAGTAGATGCTCAGGTGAAGATATTGAAAGGTGAGAAATTTCCCAAAGGTCATCCAACAGACTAGTGTCAGATTACAGAATATGACCTAGGTCTCCTGAGTCTCATCATGATGCTTCACCAGCGAGGTTATACACCATCCCATCAGATTACCTCTGCTAAACAGACAGATTCTGAGACAACAAAGAAACAGAACACATTATTTCCTGGAAGAAGTGAACTTTGGAACCTGAATAACAAAATAATTTGGTTTCATTAACAATTTTGCAGAACATTTCCACTGTGATGCATTATTACAGCTGGGAAACATGTTAGTAGAATCTCTCTTCTAGCACATCCATATAGAAATTAAATTCATATTCATATCTTGTCAGTGCTATTCTACTGGCAGAATTTGACATCCAATTTCTAGAATTGATAGGTTGCTTATTAATTGGTTTAACTCCACTTCCTGGATCTTCCTTCTCCCATCTTACCAGAACTGTGATAAAATACAGCATTTTTTAGTATTTCCCTGTGAAGAATTTCACAGATGAAATATTTGATTTTATCATCTGAAGAAAACAAACTCTATTTTGCCTGACATTAAGAACAGGTGATTTAATTTGTAATGTTCCATCCAATAATGGAGTCTTCCCTAGAAGATTAACTGAAGTGGAGAATGAGATGAGTTTCACTGAAGAAGATTTAACAGATTTCCTGAGTGCAATAAAAAGCGGGAGTGGGTTAATATGCTCTGACTTACAAGCAGCTGTTACTAAATTAAAAGAAATTTTAAAAAAAAAAAAAAAAGAAAGAAATTAATGTCATGGATGAATGGGTAAGAGAAATAGCGAACTGGTTTGACCAATACAAAAGACATTATGAGCTGACTACTGAAAAGGTGAAATTCACCGAAAGGAAAGAAAAAGCATTTGAGTTAAGGTATCATGATCTCAAAACTGTGAGAAAAATTAAATGCCACAGCAGTAAGTGGCTGAGAAAGAAGAGTAAGCGAAGACACAAAGAACTCTTTAAGTAATATTTCAGATAAGTTTATTTTAGGGCCTTCCTTAGATTAGCTTTTGCTCTCATGGATGTGGAGCATAGGGAAGCAGTGGAGAAGTTGTCTTCAGCCTTGTTCATGCCCTCTTACCTCAGTCCTACAAGACTTTGCTCAGGGACATGCAGGGTTTATCAAAACCTTTCTGATGATAAACTTTCAGCTTTCTGTGTTTCCGCAGCTGCTTCCCAAAGGAGACTGAGCAGAGAGGGACTCAGGCTCCTGGGGGCCCTGGAAAGTCCAGGGACCAAGCAGCCCCCAGGTCAAGCAGCCTGGGCCAAGCAGCCCCACCAACTGCTCCTTGGTTTGGGGCACTAAGTGCTCTGGGGACACAGCCACCCTTCAGCAGGTTCGCATGTGCCCATACATGCAGACCAGCCTACAGCATGGGGTTAAACGAGTCTACTGAACAGTGAAGAACACAAGAAAAGCCCTCCCTTAAATAGAAAGCCCTTTCTGAGTGAGCTGTACCTGAAAGCAGGATATTGTTTCCTATCAGTGATTGAAAGGCACCGATGAATTCTGTCAGTAATGACAAGCACTGTGCTTCACTTTGTGAAGATGTTCTGAACCTTTGAAGGAGGAAGAATTTATTTTACATGTGAAGTTTTCCAAGGAAAATGTGTACTTCGTAGACCTGATGCAAGAAAATAGTCTAAGCAACTAAGAATAAGTTACCATCATATAAAATCTACTTGCATATAAAAAAATATCAATATTTTCAGAATCATCAAGCAGAAAAATTACCAATCAGGTAGTCCCAAGAGGGATTATCAATAAAAAGAAGTAGCACATCCAGCATGAGCTTTCTCTAGAGTCTTTTGTTTTATGTGTTCATGTAGAGCAGTGGAAATCAAAGCGACAGTTCATAGGAATATGCCAAATCCAACTGTTATTCATTATTTACTTTCTGCATGTAAAGCAGGTAAGTCATTATGTAAGGTACTACACTGCTAAATTTTCAATATGTCAGCTATGTGTTTGCATTAAACTATTTAATCTGATAGCAGTTTGACAAATGCATTGCATTTTTCTTCAGTATTGCCTCTTTGAAATTATAGAAGAAGCTGAGAGGTCACAGAGACTAATTTCAGACTCAGGTTCCCACTGAAGTTCAGTGTCCACATGTGTCCCATCCATCCCCACTCCTTCCCCAAGAAAGAATGTCATTAAGGGCCACGCTTATGATGCCATATTTCGTATCCATTTTTTTCCCTGTCTGGGTCAGTTAACATTATTTCTTCCATTCATAGAGGTTTTGTATGGGACTGCAAGTCACTTCAGGCTTTTTGTCACACACTTCATCCACCGCGTGAGCTTCAAAATTTCTCACACAGTCTAATTGGCCTCACAGTGGGCTCTCAGGGGCTTTTCCAACCAAAGCACACTTTCAGTCTCATCAGTCTTTCAGGACTCTTTCCCTAAGAGGTGAGTAACAGCTATTGGAATAAAAAAACCTGAACTCTAATGAGATTTCTTTTTATTTTTTTCAGGGAAGACTTTCTCAAGAGTAAGATTTGTTGCAAACATGACGGGATTTTAGCTTAAAGCTGTCAGGTTTTGCCTCGTGCTACTTTCCTCTGGCAAGTCATCACCATACTGGTGAAAACACTGTGTCTGCACCTGTACTGTGTTGTCCATGGGTGGATCTGATCAACAAAGCCAGAGACCCTGCTTGTTTCAGCAGAGTAGCAATCCTACTGAGCTGATTAACTAACACAGGGATGAATTTCCTGGATACTTCTCACATTTTCCAAATTAACATATCTATGCATGTGCCTGAAAGATTTTCTAGCTTGCTCACCCTTTTGGGGAGTGGGGGAGCCTCAGCCTGCTTGATAGAGTTTGAAATGCTCTACAAAGAAGTTGGAGGGGGTTTTTTTCACATTTTTTTTTTTTTTCACCTGCATAGATACTTGGAGCATTGCTCCTTTGTAGTGTTTGGATGTTGCCACTCTTTTTTTTCCTGATGCTTTTGTCTCATATCTTGAAAGCTGCACATTGTCCTTGGTTTGCACACCCCTTCAGCGCTGGACAGGCAGCTGGGGAGGTCTTCTAGCCCTGTTTCTTTAAAGGACCTGGACACAGGAGTCCTCACAGCAGGGCAGAGAGCTATCCTGTCAACTAGGAGACATCAAAGTAGAGTCACACGATCTGTTGCTTTCATCAAAGCTATGACTTTATTGCTGACCCAGATTCAGGACACATTAAATTAACTGTGCATTGATAGCAAGTGAGAAGTGATGGTGAAATGCTGTATGGGATGGTGAAGCAAGGTTTGATGAGATTTTATCTGTTACCACAGGGGAGTCTGGGTGCCTGCAGTGTTTTCTAGGTCCTGACAGTGTTCCTTGGTGGGACTGTGTCTCTGCTCCCTTCTCTACACTACTCTGTACCTCACCCCCCCTCCACAAGCTCTGCTGGACTCTGCAGAAATAATTTCTTCTGTTCAGCCAGGGGCTTCAGTCTTCCCTCACCTTGCACATCCTCCTGCTTGCTGCAGAACAAAAATTACCCCAATCTAGTTTATCACTCACTTCAATGCAAATAAGATATCCTTTGTTACAAAGTCAGTGACTTCACATTTCTTTGCTTGCCATCTTAGCAGTCGGTGTTGTTTTGTGGGCTAGGATAAAAATGGAGCTAGTTTATATTTTCAAATTTATTTTATATCTTCCATCAAAACATTGAAACTCTTAAAATATGTTAAGAAAGATTTTAAATTACTTTCACTATACCAATATAGTTTATTTCTACCACAATGCTCATCTTTCCAGTCTTTATATACTTTCAGTAAAACAGCCACAGCCTTGTTTGGTTTGAAAATAAGATTTAATGAGATCACCTACTGGAAAGGCCCAGTTTCCCTCTATGAACTTCCGCTTGAAGAATCCTTAGGTTTAGCTCCTATTTAGACAGTTACAAAATAGCTGGTCTCAATTAGCAACTTATCTTTCTAACACTATCCTCTTATGCCACCTCTTTCCTGCAACTGTAGATGTTTTATCAATGGCAATAAACAAGGCATGTGTAAGTGATATTACCTATGTGTCTTGTACAGTCTTCAAGGATTCAAAGCACTACAAAGAAAGCATAGTTCTGTGCTTTCCCGGTAATCCTTTTTCTTCAACAGATAAATAAAATGTTGATCAACAAGTTGTTCTTTCATATTTTCTCTTTCTGTCATAGGAAAATGCAAGTTCCCATCCAGACACCCAGCTGCATAGTTTAATAAGAATATTTCCAGTTTTAATATAACAAATTTTGTATCTTTTATCACAAGATATGAAGTTGCAAGTTTTGGCCCCTATCTTATTTGAGTTGAAATAAAAAGTTTAGCCTTTTTCCACTGAGAGTTTTCATGCCTCCCTATATCACAGTGTTAATTAGAGCAGGATGAACTCTTCAAATTAAACAAACTTGTGAAATACATTTAAAAACTTAGTGCTGAATTATATTTTTCTTTGTGGAATAGTGAGAGTCTAAGAGTGTTTCAAAACTCTTTTCCCCCATAAATACCTGCAGGAGAGCTGAGCACGCACATGACCAATGTGATCAAGCAATGCCCGTTTATTACAACTAAGAAAGCCCTTTTATAATGTTCTCCCGCACACGTGAGTAACATGCAGTACAAGTCCTCAAGACTGGACAGTTAACTTAGCCTGCGCTTTAAACCTTCTTATGACTGGATAAAAAGTGCCCCATCGGCCTTGCCAGGCTTCCTGGCTTGTGTAACTTCCTCTTCTGTCCCAACCCCTTCCGGGGGTTGTTTGTCTCGTCGAGTTTCTCCCCCCTCCTTCAGGGTCACGTCCTTATCGCATTATTGCTTGGCCGAGGCTCTTATCACTCTTGTTCTCACGCAGGATTGCTCACATGGCCATTCTCTTGCAGAAAGTCCTCTTGAATCCCAACAAATACCTTTCTAGATAACCAGTCATGAAATAGTCTTAAATCTTTTAAAGTCTATGGCTATACCATATAAAAATTCTTAAGTGTGTGGGATAGAGAAATTTTGATAGCTAATTCTTATTTTTCCCACACTAGATTTTTTTTTTTTCAAAGAAAAAATAAAATTGAAAGATTTGTGCTCAGAATCATGAAATATCCTACAGATTAAACTGGAATTTTATTGTCATTGCTAATAATGCTATTATTTAACCTTAATTTTAAGCAATATATTTGACATATATATGTACATAAAATGTTCCCAGGCCACAGACCAAAATTAATTTTTAAAAAAGGCAGGTTCCTGCTCCTACTAGAGAAGAAAATGTGAATAAACACTGTGACAAGCACAAATGTGCACTAGAATTTCATTCTGGTACAAATCTGTATAAAGTTTGCAGTTGCATCATTTTGCACTTCTTTGTAGTCTGCTTTTATTAGGCATGGAGACTGGTTCACACAAACGTATTTACAGGAATGTGGGAGTGTAATGAGAAAGAAGCATCGAATGAGCAACCTCAACAAAATGTGTTATCTAGTTCCTGAAAGACTCTGGGAAGTGAGAAGGATCATAGCAGATATTTCAAATCTAGACACCAAATGTACCAGCATGCAACCTTCTGTCATCTTAGGACCCTGATGACTGGTCTCACTGTGTGGCCATTGCCCCTTCTGCCTTTGTTCCCTGGGCACTGTGTCCCAACAGCCTGGGAATCACGTGTTTTGGTCCACAGAGGGAGAAAAGAATTCATATATGAAAGAAGCAGTCAAAGCATGAAACTCTCAAAATGCCTTTTTGTTCACTTAAAAAAAAAAAGCTAGCAGCATAGGCATCTATCTCTTTCATCTATCTCTTTGTTACTGGTAACAATAATCTCAAATTTAGACAGAAGATGAGTTCCCAAGAGAGCAGGATACAAGCCTTTCTGGCTTTCATTCCCCAGCCCCACAGCTCTGGGAGATATGTGGAGCTGACTTCAGAGACTGGAAATGTTAGTATCTGGATGATATAAATTCAATCCAGCTTTGACAAAGTTGACTTTAATATCCCAATGGAGGCAACCTTCGTTGTGATGGTGCGAATCCCTCATGAGATGGACAAAATGCCCAGAGTTTTCGGCTCAAACCTCCATGGGAATGCATCTGGAAATTCAGAAAATCCCTTTCCCCTTCATCCATTCTTCCTCCTCCTCTGCTGCTCCAGCTTCCAGCAGTTTGTTCCCACAGGGCAGTCCTGTCAGCCTCATGTACCCCAAACCCAAGACAGCACAACCAGGATGATTCACAGGTCCATGGACATTGCAGTCCCATAACTGTAGGCAAAGAGAAGGGGACGCTCAACAGAAAAGAAGCAAGACCTGAAACCTTGTTTGATCATCAAAATTTTTGATCCATCAAAACCAATATAATTTGGCATGGTTTTTGAAAACTCTGCACTTCAAAATGAAAATTTCCCAGGTGATTTTTTTTCCCCCAATTTGTTCCACTTTGCTACATTGGGTTTTTGAAGGATAAATCAGCTGGAAAATCTCAAAAAAATAGGTTCCTGAAGAAATGTCTTGGTGACCTAACTCCTTGCAACTTAAGTGCAACTGAGTGAATTCAGTCAGACAGGTCTACTATAAGCATCAGCAACACTATAACAATAAGGGCAAGTAGAAAATTGTCATCACTGTGAATGTGCTGGATGACTATTCTGGGAGAGGAAAAGGCTACTTTTTAAAGGTTTTCTGTATAGCCAGCATTGTACTTACTTGATCATTTGTGAAAAGAGCAAAACACTGTTGACGTTCATCCACCGAGAAAAGTTTAAATTTTATACACTACTGCACCCATTATAGCTCAAGCAAAGTTCATGCTCTCAAGGCCACCCTTCTTTATAATTCAGTCAACAAAATCTATTTTTTGTCTTACTCTTCTGTCATTTTATTTTGTATTAGAGCTCAGAATTAGTGCAGCGAACATGACTATGGGCATGAATTTGCTTTTTCTCTCACTCAAGAAAAAAGGTGCAGAAATAGTAAAGATTAAATGAAAGATTTAAAGTGGATGAAAATAATAATAATAAAAAAGGATATTTTCAAGACTATCTCCTTTCCCTTAACGTGAACTTTAAATAACCCTCAACAACTTAACAGCAACACTGGTATATCATTTGCAGATCTGTTCATTAAAAACCAGTAGATTATATTTTCAAAAGTAACCAGTAGTTGTTATCTTGGCTTTTAAATTTGGAACCTGATTTTCAAAAAGCAACACACTGAGTCTTCAAAAATTTGGGGACTTTAGAAGGCATTGTCTACGGCAAATTATTTTTTTTCTTCTATTGTATAATTCTTATTTTTGTGAGTGCATGTTATATAATTACTACCAGAAAATAATAATATGAACATAAAGTTACACCCTATAATAAATAAGGTGATTTATGAGGGAAAATTGAGGCATAAAATAGGCAGAACTTGCTTAAATAACTTTGTAACAGATGATAAATGCAGAACTGGTGTAAAAGCAAAAGAAAGATAAGAATTGTTCGAGATACTACAGCAAGCTGCAAAATTAAATCCATTGAAGTATAATTTAAAATCAGATTTTTGTGGAAATAATGCAGATTGATTAGACTGATAAATAGCATCCTAGCAGAAGTAAGAGTAACCCTGATAAAGCATTGGAGAACTTACTGAAGAGACTAGTCCCACCTTGCCAGTGTGATAATCAAGATTTGACAGTAGCTATCTTTTTTTCCTCTCCACAGCTTTGATCACGGCTTCCTGTGAGACTTTGATATATTAATTGATGTTTCTTATCAAGTGCAGTTTAAAATTATTTTAAAGTTTCATCATCCTGCCTTTAACATCTGCACAGTTGTTGTCCAGCTGAACAATTACCTCTCAAGCTGACTTTTCAGTCAAAAGGCACCGAGCTGGAATGTGTTATCTGGACCAGCAGATGCACTTGTACCTCAGGGGAGATTTTCTCAGAAACATTCTTAAGGCTTTGTTAATTCACGACCCAGACTCAGTGGAGTAGTGATCACGGCAGCCAGCAACAGGCAGTGCAATAGATCAGCACATCTTCCAGTTATGTAATTTCATATTGTGGACTTTTCTGAGGGTGAATAGGATGAATAGAAAGTCAATTAAGTTACCACACTAAATACTTCACTTTTACCCACTCACCATGACCGTCCCAGCTAATCACAAAAAACCCACCACTGTTCATTGCAAGTCTTCTTAGCAAGGAGAGGTTGCAAGCTAGTTATGTTAAAAATCTACTCGGAAATTACTCCAGTGAAAAGGCAAATAAATGAACTCATGATTGTTCACAATGAAAAGAATTAATTTGTACTTTGCTATAGATCAGCACTGACTGAAGGAAGTAGAAGAACAGGGTAGGTAATATGTCCCTACATGGAAAGTGAAGGGGATAAAATATGTATTTAATAATATAGGATTAAATTTATCATTATATAAAAAGAGAGAGAGATTCTACAGAATAAATAGGAATAGGGTTAAGTGCACAGGTTTTTCCTCACAGAAATCAAAAACTGAAGGCATGAATAAAATTCTATTAGGACTGAAGGATTTTCATTTATTTGAACAAGCTTTGTATTAGGCTTTTATAGCACCAAATAAAGAGATATTGTGTATATATAACTTTGTCTCCTTGGTTAAGGCTTCCACCAACTTCTTTATTTCAGATAACCTTTAATGCCTGAATATACCCAGAATTCTTTTGGAGGTAAAACTTATTTTAAAATGTCTTCTTAAAAATAGTTACTTTGGGGTTACCAGTTGTTAAAAAGTTATGCTGGTTGTGGCACATTCATTGCCTCTCTGTAGCAATGTTTGCAACTGGACTTTCAATGAGAGCTTCATTTTAAACTACTCCAATACCTTAACATTAGTAGTCACTGGGGAAAAAAACAAAAAAACAAAAAACAAAAACAAAACCAGTATTTTTGTGAAGATTTTCCCAAGAGAAGCCTTTGATTAGAGATTTCTAACCAGTAAAATTATCCAGTAACATTTTCAGAACCGAAAAATATGTTTCTCATTTTTTATAGAATTTTTAATTTTGACAGTTTGACAAAGGTAACTTACTATGGTAATTTCTCTGCTCCCATAAATTTTTATGAGATTGTTTGTCATTACTTCCTCTCAATTTAAAGAATAGGACTATTTGATCCTTTTAGAGTTACTTCATCCAAGGTGAAGACAGAAAAAATTGAAAAGGATGAAGTTTGTCTACTATAAGAAAAGGTGATCAAACTTTCATTCCATTATGTTAATTGTTAAGAGCAGGATAATGTAAAAGAGAACACAGATGGTCTTTGAAAATAATTAAGTTTTTTGCTATTATTTTAATATATCTTTTTTTGAAATCTACTTTCAACAATCTTGAAAACATCAGAACAAAACAGTCCTTACAGAAAAGCACCATTATTTGAACATTAAAAGTAAAAGAAAATATGAGTTTGAATCCTCTTCAGTAATTTGACAAACTAGAATACTAAAGCTTAGAAAGTTTTCTTTCTCAACATACTAAGCTTAATTTAAAAGGGATAAGATTCAAAGCTGATTTTCAGAACCAAAACTCAAAATATTTTAAATCTGTTGCTAACACACTGTGCCTAAGACAGCACTTGCAGCTGCAGAAGCAGCCCCAGGGCCCTGAGTTTCTGCTGACCCTACAAAGCCCAGCTGGACTGAGGAGCATAGGCCAAAGCCTCCTTTTCTGACATCTTGTGCTGCTGCTCTTACCTTCACTCCCTGCTTTGTACCCAGAACTGGCTGTTGCACTCAGTTTGATCTCTCTGTTTCCAAGGTTAAAAAAAAAGCTTGTTTGCTTTTACAGATGAGAAATGAAGGTTGAATTTCAGTGGCCTTTGGCTTGTGAGAGCCCTGATCAGAGCAAAGCTACTCCAGCTGCCGTGCCAGCATTACATCCAGTTACACCCTCAACCTCCCTCTTTTGCTCCATCTTCAAAAGTTCAGACAGTGTCTGATAACTGTGGGGAAAAATAGACTGATTTAACTGAGTCTTTTAGCTGCAATTAAGAACAGACCCTTTTTGCCATTTGCTTGATGTTCCTTCATCAAAGGATTACTACATCGTCTTTGTTTGAAGCTCACTGCCTTCAATCCCACGTGTCCTGATTTGAATATTGCAGACACAGGCAAAGGCACCTATTACAGGAGCTGTTTGGCACTTTCCATCCTATGACTATTTTCTATTGCTCATAGCTTCATAAAAATTACAGATTTAGGCTGAACTTTCCATGCCTGGTATCTGCCTTAGGCTGTGTTTTGGTTTTGTTTTCTTCTTTAAAATATTTCAGCCAAAATAAAGTTGGTTTCCAATAATAAATTTAAGGAAAAAGTACATCATTCTGTCCACACTGAAAAAAAACACCCAAAACAAACAAACCCCCAAACCAAACAAAAAAGTCAACAACAAAAAAACCAAACCAAAACCTTGTAACTATTTTGTTGAAATTACATTTTGTCTATACTGGGAAAACAAGCAAACAAACGAAACACTGCGCACATATGAAAACAGACCTTGCTTGTAACTATTTTACTCAAGTTAAAGCATTGCTGTATTTTGGAGAAGGAGTGTCAGGCCTGCTTTTCCTTCTAAATTTTGTGGGGTGGATACACAACGGCAAGATCTCCAGTCTTGCTTTTTAATGACTCAAGCCAAGAGAATTTTAGCCCTTGTATGTATTCCACCAGTAAAACAGAGTAACTACAGAGTTAGGGGTATCTTGGGTCCTCCACTGTAGCCAGCCGGACAGCAGATAGGAAAAATCCCAAATGGAGAGGGAAGCCAGGGTGGCTGAGGGATGAGGACTGCCACAGTGAGGTTAGACTGGGAAAATGCCCCAAGATCACAGGTGTAGGGCAGGAGGCTGCTTTGTAGGCAAGGGGATTAGGCAGGACCAGGCAGGTACATCCCCATGAGGTTCCTGACTGAGGACAGTGCAGTGAGCCCAGCAGTTCCTGCCACAGTGGTGTCTAGGAGGCAGTCAGGGCAGTGTTTCAGGGCTCTTACTGGGTTTAAGGATTAAATGATCAAGGAGAGTCATATTAAACCTACAAGTACTATAGGGGTCTCATATAAGAGTGCATAGATGCATGAGTGTGTGTGGGGAGGGAGAACCAGCGATGTGGTTTCAGTAGCCATGACCTCTACTGAAGAGATGCTCATTGTTCCTGGCTGGAACACCCTGCAGATGAAAAAGCTCCCAGCTTGGCAAAGCAGTTGGAGCAGCAGCACCTTCCTGTCCAAACCTTGGCAGTGGCTGAGTGTGCCTGCCTTGGACTGCAGGGGATTCAGCCCCACGTGGCCCAGACAAGGCTTCCAACATGCAGGCAGTGTCTGCTGAGCCCCAGGGAGTGCATGCTCAGAGGAGGAGACTCCTCCTAAAAGTAGAGGTATGGTTTTATTTGTTAGAAAAGCAATAATGTAAAGGAATATATATGGTTGTTCTGAGTGAAGCACATCACTTATAGATATAAACTAAAGGGACAAAAAAATGGGGTTGCAAGGGCAAATTCTCAAAAATTAGAAGTGGTCCTAAGAAAAGCAGCTTGTACACCCTTAACGCAGCTCCTTCATGCATACCAATTCTTTGATGTAAGCAGTATCACATCGAGCTACAACAACATGACAAAGTCCATGTAGTTCTCCCAGGGCTCTGCTGAGATTACCAACCCCAGGATCTCTCAGGAAAGGATAATGCTAAAGTACAGTGAATTCTCCACTTGAACACAGAGAACTGGCAGGCTGAAAAATCCTACTCTGCATGTGTCAGAGAAGTGATAAGTGACAGAGAGAAGTGACAGAGAGGAAAGATGCTCAAGCCACTACTTCCCCAGAAAGCAACAAAGAGACCTAGTTTCAGTTTCCTTCTCCTCAGTCATGAACAGTAGGGGATTCTGAGTGTGCAGTGCTAATTAAAGAACTGGACCTCAGCTGTATTTTCAGACTTTGGGGATTCCTTAATCACATGGATCAGTCATTGCTAACTTGCCCAGGTTGTTGCTTCTTTTCATTGTGCTCTCTGTCGGGTTTTCAGGTTCCTTGATCCAAATCTTCAACTAGTGTAAATTGGTGCTGCTCCCTGGGGACTTAGTTTTTTAAAGATGAAAGAAAAATGTTATTTAAAAGCACTGCTTTGTCAGTTTGACTGTGAGAAGATGAATAAAAAAGTCTTCTGCTTGCAGTATACAACTGGTTGCCTTAGCAATAAAGTCACAATTGGGTTAAAGGGACCCTGTATAGCACAACTAATATCATTAGAGAAGTGGAAAGGTAACCCTGGCAGAAAAGTTCATGGCAATTAGATTCAAAATGGGCATTGAAAGAACAATTAATGTGCTCTCTTACTGCTCTTCAATTATTATTGAACAAGCACAAGTCTGGCATTTTATACTGGGCTTCCTGAGTAAATTCACTGTACTTGTAACAAGAATCATCTGATCAGATAAAGCTACTTCCACTTAGTGCAGAAGGGAATGCAGTGTGGATGAGTTAATCTCAATACCTATGGCAGCTTAAATGGGAATCCCTTTTCCTTGTCATGGTACAACCGCAGTTCTTACCAGTACTGTAACAGTAGTACTCTGTTACACATGAAAACATGATATGAATAATTTTTTGCAGGAAAATAAAGCCTCAGTAAGATTTTATTGTACAGTTTCTTGTACAATTGTTTACTTATGTTATTTGAAGGCACAGTCACTGATATATTTTTCCTGTGGTGTAACTTTTGTCATTTGCTGTATACCGTCTACATATGCTTAGGCAGTCAGGATTAGTAATGTTAGAGCTACAAATACGCTTACAAATCCAGAGAGGATAGGTGAGCCAGGATATTGATATTTAGGATAGTAAAAAGCCTACTTTCTGTGGCCTAGGGTGTTGCAGATTTATCAGATTCCCATACAGAAAAATTTTAGGAAATTTACATTCTGTGGGAAATGCATAGCCCAAGTGGATGTCCTTAGAGAGATTTGGTTTATCAATGTAAAGATATGCAAGTGTCAGTCTTCTTTCTTTGCCCTCACATTTGACTGTTCATAGATTTCTCCTGCCAAAGTCACTGTGTGCCTATGACTCCTTTTTCTCTAGTGAGGGCTTCAGTTCTTTCAAAGGCTCCCAAACATCGTGTTTTCATTAAAAAAAAAAGTTTCTATCTCTATCTGGAGCCTTGATCTAATACAGCACCCATGATGTACTCTGTCACCATCCCCACCTGGGATCCTCCCTCTTTTGCAGTCCAAGTTGCTCCCTTGGAGAGTTCCTCCTGGAGCCACCCCATCAGCTCTTCCAGCAGCAGAGTCACATGACTAATCAGCAAAGAAAGAGAAAGTTTGGAGAATCCTTGGAGAATTTGGAAACCTTGGAGAAAGGTTTGCCCTGATCCTTCTTGATGATGGGAAAAAGGAGAATGCTGTCAGTATCTTTGCTAAGGTCCAAATCATGAGCAAGGAATTCAAAAAGAGAATGAACTGGGCTAGGGTGCAGGAAGGACATGTGTGTGTGTGTGTGTGTAATTTTGTTTTCTTTTTCCTATAATTGGTCAAAAAGAAAAAATATATGCAAATAATGCTGACAGAGGTGCAAACACACAGTACACCTCTATTCCCAGGGTACCAGCAGAGAGATTTTCCTGCCTTAGAGATGTTCTAGAAAGTGATTAAACCAAAGCAGTACTGAGATCCTCTCAATAATCACAATTAAATGTATCAACTGTTCAATTAAAAACAATGTTTTAATACATAATATTTATGCATTTATGCTAAAAGAATAGCAAAAATACAAATTTTCCTAGGCACAGGAGGTTGAATACGAGATTTCCAAACGCTTCTCTGTGTTCTCTACAGTTGCTCTTGATCTTCTTGGCTCTCTCTTCATTTTGGTGAAGTTTAGCTTTCTTGGCCCAGACACAACATGGAAGGAGAGCATTCTCCCACCTTACAGTGCCACAGCTGGGGGAATCAGAACACATGGAGTGGTAGGTATGAGCCCTACAAGAGTCTTCACATCCTGAGCACACGTGCTCACAATTATCAATCTGCAAATGTATTGTCCTTGTGAAAAAGACCAAAAATCAAACTCTACACTGAATAACTTAAATTACAGACTTTGGGCATCTTGTGCCTTGGATCATAGCATTCTCTTACTATGTCACATGTTTGCAGTTTGAACCCCTGACTAGAATCAGTGAATTCTTCACAATAGACTGATCCAAACTGAAGTACATGTTCATTTAATTAATAAATTCCCTTCTGTTCTGTGCAGAATGAATCAACACATTCCCACATGCCTTCTTAATAGAGAATCTTATATTAGGAACCGATAATAAAGTACATCTGGGAAGATGTAGCCACCATATGCCTTGGCATAATTTGAATAAATATAGAAAAATTGTGTGTATTCTGGAATTTAAGGGAAAGTGTGTGTTTCCATTAAATAAAATCAGTACCTCCCAGTTATCATATTCTATTAATAAGGTTCCCTCTAGGCAGAAAGTTTATTTTATAAAAGAGCTATTTAAATAGGTAAAATTGTTGTGTTTATATTGTGTGTTACTTAACCAATTCCTACATGTAAAATGAGGCATATCTTTCATATACAGTGCCTGGAACACATTATTACACAAGTATTCTGGGAAAAAAAATCTTATTTTGTTACTAAAAGTATTTCCAAAAAACAAATTCTGGTAAAAAAAATACCAAAGAAAGCCTTCTTTGGCAGACATTCCTCTTTGCCTTATTTACAAAGGTTAACACTTACACATTTCATTTTATTGCACTATTCTAACACACCAGAAACTGTATCAGCTATTTTAACTTTAGTTGTCATGAAATTAGTTCTCTAAGGAGCAGGTAACAGCCTTAAAATAACATGTTTTTAAATTTAAAATTTGCTGTTATCTCAGAAATAATATCATATTAAACCCGTTTTTCAAGTATCCATTGGAATCAGAATGTCAAGTGAGCCATTCTTTCAACATACTGGGAAGATTTGGTTCTTTTTATTTGTTGAAGTGATAATTATCTGCATAGACAACCCTATCACTAGTAGTTCAAGAAAAATTACTTAAGATGTGATGGTGATTTTAGGCAGACTGATTAAACACAGCATTATAGCAGTCAGACAATGTTCTAGAGAACAATGTTCTCTAGATGATGAAAAATTTGTTCTAATTATACAGTATTTGTGACAAGAAAACTAGACAGCATTACTTACGATTCTGTACACAGCCATTTCAGTTTACAGATCATTCCGTTTTATGAGTCAGATGACAGCTTCTCAGCAGACCCGATGAATCCCCTGAGAGATACTAGTGAAGCTCATACCATTTTTTCCCAGTTCATCTAAAGATTACTAATTCAGATTATACTTGCCTCTGAAAGTGATGACGATAATGTAGCTGCTGACAGTAATAAAGGCAGGAACAGAAACTCCTCTCACCCCAGTCATTAAATTGATACCCTAGCTGAATTTACTACTGTAAGTGACCCATTCAACACCTGCATAACAGGGACTCTATTAGCTTCATGTGGGTTTTTCGATGCTTTTAATGGAAAGAAAAAAATACCATCATAAATTTAAATTATCCCAAATATTCTTAGTCATTCTTTTCATGGAGGTATGGAGTGCGGTGCATGTTGATCCACACACTTCAGGATCTGTTCCTTCTCTTTCTTTACAGAAGACTTTTCTTCTTCATAGAAATAAAAAGCGTGAAACCTCCTTCACCTGCTTTTGGTTACATGCGAGTTTTAGATATCTGTAGTCTGTTAGGAAAAGTAAACTGACAGTAATGGTTTTCCTGCATGGTAATATGTCAACCATGGCACATCAATTCCCCTGCCAGTGTTTCTCATTATATTTGGGGATTAGGGGAGGAGCTAGGCACCATCTCGGAATTCATACATTATTAGTATTGACACATATACATGTATGTGTGATAGGCTAGTATTTTTTAGATTAGCATTTTTAGTCAAGATTGGGGTGAAGGATGCCATTGGGATAGTCTAGGAGCAGAAGGAAGATGTATTAAGAGTGTCTCTCTCAGATACAATAAAAGACTTCCAATATTCACAATACATAATTTTAACAAACTTTATTTGCATGTAAGAAACTGCCTTGTCATTATTAATAAAAAATGGAGTAGTTTAATAATCTTACAGGTGGCATTAAAACACTAAAAATAAAATTTTCCAAATCAAAAGCATGTCTATATCATATAGTGTTGTGCAATGGAAAATGCTCTAATGCTATTTTTGTATTGCTCATAAGACCCAAGCTTCTCCCCTGTGCTTTGGACCAGAGAGCCTTCCCCACCGCCAAGAGGCAGGGCCTGGTGTTCACAGCAGTGCTGCAGGTGGCAAGAGGGAGGTAAGCAGTACCTTTGGCATTCCCTCTTCAGATGTGGCTCACCTCCCTGCTGCAACTTCAGCAGGTGGGCTGGCATGCCTTTATGTCCACCAAGTCACAAGGGGCGGTGTCAAGGTCTGTCCACTGAATGTGGCTAGGTCCCAAACCTGGACTTTGACCTGTGCTAAACATACTGTGAAACTTATTTCAGGACTGCAGCTTCACACTGCAGCTATGGTGTGCTCCTGGGTAGCATTTATGGCCATGTCTCTGCAGCTGTAATCCTCTACAGCTGCCCATGCATGTATGTGGGGTCCCAAGGGGCTGTCAAATTCAGAGCCCTCTGAGACTTGTCACAGGTGGCACAAGAGCCCCCAGTAGCAGACCTGGTTGTGGATCCCTGCTTTACTTCCCAGTGTCCAGATGAAGAGAGTTGCTTTCTTTTTTCTCGCCTATTTTATCATGTCCCGAAGAAGCGCTGCGTGAGAGAATTCACTGGCTGCATTATAACATCATGTAGCAGTTGCAAGCACTTCGCAAGCATTAGTTTAATTGATCTTTTGCATGAATTGAGAAAAAAAGAGTATTTAATCAGTGTTGCCTGAACATAACCAAAACTTCCTCTCTTTGATAAACTGTTAATGAATATTTCAGAGATTTTCTGCTCTCAAAGCTTTTCCTAGCTTGCATATATAATGACAGCTTTCAAGGACTTACACAAAATATTAAAATTATAAATATAAATTGCAGCTTGTATTGATTTTCATGGGCTTGTTCCTGGCTGCGTGATTTTCACAGCTCTGATATTTGTTCTCTTTACCTATTTATATTCATGGCTTTATTCTTTGGATAGCTCAGGTGGTCTTGCAAATTATTTTTAAAGGTTTTGTTTTAAGAGATCATGTCCTAATGTCAGTTAAGAGCATACAGTCTAGCCTAAAGATTCTGTGACTGCTGAGCTATCAAATTCACTTTGGCATATACTACCTATGTCAAAAAGTGAACCATGTGTCCACTGTCCAGGTGACTATATATGTAAGCTTCAATTACTCAGTGGGAGTATGCCTGCTAATCTTTAAGAGCTCGACATGAAACAAAATAACATCTGTTACCATCTTTATGAACTTCTAGTAAAACTGATGCTCTACACAAGCAGTGTAGAAATAACCATAACTGTAAAAAAATAATGGCAGAAATTACCATAAAGAGTATTTAAAAAGTTGATATGCATAAGAATATCATAAGATATGCATAAGTATGTTTTGAGATTACTCTGTTACCTGCTAATCAAGGAGATATATTCTATTTCCTATATCAAGGAGAATAATAGTTCCTATGCCATTGCTACTACTGTTTGTGTTACTGTAGAATTTAAAGATTGGTGTTTCAGGCTACAAAGCTTCATCAATTAAAAGTACATGATAAAGTAAAGATTCCTGTCCAGAATAATTTACCAAATGTGAAATAGCAGGTAGATGTACCAAACATAGAGCATAACAAGAGAGTAAGTTTTTTACACACCACAGTAAACACTGATCATCACACATGCCACCCTTCAGAAGTTATTAGCTCTACAAATTTATGCTATTAATAGTGTTCAGAGAAATATAATCTTTTTTTACTAATTCAATATTTCAGATTATCAGTAAATTAGTATTTCTCAATTACTGAATATTTAGTTCTCCCTTTCAGTCCTCCTAGATTTGGGGAAATGGACTGCTAGGGAATTTCACTGAGAAGTAAACACACACATTTCCAATACTGATCTAATTTCTGATATTGGACTTCTTACTTCCCTAAATTACAGATGCAGATGGAAATGACTCTGTATGTTCTATAGGGAAATTCCAATACATCTGAAAATCAAACATCCCAAAAATGAATACAAAAATAATATATCAATGAAAAATTGAAATTACTGGAACCAGTACCTAATAACCACTGCTACTTCTGAATATCAGCAAATGCTCTACCTACCTAAACAATGTAGCTTGGTATCTGAAGACATTATATTCTAGATAGATCATTTTTCCTATTCTGTATTCTTAACATATTTTTATTTTGTTCTGTTTAACAGACATAGGAAAAAATTGAGATTGGTGAGCCAGTTTCTTCTGCTATCAATAGTCTTTTGTTCTGTTGTCTCTTTAAAAATGATACAAAGATACAGTGAACAATACTTGATTGATACTCTGACATGTATTATTATTCAGTTTGAGCCTTTTGTTATGTAATTTGCATGCTATTGCATTTCACATGAATAAGTAATCATGGACAGTGAAACGAAGAGGAAAGAAAAAAAATATGAGCAGTAAACAAATCTTATTCATTTGACCAAAGGCTGAAAATGACAAAGACAGTAGGTACAAGGATAGGACAAGCCTGACATTTCATCAACACAGACTGAAAACAAGAAAAAGTAGAAACGAAACACGTAAAAGCATTAATCAACATGGTGTATACAGAACACATTAAAGAGTTTGGCTTATTTTTTTTTTTTTATTCAGACAAGTCTTCCTAATTGTAACATAATAAGATAGTGACAGGAAATTTTTCACTTTTCCTTCATTAGTTGTTTCAACTGGTTCTGACCCATCTGGCCTTCCTCACTACAATGTCATCTAAGTCTTGGTAACTTGGTAATTTCTGACTTTCTTGGTTGCCTAAGAATAAAGTACTACATTAATTTAAGTGCATTGTCTATTTCTACTGATAGTGACCAGTGTTGACAAATTTATTATTCTAATTATGTTTATGTAGAACATAATAATCACCAGCCTCACAAAAATACTTTTATAGTGTTTTGCTGACTTTCTTTGCCACATATCTCCTCTTCCCAGGTACCTGTGAGAAACTTAACAATCCACTGTGAAATGCTAAGTCTTTCTGGCTTTTTTGTAGGATATTCAGCAGAGCATTGGGCACTAAACTGACCCACATGTGATGTGCAGGCAGAAAATAATAGGTAGAAACAAAGCAGGAATCTTTTAAGGCCTGATGGCCATTTTCCTGAGATGCCCATGCTAGAAAGATTACGTGGTTAATATTTACAATACAATAATGATTATCTCATTCCTGACAGTGTAGGTAGAATCTATCAACCTATTTGTTCTGTGAACCCTACAGGCTCTTCAAGCAGAGAGTCTATGAAGAAAACTCAGTTCCCGAAATGCTACAAAATGAACATAAAACTTTTTTTTCTTTTCTCTTTTCAGATCTGCTCTTGCAAGCATAACATATACATAGATGTCCTTTGCAAAGGAAACGGCACCAGGCCTGCATAATTGATCTGAAGTTACTAGTTCTCACTTTCTTCTGTTCAATACTCACTTCAAACCCCATTGCTCCAGTCTGTGCCAGCTGTCATACAAGAAAACAGTATGGCAAATAGATCCCTTTCTTTCACTGCAAAATCCTCACTGTTCTTCCATGAGATTTCTAGTCACCCCAAATGGAGTTGCACCCTTGGCAGTGTGGAAACAGCCAATAACTGTACTAATCAGTGTCTTCTTTCATTGACAATCTCACCAATAACTACTGCACTGCAAAAGGCAATCTAGAAGGAAAGCTCCTAATAAAATTTGATTTAGCTACTAGATTAAACACTGGTATATCCAAGTGAATATCTATTGAAATGAACTTCAGTGGTCTGGATCATTGAGAGAGAGAGAGACTAAGAGGCTTAAAAGTAATTTCTGGCCTTAAAAGTCATTACGGGATTACTGAGAGGACAGTATGTTAATTTAGCAGTCAATCTGGATAAAATAAAATTACATCTCTCTGTTTTTTGCTTCTTCTACAGCCTTTTGTACCTCCAAAAATTTCAGAAAGTGGGATGTACCTTACTGTCCAGAGCTCTTCTGTAATGTGTAGTTCTCTCAAACCCTCCACATCCACACCTTACCCTGCAGCATCTTGTTACTAGTTTCCTGAACAAATACGCCTTGTTGCTGAACTTCTGACACAGACCTGTATTTCCACATAAAAACAGGTCTCTTAAGATGGCTAGAGTTTTGAGACACTTTTGAATTGGATGTCTTGTGCACTCTCTGCTTGCCTTCTACTTTCACCTTCTTTCACCTTGCACTGAAAGACAATATATTTCAGCAAAGATGCTTCCTTAAGTGTATACCAGCTTCACCGCAGTTCAGTAAGAAGATTAAATTTAATTTCACCTTGTTTTTTCAGTGCTATGAGGCTCAGCAGCTAAGTGAACATCTGTTGTCCAAGTACAACCAATGCCTGAACTCTACAGGAAAAAGTCTACAAAATCCTAAACAGACTCAGTCCTGAAAAAAAAGAGAAACAAAACAAAACAAAAAATCCCACCACATTTTCATTGATTTCTTCTAGAGCATATCTTGTACTTCTTCCTGCAGAGTGTCAGCTGCCCTGGACTTATTGCCACAGTATAGTTTCTTGAGGAGGATTATCACTCAGTGTGAGCATAAATGCAATTGAAATCAGTGAAGCTCTGCTCATGTACATCAGCTGAGGATATATATAACCTGGAGTATTAAAGTGCACAGACACTCTCTGTTATTGAGTATGCTGCTCAACAATTTTGCTAAAAACATTGTAGATAGATGGAAAAATATGTAAATGAGAAATTTCTGATACTGCAGGTTTAGATTAAAGTGTATAGAAACAAAATTAGAAACATTCTGGTGTGAACCTGCGAAAATCCGCAGGCAACATTTCAACATGACTATTCATATACTTAGAGTTTAAAAAGCACAGTATAGAGGAGCATCTGAGGGTAGATTACATTTTATTCAAACTTTTCTTATAATGACATAAAATATCTGCCACTTAAAAATAAGAAGAGGAAAAGAAGCAGCCTTTCATCATTAAGAAATAAATGTTTCTGATAAGTTTCCACTATCATGAATAAGTTAGAATGAATCCTTTATAGATGTACATCCAAACTGTCTGTATTATTGTGTATGAGTTCTCCTAATATTGCTTGTGATTTTAAATTATAGGTCATACTGTAAACCATGGCTTATACAAACATTCACATAAACTTATTTTTCAAAATAGTGGTATAGATTCATTTTGATACATCTTCTCTCACTGTGGAATATGAAGAAAGGTTTATAATATTTCTAGGTACATTTTAATATAATTCTACTTGAGAGATTTCTACAGTTCTCATTCGATTTTTGCCTAAATTTGGATGTCTTAGTGGAATATCTGAGTCATTCTCAGCTGCACATAGAGCAACGTAACTACCATTCTACCTGTTCTCACATACTCTCTCCAAAGGGAGTACAGTGTGCATTGGAACATCTTATCTTGGTTTGTTCTCAAGTGCTAATGCTTTCTGATGTATTTGGTGGACTGTTATGCAGTGTGAAAGTATATTCTTACAGTATAGGAAGCTGTTGGGTGAGACATCTAAGGGCTTTTTCATCCAAACTGGTCACCCTGTAGAAGGCACCTGTAAAAAGGCTGAAGTGTCAGGTGTGTTTCAAGAACAAGCTGTATAACATTAAAGTTTTTTTAAGTTGGAGCTTCTTTCTTTGATGAATATTTGACTCAAATTTTCCCCCTTCATTCCTTGTCTGCTATGTAAACTGTCACATATTTCTGAAATTTGTTTTGCTGGTATTTCTCTTTGAAGGTTTTTTTTAAAAAAAAAAAAAACAACAAGGAGACCATAAAATACTTTTCTCCAACACTATGCTTGACTCCCTTAGAATCATGGCTTCTGAGCAAGACTTGTGCCCACTTGGAGGTTCATTAGGCCCAAGGCAGAAGTGTATAATGTAGTACTTGGGGGAAGATATAAAATCCATTGGAATAGAAATTACAGTTTTCATCTGTTTAGATAATCTCACATATTCCTTGCAACTCTGATAGCCCTTAGTATTTACTCTGAATTTTTATGGGCTTGAATGTTCTACTCTGTTATTGTTTATTCCCTTTTACTTGCCTTTTTTTATATGGTTTCTCAGGAGAAATTAGTAGTGACGATCAATGGCTGGGCTGCTTTGAATAATTCTGCTCCATGCAAGTAATCAGATGTGAGATTTCAATAGGATGCTCATTAGGCCAACATAAGTCAATTTAACAAAAAGTAAGAAATTTGAGATATATTTCGAGAGAAGCTGGCAGATCTAAACACTCCCTATACAGAGGACAATTACATTTTCTGTGTGTCATTGTGCACTAACAACAAAACTAAAGCTGGTGGTTTGGAAAGACTTAGGATCCATAACAGTAACAAATAGTGAAAAACTGTAATAGGATCTTCTTTGTAGCCATCTGAAATGGAGTTTTGAGCTTTGAACCTCACACACATGCAAAATGAAGCCTTTTTTTAGCTAGAGACAAACTGGAGTTGTCTATCTGTGTTCATGGCCAGAAATTTTTTCCAGCGGAGAGTTAGAAGCTTTTTGACTTTGTGTGGACATAGGCAGATACTCTGACTCATCATCAGAATCCTGATTCATTTAGATTTGTTTGTAGAAGTGAAATAGTGTCTCCCTCCACCCCAGATTTTTCTAGTTTACATGTGATCAGAAAGACAGTTTTATCAAAAAGCTTTTTTGAACATAGTAAATAGACTTTATACTGTCTGTAGTTTTCCTGATTTTTTTTCCCTTAAGTTTTATATAGTAATTTTCCCAAAATGGATTTCTCTAAAACGGTTCAAAACCCTATTTAAAAACATGAGCATGAAGTGCAAGTTATAAAATGTTATCTAGTATGAGAGAGGAAAAGGAATAAAAGAGTCTGATGGGCCTTAAGTACATACTTAACGTAAGCACGAGCTTCAGCATTTGGTCTTCTATTCTGTTTTTCCTCTTGTTACCTCAGAAACATACACGTGACATAGCTCTAAATGTCTTGAAGGTAAAATAGTCACCATTTGAAAATAATAATCATTTGGGTTTGTTTGTTGGTTGGGTTTTTTTTTTTTAAATAATACCTATTATCAAGTCTGTTTTTAAAAAAAAAAAAAAAAAAACAAAAACAAAACAAAACCAAAACCAACCCAAAAAAACCCAAAGTAAAAAAGTCTGTTTTTCTGAAATAGCTCTGTTCCAAGACTGGAATTACTGTTCTGCAATAAAATATAAGAACAAAACAAGCTCAAGGTTAGAAGAGCTCCCAGGATCCCAAGCCGTAGCAAGGAGCTATGACCTTGCTAATCAGGCTCCTGGCTCTGCCCAAGAACATCAGGAGTCCTTCAGCTGTGGGATGCCTGGCACTGGACCTGCCTCTGCACTTCCCAGGGTAATGGGAAGTGGGGGCTCCTGTTTCTCAAACAGCAGTTCAACAATGCAGTGCCGCATCCTGGGGAAGATGGCTAGTCAGAAATTTCAAAGAGAATTGGACAGTTAAATCCCTGGAGGCTCCTTCCCCCTGGAATAGAGGAAGGAAATAAAAGACGGTTATTTCCGCACTGTGCATTAAAAAAAAAATCTCTAATAGTTACTTAACACACTGTGACATTTGGAACAAGTTGGTATTGCTTCTAAGTTGGCATTACACACAAATCTATAAAATTTCTTTATTTCCAGAAGGTAGAGAACTATTATGGATCTTAGTAGATTATCTGAAGAACAAAGGAGAAAGAAAAGGACATCTGTGCATAGACAATACTTCAAAATCTTTTTTTTCAGAGGACACATGCTATTGCTTCATTCGTTCAGGTTGCCCTCCAGGCTTAGCAGTGGTACTGGTCTGTACTCTAGAGAGAGCACTGAGGTGGCGTCCAGCCTGACTGGTGTTCAACCAGCACATGATACCTACCCCAATCTTTATGACTTCTGGCCCATCCTTTCCTGGCCAAGCTGGCTCAGCATCTTTGGCTGAGCTGGGCCTCCTCCTCTGGGGCAGCTTTGGATGTCACTCAGGGACATGATTTGGACTCACTGGACAGCTGGCATGCATTACCCCTTCAGGAATGTTTCAGTCACATTTCCAAGCTCTTTTTTTCAAACAGCAATTCCAGGAACTCTTTTCTTTTTAATGAGAATTTCACTCCTGAGTGAAGCAAATATTGCTTCAGAGATATTCAGAAATATTGCTTGAGACCCTAGGCACGGGCTTATAGTTCTGCTGCAGTCCAATCCTGTGAACATTTCTAGATGCATTAGCAATGCACATTTTACCAAACCTTGCCTGGGGGTTCTCAGGGAGATCCAAGCATGTAAAAACTGGGTTGATCTAAACCCCAATTTATTTGGACTTTGAGGCACATAAGTCCATAAAATAGGCAAGCTAAAAAAGTGAAGAAAAAAAAAAAAACTAAAAAAAAAAAAAAAAAAAAAAAACAACAACCAAACTAACTACTGCTTCTAATGTGGAAAAAAAATCTTTGAACACGTTAATCTGAACTTGGAAAAATTCATATAACTGTGAAGGAGCAGAATTGTACTTGTGCCTTCAGCCCTAGCAGAACTAAGCCTCATACCATTAATAACAAAAATATAGCTTTAGCTCATTTTTCAGGTTTTTATTTAAAATGAAAAAACCCTGCAACAAAGAGCAGAGGCCAAACAGCTTCACTTATTAATTCAGTTTTAATAGGGATTGTTATGTACTGTAGCATTATTCTCTGTGCACATTGATGTTCCTGTTTTCTCTCCGCTCTTCTCCTTAGTGTGAAAGCTGTCTCTTCTCACTAATTAAATTTCATTACCTCCCACTGAAGTGAAGAGACTGAGAGATTGCTGGCTGACTGCCTTTGACACACTTAATCAATCCCTAGAGAACAAATAATGACCCTTTTTTTTTGTTGTTTCTTTTTAACTTGTAACCTTTTTTTCCCATCCTGAGACACAATTTCCCCAGTCATTTGAATTTATGTCCATTTTCAGTTTTAGAATCCTAATGATAAGTAATTCTGTGGTCATGTAAGTAATCAATAAAAGGATAGTTATTAATCTCATCTTTGTCGTGAATATTAAACTTGCAATGTCATTTTGCCCTTAAAAACTCACTATACTATTATTAATGGGAAACCCTGGACTCTTGCTATCTGGAAACACTACCCCAGCACTGTATTTACCCAGTCTTATCTGCAAAGTTATTTACATAAAAGTTTGACTTCAGTTTCGGGGTTTCTATTAATTGTACCTCATTATGAGGACAAATCAACATACAGCGGACCTCCACTGATTCAAGAGAAGTGAGATCATACATGAAATCTACTGTAATTCTCAATTTATGACAAACTGAACTGGGTGCTAAGGACACCTGTTATCAGGTAGCATATCTGACCAGTTCAGAAAGACAAAGTGAAAGAAATAAGTAAACCTCTATGAAATAATTATCTTTAGCATAATTTATCTTTTAGATACATGTGTGTAATGAAGAGGGCACATGCATTTTTTTTTCCCATTCAGATAGAGCACAATTTCTACCTTCATATAAGAAATGGTGAAAGAACAAAGATTAAATTTCTTCTTAACTAAGTAGTATTTCAGCTGCCATGTAAACTGTGACAGCCCTAACCAGGATGACAGCTTTATTTGTACTTTAAAGCATCAATGCACAGAACATTTACATACATGCCAGTATAGGTATGGGTCATTTTTTCAAAATTTTAGTTTGTCAGCTGACTGCATGACAACCATCACCATGGTGAGACTTTGTGAGACTCAGTTACATTTATGTGAGCACTTACCATATGTAAGCATGAACCTATCCACTGTCATAAACCACCAAATGTCTAAGTCCCCAGAGTATAGAGTTTGTTGTGATAGGTTTGAGGGAAAGATTTGTATGTCTTTTTTGATATACAAAACTACCTCTGTACCACTATTTTCAGACTTGTCTTTTGGTTTAGAGCAGCTTTCTCTCTCTGGTCCACTTTCTTTACTGGGATATAGACTTTGTACACAAGCTGTCAGTTCTGTTGCTATGGAAATCACTGTGTGTTAGAACTGACAGACTTTTTTTTTTTTTTTTTAAGATCTTTTAATGGATTAACTAACTACCTGCTGGTTTATGGAAGTCTCAGTTGTGCAGATCTTTCCAAGGTTTAATGAGGAAAGCATCAGCATATTTCCAGAGCTGTCTAAATCCTTTTCTTACCATGGCAGGTGTTACCCACAGAGTATGAACCACTCTCCAATTAACTGTAAGTCGGCTATGTAACCTGATAATTAGAAGTCGTAAATATTAATTTAGAGGGTTTCAGAAGACAGGAACATTCACTTTCAAGGCTATGTAAAGTTCCAAGAATAAGCAGCAAAAGCTGAAACCTTTCGTCCACCACAAAAGGTTAAATGCTTGGGGGGTTTTAATTAAAATAAGCTAATGTGAAGAGACTGATGGAGTTATGCAATATTGGTCCTAGTATTTGGAATAACGTGGGAATAAATATGGGAAGAGTTAGAAGAAATCATGTTAATCCATTCTTTCAGATCCACAATTATTGAGGACAACACAATGTTGCCCATAAGTTAGATTTTGAGTTTAGGTTTCTTTCACGAATATTCTGAATAAATTAAGATAAGTTTCATAATGTCTCTTTAGATCTTTTTTATCACCGGAACACAGATATTTATATAAAAACAAAACAAAGCAATTTTCCCTATCTCACAGGATATTGCAAGCATTAGAGACAATGTAATGTTAAATACCTTAGTTATTTAAGAGATATTGCAGGTATTGCCTGGCTAAAATATGACCAAGTGTTCTTTCTCCCATGAAAGAGCTAGCATATTTCTTTTGTCCTCATAATCAGACCTGCCCATAAAATCCATATAAAATATTAATTTTATCTACCAGTATAAAACACTGTCCCAAAGTGCATACTAACCTTATGCAAAATGAGAACACAACTTCCCAGTAGAAAGAGTGGAACAGCATGCATATTTTCACTTCTCCCACAGATGGAGGTTAATTTTTTATTAGTTTGTATCAAATAATTCAAAAGTTAGTTTAAGTATGAAGCACTCTTCATTTGGTTTGCTGGATCCCCAGATAATATAATTGGATATATCTGCTTGTTCAGGTATGTATACCATTTACATTTATTTAAAAATTTGTTTCATTTGAAAATTCTGAAATGAATCAAGTCAGTTCATGGTGATTTGCTTTCAGCATGCAGTAGAAGAGCAATTGTGATACTGATCTGCTGATAACAGCAGAACATTATGAAGGGAAGGTAAGGGTCCTTCACTCCTATGCAACATATTGTCATGAGATGTTCTCACCCACTCATTTCCCTGAGACTAAATGAGGATGGTGACTTCTGTAGCATTCGCTTGGATAAATAGAAAGAGCAGAAGCACTGCAGAACTATAGGTCACCCCAGTTTGTCACCCTTCTCCAACCCCTCGGCTGTGCTCACCAGCAACAACCAGCATGTAATGCAGACTGAGGCATGGAAATACAGTCCTCCCTCTTCTGCTAGAACGTCTAGAAAGGTGTGCTGGTAAGTATGTATAAATAAATGTATGTCTGGGTGTTTACCTTATACAGGTGCAAAACCTCATTTTTCTTTTAGAAGTCAAAAGAGCAGTGAAAAAAATGCATGGTAAAGCTCCTGATTGGGCTTTTCAGCATAACAATATGGGGTTCTCATTTTTTCTGGGCAGGGAAACCAGTTTCATGTTTCATGTGTAACCAGTTCTGGGGCCAAACCTACTGAAAGCATGAGGTCCGTAACAAATGTCTTATTTTCAGTATACTTTTAAGAGAAAAAATTTCAAATTCTCTTGAAAGTCCAGTTAATTATAACTTAAGTAGAGAAACCTTTGGAATCTTTTTAGAAATTGTACTCTCTTAATGTCTAAGGTAAAAATGTGACACAGGCCCCACTCCTCCCATTCCTTAAGTTTGTGGGAAAACTGATGAACTTCAACAGGGCTCAGGTTTTGCTTTAGTTGTTTGTTCATTATTACGCACTAATCTTTATATTGTTACTGTGCTATATCATTATTCTTGCAGACAAGTTACAGTACTTGCCATTTAAAATTGCTATGAAATTGCTATCAATATTTATTAAATATAAATTGGAAAGGAAAGCACCTGTTTTATACAGTGACTAAATGATACCACTTAGCCAAGTAATTCTGAGTAAAATTTGCCTGTTTATGTCCACTTGTCAGACATATTTGTAGGTGGAAAGAAAGATCCATTCTTTCCTTGGTTAAAGCTGCATATGAGCAGTTCTTGGCAAATGTGATCAAAATTGATGTTTGATGATGCTTGAAAGATTATTATATTTTATTTTAAAGTCTCATTCTATGCTAGCATCATCAGGCTATATTTCACTTTCATGAGATTTCTGGGATAGATAGGAAGAAAATGTAATAACGAGTAATATACAACACATTTTGACTCATATGCCCAAGGAGATGCAACAAATCATATGAAAAATTAAAATGGAGAAAATTTGAATCCCTAACTATACCAATTTAGTTTAGCATTCATATTTAAAGGAATAACAGAATATAGAGTTTCTGGGGTCTGTTTTATTTTTGCTGGAATGGCACTATTAAAAAAAAATAGTGCAAATCACTTTGCATTTGACACTGACTACGAGCAAAGAATAAAACCTTATGGCAGAACATAAACACTGAGTACAGTTCCATGGTCCCAGTTCAGACAAAGATACCTTGAATTCATAAGAGTTGTTTGCTTGGGGAGGAAATGAGAAAGCACCACCCTAGCTTGTGATAGCTCCTAGTTGCAAACTCTAACTATGTACACATCTGCAGAAGAGAAACAAACATACTGAAGAGCTGACAGATACAGATCTCTTACTGTTAACTACTTTCTGCGTTATGTTTGTGTTTTTCAGTTATGTGTATATAGGTTTCAGGGACTCATTCGACCTGACTTCAAACTTCTAAATATAAAGGTCAGTATCAGAGTTGTTGTAGACTCTAGATTTTTGGCAGAAAAAATAGACAATTTCGAGGTACAAATCATCTCAGCTTCAGGCAGATAATCTGAATTAGATAACATCAGTCACACATAAAATGTTGGGGGTTTTTTTTCAGTCGTCATAAAAGTCTAGATAACTGTTTCAGATATAGACAAAAACATTATAGTTTGGTCAGTTAAATCTATTCCCCTGGGTGAATCAAAAACTTTTATTATAGCAGCAGGTCACAAATTAAAAGCAAAATCCCCCCAAAAAAAGGAGGAAAGAAAAAAGCTGTTTGGCCTTTTGCACTGTAGACATTTCTATTGCTAACACATCTCACTGCATTTCCCAGGCTATAGAGGACACAGCAAGGATTGGTCTAGATAGACTACACCATTAGACTTTGTAGACTGTATATGTGACAGCAGTACTAGAAGTGTCAGAAATAATTATAGCTGTTTCACTTTGTTGTACCAGAAACTCAGACATGGCACTCCACTCCTGGGGCTGCTTGTGCCAGTTCTTGCCTGGAGAGCAGCTCCATTGCAGCACCTACACTGCACATGGGCTGGGATTTTCTCTGCTCTGTGTGGTGAGCACCTAATGGCATATGTGCAGGTATATGGTCAGGATTATCTGTGATGAGCAACACCGGAAGAATTGCTTTTCATTCTGGCTTCATCTTGTCAAATAGATTTTTCCCACTCTTGTAACTGCAGCAGTACTGGTGGTGCCATTTTGTCCAACTATCCTCATAAACTGTCTGCTCTTGGTACGCAGACATTTGAAATGGGGCTTTCCTATTTCTTTCCTTTCCAGTTAAAAAAAAATAAAAGAAAAAAGTCTTTAAAGAAACATACAAAATAAATACTAGTTTTAAATGACCTGAAACACATTGTTCAGCTATGCAAAATGTTCCTTATCATAAACATTGAATCATATAAGGTTATCTCAGACCTGTCAGGTCATATCATGTTATGTCAGTGGTGATATAATATCTTTGAGCTCCTATAATCCAGAATGATTTGATGCATCATGTCTGAACACTTTTATTAGAAAGGGAATAATTTATAATTAATCTATAGCTGTATTAGCATGCAACTAGTTCTCACCTACTTGTACGGCATAAGTATTGAACGCTGTATATAAACTTTGTGATTTTCCTCTCTGTTGCTTTAAACAGTAACTGCTAGTTGCCCATAGACTGCCTGTCTATAATTTTTTTTACAAAACATCATCTGCAAGTATTGAAACACAGCTCTCAAACTGCTACTGGGCAAATAATATCTTTATGGTTCCTTATCATCGATCTTCTTTTGTAGGTTTTGTTTCTTGTTGAAAGAGAGCAGCTAAATCCCTTTTGCTCCAAAATACTGTCTAATAAACCATTCTGTGAGAGGTTTTTCTTTAAGAATCCTTTTGAAGAGACTGAGAACTGACACCTTTAGCCAGCTCATATTTTTGGTTCTCAATTAATCCTAAAGACTACAAAACAACAAATTCCGTCTGGACGCACTCAGTGCGGGAACTTGAGCCTTTGTTCCCTGTAGGTCTGGCTTACAGTTATTCAGACTGTTGTTTCACCCTGTCTAAATTTGAACTCATAAGAGAGTTTGTAACAGCCTAGATCCATTTCACTTGGTATTATGCTCAACCATGGACCCGAAAGCCAGTTGTTGACCCAGAGAGCTTACAGACTTTGTATCACAAATGTGTTGTAAAGAAAAACACCTATGTAACTTCCAGAAACCATGGTAACAATACAGTTTCCCTAGGTAGATGCTCTAGTAGCAAGCTATTGTAGCCATAATCATTGCTGCAGTGTCTTTGACACAAGCCAGTAGAGGTACCAGTCCCTGTTATCATCATGATCACAGCAGGACTGCATCAGCCAACCCCTGCTATAAAGACCAGCCTTGCACATTCTCACATTATATGACCTCAGCTGCACATAAAGACATGAGCAGAAAAAAGAGCAGAGTGCTAAGGAACCATGACATGTTACATACCTTCAAAGATTTCCTAGCATTAAGAAATCCAAGTGTGCCACATTCATATTATCTATGATTTTGAAACAACCTAAAATAGTTGGGCACTTAATTCTCCATGGCCTCTGTGGAAATCCATCCATTAAGTAGTTACTCTAGTCTCAGTTTAACAACACAACTGTATGATCTTTTTCCATTGAGATGTCCTTTATTCAGCATAAATAAAGGTAATGCCATCAAATCCACAGACTTTGCCATCTAACTGGACCATGGAGCAAACACAGTGTACTTTAATCCTTACTGGAGACCTAGTGTCAACAACCACTTCTGTTAGCACAGAGGAGCACAGAGTGTCCCTGGTGGCCATACCCTGAGAGCTTTTCTGTTCCTTGTTAGAGAGTTTGACTGAGAAGCACTGCAAAATCCCAGGGCAGTGCAGTGTATGGTGCTAGACAGCTGACTGTCACAGGGTCTTGATTTGAGGCAGATACTACAGGTTTCAGGTAGAGATAAAGATTTCAAGTTTATGATGGATAAAGACAAAAATCAGTTCACAAATAAAGCAGTTTCTGTATCTTCTTCCCAGACATGGATCCGCTCCATGTTGTTAAAACAAAGCTTGTGAAAGCAACAGTCTTACACAGCTTTTCTGACAAAAGGGATGTTTTTGGCTAAGTTTAATAGGTTAGTATGAGAAGTATTTCTCTAGCTGTGATGACCTAAAGCATGGAAGGTTTTGATATCAAAAGGGCTCACATTTTTTTCATAAGGAAAACTTATTTGGAAAACGCACAAGGTATGTGCATAAGCTCTTCTACTGGTCAACATCAGTGTGTGGAAACTTGGCATTTTTTTCTTCCAATCATATAAATTGTATAATAGGAGATACTACATCTCTTCACAAGCTTTGACTTAAGGTTAATTTGAAATGCCCATGAGCACACAGATCCTTCATCATATGGTACACTTTAAAATTCAAGGAGAAAACCTTCCCAGGAATTTGTTGCAGGATTATCTGTCAACAATTGTGCTGGCTGTCATCAGCATCTAATATGGTAAAGTTATGTAAGTCTTTAATCTACTGAAATAAATGGCTTTATCGTGGGGACCAGCCTGTTCTTTATGACTTGTGTGAGGCCCATTCAGTCACTGTTTGGAAAATATTTACTGGATTGTTTTGCCAATTATTAGGCCTAGCATAAAGGACACAGCCAGCATAAAGACAAACCAATAACCAAATTGTAGTTGATACAAAAGGGTCAGTACATGGGTGAGCAATGGGGGTACAGACAAGTCAGATTATACATAATTGACATCAATCCCACTGACCCCAACAACAACACCACACAACTAACAATGGGTGGAATAAATGGCGAAATGCAGTCTCTCATAGAAGGGACAGGAGACAACTGAGTAAACCAGCCAAACACATAAGACCAAGGAAGCCACATACTGAATCTCTACACAGCCCACGTTTACAAAAGCCAGACCTGACCGGAGCCCAGTTCCAGGGAGGCAGGAGGTCCTTCCCCAACAGGGAACTCTGCACAGTGCATCCACCTCACAGACAGACACTGCCCCTTCCTGCAAGTGGTCCCAGCTTTTACCCCTCAGTGGGACACCTGACCCTTGGTTACTTAATGCAGACACCCGGGGCTCATTTACCCAATGGCTCTCCCTGCCAGGCCGGCCGCACCCTGGAGGGAAATCTAAAGGCAAACTCACCCCCGCTTTGTGAAGGGCTGTGGGAATCACCCATATGTCAACCTTAATTTGGGGCTTGGGGTTGAAACCACAGCATTTCACTCGGCCCCTTGACATATGGGTGGACCACAGCCCTCACACGATCTCTAAGTGTGACATCTTTACCTTGTATTTGGTTACGGACACTGCCACAGTCATCTCAGCTGTTTCTTCATATTCTTCACTATTGTGGTCTTTTTCATTGGAAGATCAGTGTGACTGTGGATCTGAAGCTGATGTCATCTGCTCAGCACAGTTCAGTGTCAACTTGTATTCCAGCCCGTACACTGCCCATTCAGGTAGAATACATTTGTCACAGGAGTGATTTCATATTCCCGGCGGTGCCACACAAGATCTAGAAGACAAAATCTTAGACCATCGTTATTCCTGAAAATAACATTTATTTGTAAGGACACATTCCCATTTTTTTCTGTCCAGGCTTCATGATTAGGATGGTGTTATCTTTTCCTACAGGTATGACTTCATCTGGCTCAGGGGGGCCACTCAGCCCTTGGACCCATACTTTTGCCCCATTACTAAAGTTGGTGGATCCAAATCCTTTGTCTCCATGAACAGTAATGACATGGGGTGGGTCCCCCTTCCTCGCCTTTGTTTTCAAAATTGGTAAGAATAATAGCTGTGCTACTCTGTCATTGGGTTGAATAACTAAATCTTGTTCTCCATTATTCAGCAGAATTACTTTGATCTCTCCCTGGTAGTCTGCATCAATCACTCCTCCCATTACATGAATGCCTTTTAGGGCTAGGTTTGAGCGAGCAGTTATTAAGCCAAAGTGTCTTGGGAGAATTTGGATTCCTATCCCGATGTTAATAACCCTTGTCTGGCCTCAATTTATCTTTACCAGTTCTGATGCATAAAGATCTAGCCCAGCAGCCTCTGGAGTGGCCCGGTAGGGGGCCATTGCACCTGGAACCATTTCCCAGTAGGTTAAAGTTTCAGTTACCATTAGAGGCTTTATTTGCAGATTGGGCATAGTCATACACATCAAGGGTGACTCCATCTCCCCGATGGGTCCATTGTTGAGGGTGTGGAGCGCATCCATGCGGTTAGATCTCCATTGGGATAGGTTTCCATTTCCCAGCTTTTTTAACTGCTCCTTTAAAAGCCCATTCATTCGTTCAGTTAATCCTGCAGCCTGTGAATAGTATGGGATATGGAAGATCCATTGAATGTTATGCTGCTCTGCATATTGCTGTACAAATTTATTTCAGAAATGGGACCCATTATCAGTTTGTATTTGTAAGGGGATGCCATAGTATAGGATCATTATATCTACGGTAGAGGTAGTACTACAGTGTGTGGCTTTTCTGCAGGGATAAGCAATCAGGTATCCTGAATATGTGTCAACTGCAGTGCAGATGTATTTGCACCCTCGGTCCTGGGGTAAAGGGCCAATATAGTCCATCTGCCAGATTTGTCCTGGCAATTTCCCTCTTCCTAATTCTCCTTTTATGATATTTGGTACCAGGTGCTTATGAGTATGCTGGCACACAGGGCATTGGGCAATTATTGTTTTGATCATATCCAGTGACATAACTATGCCACGCTCTTGGGCCCACTTGTAAGTGGCCTTTTCCCCAAGATGCCCACATTTCTGGTGTGCCCATTTTTGCCAAGCCTTCATGGTCTCCTTCCTGAGGGAACTCCAGTCCGGCTTGGGAAATCTTTGCCCAGTTATCAGTGACAGAATTGTAAAGACACTCAAGTGAATTCATATTACTATGAGTATCTACATGGAATACTGCCACCTTGGCTCTTTGAACCAATTCCCAAATATCTTTCCATATTGCCTTTCCCCAGACTGTTTTAGAATAAATTTTCCAATCTTTGGCTACCCATGTTGGCAGCCAAGTAGCCAATCCATTTACCACTGACCAAGAATCAGTGTATAGGTGACATTCCCCTAAAACCTCTTGTTTTAAAGCCATACATGCTGCATATAACTCAGCATATTGGCTATTGTCCCCTTCTCCTGTTGTCTCCAGAAATTTCCCTGAATGAGGATGATAAACCACTGCCTTCCAAAACCTTGTCCCTCCTATATATATTTAGCTGACCCATCTGTAAACCATGCATGTTCCCTTTCAAGAGGTAGCAGCTCATCCAGGGTCATCCCCCGTTGCACAGGGGATTCCTGTTCAACTATAGGATCAGACTTTATCTCTTGATCCTGCATGGGGGCAGCCACTACTTGCTCATGGAGGGAAGCAACACCACCAGGTCCCACCTTTGCTCTGTCCTGGATGTACCATTTCATAATGCTCAATTCTTGCACATGCCCTATTCGGTGAGGCTTCAGGGAGCTTTTAACCCACTGTATAATAGTGATTTCAGGGTGCAGGGCCACCTCGTGGCCTATCATGAGCTGCTCAGTTTCTATCAAGGCCCAATAACAGGCTAACAGTTGTTTCTCAAAGGGCATGTAATTATGTCCTGCCTCTGGTAACTTTCTTCCCCAAAATCCTAAGGGGACTCTTCTCTTCCCTTGTTTCTGCCCGAGGCTCCAATTAGCATATGACCCATTTACAGATATATTTAATTCTACTTCGCCATCCTGCATGGGCCATAAGTCTAAAGCCCTTTGAATAGCCTCTTTTGCCAATTCAAAGGCAGCCTGCTGCTCATTTCCCCATTCAAATTCATGCTTTTTGCAAGTTACCTTGTATAATGGGGCCAGAATCCGTCCTAAACGTGGAATATGTTGTCTCCAGAAACCAAATAGTCTGATAAATCTCTCTGCCTCCTTCTTATTCTGTGGTATAGCAAGTCAAGAATCTTTTGCTGCGCTTTAGGTAGTATTTCTCAATGACCACAGTTCCAATGTATTCCTAGGAATTTAACTGTCTGAGATGGCCCTTGGATCTTAGTAGTATTAATCTCCCAACCTTTCTGCCTTGTATGCATTAGTAGCACTTCGAGCATTTGTTGTAATTCACCCTCATTGGTTCCCTGAATCAGGATGTCATCAATATAGTGGATCATTTGCATATGAGAAGGGAGCTGTACCTCATCCAGGTGCTCAGCCACTATTCTATGGCAAATAGTTGGACTATGCACCCATCCTCGAGGCAACCTGGTAAAGGTGTACTGCTGTCCTTGCCATGTAAATGCAAATTGATCCCAATGTTAATCTGCGATCAGAATCATAAAATATGCATTGGCCAGGTCAATAACAGCGTACCACGTGCCAGGATGCCTCTGAACTCTTTCTATTAAAGTGATCGTATCAGGTACAGCTGTCACAAGAGGTGGGGTGCTCTTGTTCAGTTCTCTATAATCCAGTCATTCTCCAGGATCCATCAGCCTTTCTGACTGGCCAGATTGGACTATTCCACATTGCGGTAGTCGGTTTTAAAACCCCTGCAGCCAGTAAATCTTTGATTGTTTGGGAAATTTCTTCATGACCGCCTGGAATCCTGTACTGTTTCATGATTACTACCTTGGTTGCAGTTGGGATCTGAACCAGAGGCATCTTTATCTTCCCTACTAAAACTGCTCGGTTAGTGACATAACTCTTTACCCCAAACTGATAACGACCATCAAGAAGATTCAAAGTAAGTCCCTTAAGAATATCTATTCCCATTATATACTCTGGGATTGGAACAATCATGACTGTATACTGTCATTTCAGAAGATTTCCAATTTTCATATCAATTTGGGTTTGTACTGCTTCAATTTGCTTTCCATCCAGTCCTGTAATAAAAACAGGCTGACCTTTAAATTTTTTGGGATTTTCATAAATCAAGAAGGCCTCCGCTCTGGTATCTACTAGAGCTTTCACTATTTGAGAGGACCGGTTTTTCCAGAATATTTGTAGCTCCACATGAGGACATCGGTCCTCCCACACCCAATGTACCGGAGCTTGGCCAATATTTCAATATGGATTACAGTACCTACTGTCTCTTGAGGGGTACAGATCAGAATACTGCTGCCATTCGTGGTTCTTCCCCAGAACAACCGAACTGCTCCCAGAGGGCCCACCATTAGCAAAGGCAGGATCCCATTGAAGATCCAGAGGGGGTGCTGTAGACTGAACAGTGTGCTTGATAATTCTGCACTTTTCTATGGAGTTTCTGTAACCCTCTGTTTGTACAACCTCCATAGTTCACTGGTGTCAAGACCATCAATTTTAGCGAGAGGTACGCCATCTTTCAATAAAGCTTTAAACAATTGTCCTCAAGACAGATGACGTCTGGTATTTTTACCGCATCGGGTGTCTTGGCTCTGTGTATTCTCCCAGGGGCCCCGTTGACGTTGGAATTCTCGATAGCCCTGATGCTCCCTGGGAGTCCATTCTCCAAGGTCGCCTTACTGATGCATTTTCTCCAGTACATCTCTAATGGGATTTCCTGTTTGACTCAGTAAGAGAGTCACAAGAACATTCTTATAAACCGGTGGAGCAGTTCTAATGGTTGCATTTCTCATGGACACAGACAATCGAAGTTGCATCAACACATCAACATGGCCTACATGAATGGCCAGTTTCATTCCTTCTTCAATCGCTGTATACCATCCCACAGAGTATACCGTGGCCAGTCCGAACCTGGCCAGGAATTCTCAGGGGGGTATTTTGCCTTGCACCCCACAGCAGCTAAAGCCAAAAGATTAGTACTGTCATCATTAGTCCAAAACGCTTCCTGCCCCAGAGTGTCTGAACTCAGAGTTACAAATTTTCTGCAGTCAAAATTATCCAGGCTAACCCCTGATGCTCCCTGATCATGTAAACATACCATCCAAGCAAGCAATGTCTCTTCTGGTCTCTGACTGAACCATGTAAGAATATCACTGATTTCTTGCTGTGTGAAATCTTCCATTGTAGGTCTATTTACTGGTGGCTCACCCTCAGAAAATTCCACCTTCCTCCTGATGACTGGTCTCACATCTGCAGAGTCATCTGAGGCACCAGCCCCATCAGACTCTGCAGGGTACCAGACATCATCATCCGAGTCATCAGGGTTACGGTGTACATCCACCTGTATAACCTCTGAGTGGACCTTCTTATGACTACATTGTCCCTGTCTCTTCCCACATTTACACTGGGCAACTTGTACTGTATCCTTCTCAGGTACAGTTTTAGAAGTGTCTAGTTTATCAGTAAGGAGCTTGTTTACAGATTCTAATGTCATAATCTGAGCTCGCATACGGGAACATTCAGCCAGTAAGTGACCTTTTTGCTGGTGCTGTTTCTTATATGCTGTTAATAGGATCCATCCCTGTCTCCTGAAGGTTACAGCATCCTGTGCCTTACTGGAGAATTTTTGAATGTTTTCTAATACATCCTGCGGTTCAGCCTCCACCAACTGCTGCTCTCACTGTTCACATGGTCCCCCAAATTTAATCCATTCGAGGGTCTGCAAACTATACACAGGATCTTCCCAACCAGAAACTTCAGACAGGACCATCCTCATCGCCAATTTTGTTTTGCCAATTATTAGGCCTAACATAAAGGCACCAGCATAAAGATTAACCAATAACCAAATTGTATTTGATACAAAAGGGTCAGTATATGGGTGAGCAATGGGGGTACAGACAAGTCAGATTATACATAATTGACATCAATCCCACTGACCCCAACAACAACACCACACGATCAACAATGGGTGGAATAAATGGTAAAATGCAGCCTCTCACAGAAGGAACAGGAGACAACTGAGTCTCAAGTCAAACACATAAGACCAAGGAAGTCACATACTGAATGAATCTCCACACAGCCCACATTTACAAAAGCCAGACCTGACTGGAGCCCAGTTCCAGGGAGGCAGGAGGTCCTTCCCCAACAGGAAACTCTGCACAGTGCATCCAGCTCACAGACAGACACTGCCCCTGCCTGCAAGTGGTCCCAGCTTTTACCCCTCAGTGGGACACCTGACCCTTGGTTACTTAATGCAGACACCCGGGGCTCATTTACCCAATGGCTCTCCCTGCAAGGCCGCTGTACCCTGGAGGGAAGCCTAAAGGCAAACTCACCCCCCTTTGTGAAGGGCTGTGGGAATCACCCATATGTCAACCTTAATTTGGGGCTTGGGGTTGAAACCCCAGTATTTCATGGATGTGGCCTGGGGTAGCAGCAGAAATTTCTTAATTGGACTTTTCTGGAGGTTTGGAGCATCAGGTCTATATCTTCATGCTGGCATGACTAGGTTATGTGTGGTTATACAACAACTGAACATATTTCTGAAGCTTATTGGGTGGAAGATAGAGCAGGTAAGTAATTTAGGAATACAGAACAGGGGAAGGGGAGTTAAAGAGTCTAAAAGGCTTTTGTAGCTTCTGCCTCCAGCAGAAAGGCCCATGGCCAATAGGAAGTAACATAAGAGAAAGTAAATGCCTGCAACAGCATTTTACATATTTCCTGAGTCTTTCCAAAGACTAAGTTATCTCTGTATTGTGGAGGCAAAATGTTATGATATGCTATAAAACTTAGGGATTTTTTTGGTGGTGGGGTGAAGAATATGGCAAAACATTTCTCATCAAACTCGGAGAACAGGGAACAAATGGTAAAACATAGGACTCTTCCACCAAGTCATTGTAAATGGTTAACAAAACAGTTTGTAAAATAAATGCTTAAGTACTCTATAAAATACACCATAATAAAAGTAATGATAGTTACAGTAAAATGGTGTAACAATGAAAGGTTAAACTTTATACCAAATTGTCTAACAGTGTATAACAACAGGAATTTCATTCCCTTCAAAACTTCAGCCGGAGACATTCTTTTCCTTACTGTATTCTTTTCAAAGAATAAACCTTTCAGAGTCCCTACACCTGACATCTGATCAAGAGAGAAGTCCTTTGATTTCTGATTATAGAAGTTCATTTTGGATGTATTTTTTGTGTCCTACTGTATGTTTAGAGCAGTGTCAGTGGCAATTATTAAAAAAAAAATACAAGGAAACTGTATATTCCCCTAAATGTCTAGAGGGCTAATGCATAGGGTCACAGTTGATTCGCATGATCAGTGTCATGAGGAAGGTTTCTGTTTGATTCAACTTTTAAATCATATTTGTGCCAAGAATATCCTTATTAAAAACTTACTGTGTCACTTGAACTGTCTTTTCATGTACATGCTTACAGTTTACCAGTTCGGGCACTAATGAATCTTCCAAGTTTCAGGATGAATTATTCATTGTGAAGCCTAGTATCTGGGAGGGGAAAGTGTTGTTGATATGCCAGACTAAACTTACTTCTTTAAGGGTAGAAAAGAACATAAACAAGTTTAATTGCTTGGAATAGAAAACACAGACAGGTTTCAAAGTCAGTGGTATCTTACATGGCCAGAGGAATCTAACACCAGGAAATCTATCTGCAGATCTTAGTTTCTAGAATGATCTCCATTACAATTAAATCTAGAGTAGGTTCTATTTATAGGCATTTAAGGTTAGCTCACTGGCATATTTTAGGAGATAAATATTTGAACATTGCTAATAAAAAAATTGTGACTATCCATGCTCAACAGTTTTCATTTTTCTGAGGACAAACTACGACTCCATAGTGCAAAACTATGTGGAATATAAGTTTACAAGGTACATTGTCTGTTAATGACTCCTAGATAAAAGTTGTCATTCACTCTCCTTCTTTAGCCCCCTCCACATACAACCCACCCGGGGTGATTATCCTCCCTTGTTGTGCCGGCATGAACGTTACAGCTACACTGCAGAAGCAGTTGCGGGGCAGGAGCCAGCTTTCCAGTTTGCAGTGCATTACCAGGTTGTCAGGTGGAGTGGGAGTGTGCAAATCCACTCTAGGAGAGGCATCCACATTTTTCCTGGTATGCCGCAGCAGCAAATTTGTACTGAAAATAAAATCCTTTTAAATTACTTTGGAAATACAAAGACCATTGGTGATGTTTCTGCTGTGAAGAACATTGCAAAATGGTTGTAGGTACCACAGTCACTTGTGTACTTCTGAAAATGTTTTTCTTGGTTTGAAAAGTCTTTCTTCCTACTACTTATTGGCAAGCATGAATTCCTGCATGAATCCATTTATCATGCTCAAGAGCTGGAGATCTAATGAAGAAAGGTTCTCCTGGGGAGTTAAAAAATATATTTTAAAGGAGAGAAAATAATCATCCTCTGTGAAAGAAAGAAGGGCTCATACAGCCCTGCTCTCTTAGGAAGGATATTTAGCAATAGATATAGAAGGCAGCTAACCATAGCACAACTGCACATGCACAGTCTCAAAACCATCCCTTCACAGAAATGCTTCCATGAGAAGTGCTTCATGTCTTTCATGCTACTATTGATAGCATTCTTGTTTTCTTCTTTAAGTGATTATTAATTCAGTTGCCCTGATGCAAGAATTGTTTCTGAACAGAAGCATCCCGTGCCTAGGCCACCTCTCCTTAATGCCCACATACTACTTGGAGACACCTCTGCTGCCTTGCATACAAAGGTTGGAAAGAAGCAGCTGCCAACTCACTGCCCTGGCCCACCAGCCCCACTGGCTTTTGCTAGTCTGGCAGGCTGAGTAAAAAGAGGGAAGGAGAACTGAGAGACAATTGTGTCCCTGTAAAAAGCCGTAAAGCCAGAGGGAACTTGTTCATTTGGTCTGTTGCTTGCAGAATGACTTGTTTCCATCCATCTTTCTTATCCTTCCTCAGTTAGTCCCTGCTGTAAAACATGGGGCTAATAAATTTACTGCAATTGCACTGTTTCATCTGCTTGTCCCATTTCTGTACCTATGCTAAGGAGAACATAAATCATAAAGGGTCAGGCCAGGGAACAGCTGGGCATGTGTGCAATGCCTAAGACAGGCTCTATCCTTAGCCACCACATTAATAAATATGAGTAGTGTAATATGAATTATTAAGTACCTAGTTCATTATATTACTTAAAATACGCCACAGAATTTGCAAGAGCATCATAAAGATTCTTTGTCTTTATAAACACCTTAAATTATTATCTTGAAATTAAGTTTTTAGAATAAAATAAATATATACTTAAAGTGGAAGCTTGTGTACAAGCTAAGGAGAGAATATGAGATTTGCCCTTAATGAATCTGAAATTCTCAACATTATTGCTATGCAACAGACTGAAGAAGATGTAAACATTTTAAGTATAATTTGTCTTCTGAGAAAAGTCATATTTAAAATTGTATTTAAAATCCACTGCTAGTTTGCAACAGGAGAAAAATTGATATATCTAGAATGGTCTGTTGAGCAGAGAGAATTATTCACATTAATGTTATTTAGAGAACTTCAGTTAGTTGTTTTCTATAAAGCCATTATCTCTAATTTTCACTTTTTTTGATCAGGATAAAATAAAACCCACATCACTTTTTCTGAACCTATTAAACTTTGATGCTTTTTGAATAAATTTTACTATATTGCATCTTTTGCCAGACAGGTATGGTGAGGTTTCCTAAAATACAGATATTTTTTAACACATACATATGATATAAAATTCAAGAAACAATGGTGAATTATTTTATTACAAATAATAATACAATGGTTTACATGACAGAAATACATACTCTGCAATTTGAACTGAATTGGCCTTCAATCCTGTAAGACTTATAATTACAAATACAAAAACAAGTAAACTCACTGAATCTGCATTTCAGAGAGTAAGGCCATGTTATAAAAACCTACCCACTGAGATAATTATATTATTTTTGAAAAGAACCTTTCAAATGCATTTCTCCAAAATAGTAGTTAAAAAAACAAATTCAGGATTTTTGTTGAATTATTTTGCCTGATATGGTATTTCTATAAAGAGGGAACCATGGGTAAATATTAATATCTAATGTAAAGAGATTTAAAGACCTTAATGAAAATTTTCATGGGTGAATTCATGATGGCCCCCAAAGGGTCTGCTATAGTATTTTTAATTTTATTCTGGAAGCACATAAAGCAGGCATACTTTCAAATAATGTTATAAAATCTTTAAACGGTTGTGGCTTGTTTGTGTTTAACACAAATTACCACTTGCTGTGCAGATGACAATATTTATATCTGAAAGATTTTGGTTTTAGCCTACATATATTTCAGTCAGATAAATAAATCTCAAGGATTATGTTTCAGCAAATAAATTCTTTGTAAACATAGTTTCAGAAAGACTCATGGTTAGCTCTGTCCACCTTATAGCATGTTGCGTGACTGTGAAATCTTTAAGCTCTGTATATTCACGAATAGATAATGGAAATAGAGGGTGATTTTCTAGACTGGGACAAAAACCCAAGGAGTTTAATTTCTGTTTGTTTCAGTCTGACCTTCATTAAGCTTTACATGAACCAGTCATTTGTTTCAGATGCAGGATGCTTTGTGAAAATCCAGTTCAGAATATTTGAATATCAATGACTGGAAAAAGCATGATGGTCTAACTTTTACATGTATAATTATTGGCAATATATCTATGCCATTCATTTTTATTGCTGTGTAGCTTTGGCTTCTAGCAGATTACCTAGTTAGCTAAATCCCTGCTAAATATTTGTTTTTATCCAAATCTTGTTTACATGTACAAATCCTGACTATACAGAATTTTGCATATGGCATCTCTGCAGTATTTGGGAGACAAAAATTTCTGCATATGAGTCCACCATCTCATGGCCCCACAGCTGTTCTTCTCTGTGGGCTGGCAGCATGGTGGGTGCCCTGTGATCACTGGATTGCAAAGAGCTATCAACAGCCACTGCCCTTGGGGAGAAGATTTGTACGTGATTTTCTCCCAGAAGCAGCAGGTAGAAACTCGTAAGGGAAGTGGCTATTAGAAATGAAGACCTTTAGTGTGCTCAGAAGCCTCATTCCAGCTCTGCAGATTGCCATTTTGATTTACCAGATCTATACTTATGATAGCCAGTGAGCTTGCCCCCAGCATGAAAATGCCCTCTCATTTATCTGCTGATTTTATCTCAGCAGATAAATGTTGCTGATGTTATAGCAGCCAAGTGATGCCGCTAGAAATGAAGCTCACAGTTCTCCTTCAACACCTCCCAGGTACCAATAGCCTGTGCTGTGGACTACGGTATGGATCCATATCTGCTGGACATAGAGATCTTCTGGATATAAAGACTATTTAAAAAAACATTGATATGTTGTTCTTTAAAGCAAAAATTAAAAATGCTATGAGAAAGAGAAATGCAAATTACTGATGGAAAGTGATTATATACAACATGATTGAGCTGCAGTGAGCTTACAAGATCCAAGATCTTTTGTGCTATGTAAAAATAGGTTAATTTGTATAATGTTGGAAGGAAAAATCAAGCTGTGACTCTCAAAGTGATTTTTTTTTTTTAATTTCATTTGGCTTCTTCAGCTTTTCCTTTAATTGAGCTGAGAAGAATAAAAATTAAACAAATGTCAAAGTCTGTATCAAGCTGTTACAGCTAATAGGCATAGCAGGAAACTTTGTAATAGTAATACTTTAAATCAAACTTATTGGCAGAAAGGAAGCAATTGGCGTTATTAGAGAACTTTTCATGAGAATTGTTTTTGAATGGAAAAATGTTCTTCTCACAAACATGAAATTTTTCCTAGTAAAATTTTATTTTTGTCAAAAAATCCCATTATTATTCTTCAGAAAAAATAAAAATTTCTGCATCCAACTATGTATGTAGCCTTTTAAATAACTCATGACCCCATATTGATATGGGCAGAAAACTTGCCAGGTGTAAAATTACATGTCAGTGTTATTTACATTTGACTTTTCTGGGTTTTTTTCTTTATTATTCAGTCTGACAAAAGATGGAAATCCATTTAAATTTTTGAAATATTCATGAGAAGTCATCTTTTATAAACAGATACAACTCTCTGGATGGAAATGCTAGGTTTAATGATCATTATTATTAATTTTAACAAATTTTGATGTGCATTTTAACAATTTTTGCAATTTTAATACAAACTATCAAAAAATCTGTCAACATTTTATCTACAGTTTAGTTTTTCTCTTTTTCTTTTTTTTCCATTTCCCATTTTCCCTTTGCCAAAAAAAAAAAAAAAAAAGGAAATGTTATGTTTCATGAAAATCAAAAGAATACTGACAAATAAATAAACATGCTTTCTGAAATGTGAATAAATATATAATCTTTGAAGGTTTTTGTAACATCTTTTCTTTTAGATGAGTACAAAGAATTGCAAGAAAAAACACTGCTTTCCACAAAGATGGAAAATCACAGAGACAAATAAAAAAACATGTCTTTTGCCATTTTCCCAGCTCCACCATGACTGGGAGTGGAACTCATCCCATTTAAGTCAATGTCAAGTACACTGAGAATTGCATTCTCATTTTTTTAAATACTCAAGAACTGCTTTAGTATCCCAGAGCTATTTTCCAAAAAGTAGGCTATCCATTGACTTGTGTGGGGTCAAATACGCCCCCCACAAATGTTCCACTCAGCACACCTTCATCCTAAACAATGAAATACCTTATGAGTGCTGAACAGCACAGTCAGGCTTCATTATGAAATTTAGTGAAAACCTGAGCCTTTGAGCATCTTCAAAGGATTACTCTGTTTCTATTCAGTAAACACTTTAATAATAGGCAATAATCCTGCCTTTAGCTCAAGCTTCACTGCAGAAATTAATATCTCAACAAATATTACACTGTGACTGTATTTGCGGCTTTGTCATCCAAATCAAGTAACAAATGTGAACTTGGCAGATGCCATCTGGTTAATTCGATTACAATCAATAATGAAGTAATGTGTAAAAGTATTAAGAGAAAGAAACCTATAAGCATCTTGACTAATGAAAATCTGAATACAAATGACATCAGCTATGTCCTTAGTTAAATTACAACATCTGCAACCTCAATAAAGAGGATAAAATTTGGCTGATGTAAATAAGCATAAAAATAACTTCATTTTTAAAAAGAAAACATAATAAACTAATTTCATTTCTACTCTGGATAGAAATTCAATGTGATGTAGAAGGAATACCTGCACAGAGTTTAGAAAAAAATTGGCAAAACATTTGCCATAGAATCTCATTAAATATTCTATGAAAGATTGATTTAAGTCGTTTTGGACACAAATGCACAAGAAAAAACAAAATTGGGATCTCCTATGCATGCACAGGATGTGCTTTGTACTTTATTAGAAAATTTGTTGCTTGTGTGTTGCCAACACGTTTCCGAAAGCAAGGTCTAGACTGGTCTCTGCTCTGCCCTTGATACTGCATTTGAAATAAATCCTTGTCACACTTTGCAAAGTACTTTAGACCAAATGTACGTTACTGCTAAGCTGATGGTGGTGGTTTTGTTGTTTATAATGTCTGATCTGGTTTCCCCCTTTAAGTTAAGCATCAACATCTTTCCTCTCTTACATCCCTATGTTTTCTGTCAACTGTGCAGGAAAGTCATGTGTGTGTTGACCACAAGTGCTAGCAAATTGATTATGAATTGGCCAAGGGACCAAACACTAAACAGTAATGAAAACTGTGACACCAGCCTGAGCTTCCTGTGAATGCTCCATACTATTTATAAAGATGTTAAAAACTGATTGCCTCTTGCAACATTGCCCATGGGAGGAGCACCACAAAGAGTGCAAAATCTGATGTGTTTCTGTTAATTATCACATGAACGAGAAACACAGAGTTCTTTTAACGTATGGGTGACAGCAAGGAAAGAAAACTTCACTGGTTCTGAAGGAAGAGCAGCAACTTTTACGGTCACATTTATCTGCCTCCTCCACCCCCTTTTCTGTGTCCAAACCTGCAATGAGTCAATGCAGCTTTCAACACGCAGTGTGTGCCTGGGAGTACAGCAGGGGCCAGCCGTTACCAGAACTAACATCACCGTGACCCTGGGACACATCCAACTGCAGTGGCAGCCCCTCATGCCTTCCTCAGCTCTGCACCACTGAGACACACCACCAGGCCAGGCCACTCGCAGGCACCTGCACATCTACCCCCATACATCATATATGCACCTGGCAGAAGGCCTACTCTAATATTTCAGAGAGGATGGAGTATAGCTGAGCCCCTACCTCACTCTCTGAATGTCCACTCTGTATTATTCTGTGGGCATCCCTTTGTAATCCTTAGAACTTGGTTTTCAAAGAGGAATCCAGCATAAGTCACTGTCATGTCATTTACTGTGAACATAAAATTTTTTGACACTGCCTGCTAAACTATTTATTAAGAGCTCATTAATTTGCTTTTACTCCAGCAAGAATGGCTTAATTCTTCATGCTGGTGAACTGAAGCCTGGCACAACAACAAGGCCTGAAGTTCTGTTTGATTATCTCTGTTCACATACAAAACAAGCACAGTTTTCTAAAAGGTTTTTTCAGCTTGGAAATATTTGAAATTTCTGCTGGCTGAATTCGGTCTGTGAAACTCTGGCACTTCTGTGAAGCTTCAAGATTCCCCAACCTGAATTTTTGCCACTTTTTATGAATTGTGGAGATGACCTGTAATTATGTCAGCAGGTTCAGATAAGAGTTTATTCCAGTATTAAAATAGTTTTCTCAACCTTTTCTTTGTCCCTTGACTATTTCATTCTCTACATCCTTTTCACATGAGGATTTCCACATAAAAGGAGGAAAAATCACTGTTCTGGCAGATTTTCATCTGAATTAGTTAGATTTTTCTTATGATATAATATTAGGCACAAAACATGCCTTGATGATGGCACTCTCTATCTGCTATCTCCATGCATAAGAAGTCTAAATCTAGACTCTAGGTGAACAGTAGTGAGCTAGACATTGAAGGCTGGCTCTGCACACATATAGACTAAATGTTTAAACATGTTTTGTAATATTGTCAGTATCTACCTTGGTCAAATTATTGACCACACAGTGAGACAATACAATCTTTGGAAAACATTTCTGCAAATTTAATCTTTAAAGTAGAGAACACATTAAAGATTGTACCTGGAGCAAATCAACATCTCCTTTGATTCTGGCAAAGCTTCACTAAGACCCTTCACTCACCCACACACTCATGCAGAGCTTTGATTTGATGTCGGGTATATTGCTATCAGTTTAACTCTAAATAAGCAGAACGCTGGATCTTCTGTACGTCGTATATAACTTCCAAAATTATTGTGCTCTGGATGCATAAATGTGCCCTGAATCCCTTGGTGTAGACTGTAAATTGCCCCACACATGTCTGAGTGGTGTAGCCATGCTCCCTGAGCTAAAAGTCAGTCCCTGAATTTACCAGTCACTAATCCCCTGACTATAATTGACTTCTGTGTTTATGTATTTACTCAGGGTATTTCTCCAAGACAGTCCTTAATAGGGTGTACAACAGGAAAAGAAATATCTCTGAACCTCTCAGTGAAACAGAGGACTTCAGCAGAGGACACAATCTAGATTTGTGTCTTGGTAACAATGCAGGAAATACAATAATGCTTGTCAAATTCTAGATAATACTGAGGCAGATCAAAGAGACAGTGAATTCCTTTAAATTCTATCCGGGTTTTAGTCATTTTGCAGTAGCTCTGCATCTAGGAAAAAAAAAAATAAAATAACCCTCAGGCTAGAAATCTTAGTACACAACAAATACCATTTTAGAAAAACTTGTCTTGCTGTCAGTTCACCCAGGAGAAAGATAAACTGAAATACATTTTAGAACTTAAATTCCTAGCATTTTGGTCATTTAGTAAATAGTTTCTTAGATATTGTAGATATTTCTTACTTGGGCAATGTTTCGTATTCAGCCTGTTTGAAAAGACTGAAAGCCACAGAAACATAGCTAAACATTTCAGTTTTCACCTCTCATCTTGCCTTTATCAGGTTATGATAAACATGAGGCCACATCCTCATCACCCAGTCTGCACAGATCCTGTTGATGCCGACAGGCAGAGCACAACAGGTCTGATGAAGTGACTGAGAAGCCCCCTGGATGTCAGTAGCAGCAGGCCCAGCTCCCACACTTTAAATTGCATTGCCTCTGGACAAAAATATCCCAAACACCAACATGGGAAACAAATGAGATCCCATCACAGTGGAAAAGAACCGCCATTTCTTTATGAAAAACTTTCTCTTCTGCTTGTTACTTTCAATATTTCCTGTTTGTCCAAGAAATTGAAGGGCACCATTAAAATTCAAGACAGCATATAACTGGCAATGATACCCATGCACCGAGTTGAGCAGCTGTGTGATAAAATGACTAAACGTCTGACCACATCTCCACCTCCTTCCCACTAACCCACCTTTCCTGGAGTTATCCTGATGTTCCTGATTCTGGGGCAGCATTGCACAGCTGCAGCATCATAATGCATTAAATTAAAAAAAAAAAAAAATATGAAGAACACCCTGCAAGGACACATATTACACTTGTTTTCCAGGTGCAGTAAGTGCTTAATTGTTCACCTGCAAGATTGTGCAGGCCTGATGCCTGGGATGGACAGTATCCTGGAGATATGTTTAGTCTGAAATTTTATAGTCAATGAAGGAAAGGGAAGGTTATGCTTAGAAAAAAGGGAGAAACTTTTCTTATTTCAGATTATTTTCTCCCTATCAGGAAGTGAATTAACTGCAAAGTGTGTAAAGTATTTGTGTGTCTATATAAGTGTATACACACATATACATAAATACACACACACATACCCAGAGCCCCCAGCTCAGGAATGCCCTGCTGTTTTACAGACTGGACACACTTCTGGGATATCTGCCAGGACACACTTTGTTTAAATATTTCCCGAGGGAAATCCTTGACCTGTGGCTGCAAGCTGCAAGCAGAGGAGCTGCCCCATGCTGCCATCTGCCAGGGCTGTGGTGACAGAGGGCTGGAGACCTCAAACAAATGGGGCTGGGCCACAACCAAATGCATGCCCTCATGCAGGCTGTGCTCACCCATGCTCTTTCCCATCTTTACAGCACAATTTCAGCCCCTGGGAACCTGTCAGCATCTCCTGCACATGCAATGGCTATTCCTGAGGGTTATCTATTGAACACATAGTTATAGATTTGTGGTGCTCTTAAGTGTCCTCTGCTGACCCAGCTTGATCTTAGGCTATTTATTTTAGTGGTTTGAAGAGGGACTGTGCTCTCAGACTGGTACATAGTAACCACATGAAAGGGAAGGCACCCTCCTACTATTCCTGCGTGAGCAAGGGATGGTTATGATTAGGGACAAAAAAACTTATTTGCAGCATTAATGTATAAATATGACATTATTCCTATAGCCTGATTTTTAGAAATGTGTTTGTTATTTGGAGTAATTGAATGAAAATTCTTTGGAAACCTGTTTCAAACTATGAGACACTTGCAAACACTTCACTTATTGCATGCAGTGTTTCTCCTTTGTAACTGCTCCGTTCTTCATGTTATGCTATCCATCGCCACAGTCATATAGTATTGTTTTCATCTCTGTGTGGATGGGCCCAGGACCACAAAAATCTTTGAAGATAGTTGTGTGAACATTCTCAGAGGGAATCTGCATGCAAAAAATGTGGGTTTTTTCCAGAGTGTATACATTGCTACCCCTTCACAAGAAAGTCCTAAAGAAAAAAATTTCCTTCCATGAACACATGTAAGGCATAAATAAAAGGGACCAGAAATATCACTAGTGTGTATTTTGTATTCTGCATTTGAATGAGGTAATTCTTTTCAGTGTTACCCTGGTTTCAATGTTTGTATCATTATGAAAACAGTTTTCATATTTTAGACAATCATTTTTTCAGACAGTTCTCCATTGTCTGAAACCCATATCCATTCTAGCCTTCCAGCATATATTTTCTGTTCTCCAGAGAGGCTAACTTAGTCTGTCTGCCCAAACCGTGTTGCTTAACTGCAAAAGAATTTCTATGAAGATAAGAATTTCGATTCCATGGGTCTTTCCTAAGAAACTCTTTCACAAAACTATAACGAATTTCAGAAAATAAACTTTTACATGTGGATTTTTTTGTCCTGCATTGCTTTTAAATCTTAACTTAAACATTATTTTGTCTGTCCCCTATCCATCCTCCTCTTAAATAGACAAAATAAAGCATAAGTTGCTGTTAAGTGATTCACCCTCTGCTGAGGTTGAATTTTGTGCTCTCTGCATGAAGAGCATATTCTATTATACCTGTTAATTCTTTTTCTACACTCATTTTCTGGAAACCCACATTCAATGTCTTGTTCCAGGGGGACATGTACTGATGACTAATTTTACACGAGTTCCTACTGTAGTGTGTATCTGCTGTTTCATTTCCTTCTTGCTAATGCCTACAAATACGGCTCTCTTTATCTGCAGCTCTCTGGGAATGCTTGTGAAATTCAGCTTCTGAAGAGGATTTGTGGCATAATATCTCAGCTGGAGATATTGTAAGATAATACTTTTTTTATAGCAACATGAAAGAAATTAGCCCATATATCCTGTGGGATGTTGTGAAAGCAGTTGAGAGGGACAAACTAATTATACTATCTCCTCAGCAGAAAACAGACAGATTAGAAGAGCTACATCAGTCCGAAATTGTCTGGAAAACTCACAGGTGATTATATCCTTCTTGTAAATACAATGTCTTCAGTTAAACCTAAAACCAGGATGCTTAAAATCAGTAAAACAGGAAAGGACGCAGGTGGAATTTTTAAAAGGCATTTAAATAATTTGGTCTATTTTTTTGTGTTTGGAAATCACTAAAAGCTTCCAACCTAAATTATGAACACTCCTGCCCAGGTTGTAGTATTTAGTATTCTTTTAGTTATGATTATACTGAGTATCTTCCAGTCTGATGTATTCATAGTCACTAGATGTGAGCAACTGCTTGTGACAGAATTACTTAAAAGGCAAGTACTGGAAGTATTGTGGAGTAACTATTGACACTTGTTGGATTTTTTTATGTGTTTTCACTCTCCCCATATATCTGCTTTCTCTCCCTGTGTAAATATATGTGTTTTCATAGATAGATAGATACAGATCTTAGGAACACATTAAGTTTATGTACATATAAACTTGCAGGGCTTTATCTCTTGCAGTCTCCAGAAGCCATACTTGTTAGAGAAGATTTTAATTTGGTGCAGTAAGTCTCTGCAAGAGCTTGTAAGCTCACTGTATTATTCTTGGTTAAAGACATGCAAAAAATTTTTTAACAGAAACATGAAAAGATAATCATGTCTGAGTACTGCTGTATTTCTCCATCTCTCTATCTTTTATCTATTGTAGTGAATGACTGCCACAAAAAGGATATTTGAGCATTTGCTGCAATTAATCTCACTGAATTCTGTCTAATTAGAAGGAATAGACATGTTTTCATTACTGTTTACATGCCTGGTTTTACTTTAAAAATACTGCCATTGACTTCAGTGGAACCCCAGCATTAGTATGTATAAAGCTCAAATCATAAGCCTCTGGTCTAGATTTCTTTTGCATGCCATGGGATCACAGAGTAATTTGGGTTGGAAGAGATCCACAGAGGTCACCTGGGCCAACTTCCAAGTTAGATCCAACTCAGAAGTTAGACCAGCTTGCACAAGGTCTTTGTGCCATATGTGGATGAGAGGACGTTGTTCAGTCATGATCCATTCAGGCTACTCTCATGGTTCTTATTACTAAAACACAGGGGTACTTTGGTATCATCTATTTAGCGCAAATAAACAGTGTTGAGTTGAAACTCAGCCACAGATTAAAGCAGCAACATTTCCAAGATCACACAAGAGATGCCTAGATGAACCAAAGTTTAGTCACTTAGATGTGTTATTTCACTTTAAAAGCACTAAAGATAGAAAACTTTTTAAGGACAGGCCATATCTATGTTTAATTACTTGGCAGTGAATCAAAAGAGTCATGTTTGCTGTCTGCACTTCCCATTTTTCAGGCTATGGCATGACTGTCCCTTCAGTTCTTCACGCTATCCCTCTCTTGCACCTGCAATTTTTCCACAATACCATTACCTGTACTGGAAGAATCAATGACCTCTTCTGTGTTAATGGTCTCTGCCAGCAGTTTATTCCTATGGATATGAACTTCAGTTTTCTTTCTCTGAAGAAGAAGGGAAAGTCTTCTTCAAAGGGAAGAAGATAAACAATGAGACAAAAGTCACCATAAGCCACAGTGGCTTTGCCACGCTGGCATATACTTGTGTGTTGTGGCAGTGGAAGGTCTGGTGAGATAGAGAAGCACATCCATCCAGGTGCTGGACAGCATGAGAGAAAGGTGTTCACATTTACTGGAAAATTTCAGAAATTGTGGAAATTTTTAGTGTCACAAACTGTGCTAGACAAAGATAAGTCCAGCAAGTATAATGTGAGGTAAGGGAGACATTGGAAGGGGTATTAAAAGTGAAGCCAAGCACTACAGAACACAAGAACAGAGACATGATGTGATCAGAGCAAGATAGTGGTAAAATTATCTCCGTTGTTATTTCTTCAAGTGTATTAATAAATATAATAATAGAATCATAGAATACCATGTTAGAAGGGACCTCAGGGATCATCTATAATGTTTTTATTTATATTACATTTTTCTTTATGTTCTCCATTTTCCATTCTCCCAAGAACAAATATTTTGCTTTAAAATTAATTGTGTTTAAAAGCTGTATTCATACAATTATTAGAGATTTGAGATAATCAAATCAGGTATTTATCTGATGCATGGTTGTTATAAAGACTTCTTCCCCAGTGGAGAGAAAAATTATTCCTCCCTTTCTATATCTCTATCTCCTGTGGGCTTAATCTGCCTGAAAGTAACAACAACGGTTTCCATTTCTCCCTTTGATCCAGAAAAATCTGGATCTGCAAAACCGTGTTATTTCCTGATAACATGAGCTTTGACAACAGTCCAGGCTATCTGGGACTAATTTAAACAGTTTTAGGGAGGCAGTCACCAACTAACACAAGATGTTGTGTACAAGGCCGGGGCAGAGTAGCCTGCAGTTAACTTCAGGACTTTGGTTTAGGTGATAGTTAAAATATACTCAGAAACTTTGGGTGGCTGCTGTTAACAGGGCTTGACCTTTTCAGCTGTGTTTCAGTAGTTTTGTTCTTGAGATACAATGAGAGAGAGCACAAGGCAAGGTTCACAGTGGCCATATTTATACTACCCTGCAACAGCACCCCTGGCAATCAATGTTGTTGATTTCAAATCTCTTGATTGTACATATTGTTTGGTCCTTCAAGTTTCCTACTGGGTATCCTAAGCATACCCGAGTTGTAGTACCTGAGCTTCAGAGTGAAGCTTCATGGTATTTGGGATTCAGAGTGAACCTTAATGTCACCATCATTCACCAGCTGAGCCAGCCACTTTGAGGAACATTTCTGGTCTGCTCACAAAATAGCAGTGGACAGTCCCCACTGCCCTATAAATCAGTAAATGCCAGCAGGGCAAGAATCCTTCTCACAGCATCTCTGTCACCTATTCTGTGTCTGGCCCAGAGGTACTGGTTCATACCTTTCCTAAACAGTGGGAAATGATCTAGCTCACTTCATTGATTGAGCCCCCAAATATTCCAGATCCTTGATAACTGACTAATGAGTTTAAAACTGCAGAGAAAGCTTGGTTCTTTTACATTTAAGCAGCTCCTGCTGAGAAAACATCCCCTTTGGCATGCAGGCCAGCTGCTCTGACAACAGTTAGAAGCCATGGGAGAATCTGGATTTAAGAATACCAGTTTGTTAGATTAATTCTCCCTTAACGGCACTCAGCATGTGTCAAAACACTGTTTGAAGAAATTTTATTTTGTCCGACTTTTGGGCTTGGCTGTTTTTACTTCCTCAGTGCTCCTTGCATCACTACTGCTGTCTGGTTAACTTGCAGCTTTCCTCCAGTCCCAGCACTGCCTGCCCCACAACCCCATGTAGCAAGGTGCCTTCACATCTGGAAAAGGTAGAAAACTCTCTTCTACTTCTGGCCTTCATGCTAATTTGTTGAAAGCATTCATCCTTTCTGACACCTCTGTGCTGTAAGCCTTTCCCCTCCTGAGGCTGTAGTGGTGCAGGTAGCTTGGCTATCACTGCCCTGAAGCAAACATCCTTCAGCAGTGCCTGCAATGCTGCTCTTCCCTGGGTACCACTTAGCAATACAGCCGTGTGATGAGGAGTGTGAGAAGAAGGAGTAGCATGTGCAAACACTCTGTCTAATGTAGGCATCAGTAATACAGGGAGTTCCCAAATTGCAGGGAGAAAGCCAATTCTTATCAAGAAAGCTGTGAGTGCTGGGGTTTTGGCAGATGTTTTGTGGAGATTCTGCTGGAGCTTATTACACTTTCTCCCCATATCCTTTATGAAAGATTATCACAAACAAGAATATCATTCTCTCTGAACAAGGACCGCATCAAGTTTAAGAAACAGATAGTTAATTGATTCTCTTGAAACAACAGAGAGTTAATTGATTCTGCTGAAACAATGGAGCCATTACAAGATTACATATGAAAGGGAAACTGGTTATGACAGGCAGGTGTTCTAAACTGTAAAGTTCTGTTACTCTTCATTAATAAAAAACAAGTGACAAAAATATGAGCACACTTATGTGACTACCTTTCTCTGTCATCTAGCTTTAATAATTATTTGCAAAGCAAAATAAGGAAAAAAAAAGATACTTCTTTCTAGAGCCTATTCTGTTGTGATTTTAGATTGCTATTCAAACTGTGCTAGAAACAATGTACTTGTAAAAATAATGACAGTTAGATTTCAAGGATACTGGTTTGAATTTGGGCCATGGTATCCTAAGGTGCAAACTCTGCCCCAGTATCTCAGAATTTAGGACAGAGGCCTTTTCTCCTGCATTCAAACGGACATTTTTCTTGATCCAAAACAGAACCTCAATATCTTCCTTCTCTCACCAAAAAGTAGAGGAATGATGTATGTTTTAACAGAACTGTGGTATAGGTTTTAATCATAGCACAGCACTGTTACTTAACATGAGCAAAATAAAAATTACTTCCTGTGGGTAAATTCTAAACCCATTCAAATCATTAAGTCTTTTAAGCCAATTTTTCCTTTAAAGTTCAATTGGTTATATTCTGACCTTTCCACAAATATCATTTGGTTAAGGAAAGAATGTACAGCATCTTGACTGCATGAATGACTGAAAACTTCCCAGTGTTCTGAGGTGACAAAAAAGTTATAAATCTAAAATAAATACCTAGAAGACTACTTGTCTGAAAATCTGTAGAGGATATGTGAAAAATAAATATGTGTTGTATTGTATTGTATTGTATTGTATCGATTCTCATACCACCCATTCTGTTAGCCCAAAGACCAATTCCCATTCATGTTTTCCACTCTGAAATCACTCAGTAACAATCAGCTTCCAGAGCACCATTCTTGAGACTATTAATGTAAACGTTTTGAAACATAGTCTCTCTCTTCTCCCTTTTTATTTCAGTTGAATGTGAAATGGCTTTCATGTACATAAAAATATGGCTTCTAGCATACAGCCTACAAGATCTAATGCTCTTCTGTAAACCCCATCATGTACCATTAGAAGTTGTTGTGAAAATCCATGGAGATTCCAAGGTCAAAGACAAAGAAATAAGTCACTGAGTTTCATACAAATCTGTAGAAAAAAAATACTATATGGATGAATTTGTTCTAATTTGCTACTTCAAGCCTTTTTTTTTGTCTTGTGTTTTGTTGTCCCAGCAGCATTCATTTTTTACAGCATTGTTCTATTTAATTTTTACACAAATTTGCAGTTGAACCATATGTTTCACTGGCTTTGCCTATCAAACCAATGGAGTCATTCATCAGTGACCCCACTCACAGCTGCATTACTCTCTTCTAATAGCAAATTTAGAATAGGGCCAGATTCATGACCAAACCCACCACCAAAACCTCCTGGGAGCTGCCTCCACGCATTGCCTTCTGGATATTTTTTGGACTGAAAAGACAATACCCTAATTACAACATTTTTCAACTTTGCTTGGGTTATTGTAGTGTGATGTAAAATAAAACTAGACAATCATCTGTTTTCGCTTAAGGTTTATAAGAAAAACTGAAAAACTGAGGGGCAACACCTCAGCAGGCAGAAAGCAATTTGGTATGTTCCCATTTGATTACGGTAATCACCTGTAGTTTTTTTCTTTTGTACTTTGTTCTCATCCTCTTTGATATACTCTCCCTTCTGTTCCACTTGCTGAAGAGTACAAGTACCCTTGAGCCAAAGAGCCAGACTTGTCACATGAAAACTGGTACCAAGCAGTCAATTGCAAAGTATTTAATATTGCTGAAATTTCTGCTAATTAGTAACGCTGCTACTCAACTGGGTTTTGATACCTGAAGTAATTTCTCCATCTGACAGACCAGTTTTCAGCTTTTCCTTCTTTAAAAACAGGATTTCTCAGCATCAGTATCGGTGAAGAATGTTTTCTTCTGCCAAAGCATGAAGAACATTGCACATAACTAAAACAAAGGAAATTCACAGAATTCATACCAATGGCTGAAATATAAAAAACAGTTGTCTATGTTTTCAGCACCTTTGTGTTAACACCTGCTTAGCCATTCTGCCACATTTTTACATTCTTGGGTTTTGCTCCACGTAATCAGCTGCAATGTAAAGGAATCTGTAATGAATACAAACGCATGTATCAAGAGTGATAAATGAATCCTAAGTGATTTTGCAACCATGTCAACATAAATTCAAATAACAAAACTCTACAGAGTGTTTATATCTGATTAACATGGGTACAAGAATATCACCAGTTCATGAACACTGCAGATTTTGCAGTTTCATCAGTGCCTTTATGTAATTTGTTTGCATTTATAGATTACATTTTTCAGATACAAGTACCTAGGTTTTTCTTTCATCTGACACTTCAAGTCAAGGAAGTGCTTTCAGTCTTGATAAAAGAATCTCCAATTAAACAAAGATTGTAGAAACTTGTGTGTAGGGCCATCAGGAAAGTTTATTCACTAATACATATTAAATCATGATAGGATACGTGACAAAATCACCACAAAGTTTAGAGATTAGATACTAGAAAGAATTCTAATAGAGTTGCACCAGAAATAAAGTTGTCACTTTATGTCTAAATAAATAATCATCAGGGGTTTTTTTATGGAAAGGTCTTTGGTAGTGACATTCCTCTCTATAATGACATTACAACCAGCGTGTATCAGTACTAAACAGTATGTTCATCTATAAATTAAATATAATCTTCCCTATTGCTACCTGAGTATTACAGCTTTGAACATTTCTCTATGCAGCAGCATTCATTTTCTTGCTCTTTTATGCATTATCCAATTTTCCAATAGTTCCTAACAGCCATAAAACTTGTCCCCAAAATTTGGTCCTGAAATAATTAAAATGTATAATTAATTTTATTTATACAGTTTCATTTTATGTCTAGATCAGTAATTTCTGGTCCATTCTGGTTTTTTTTAGAGCCCATAGTTAACAGATAGATTTAAAGACTAATTTCTTTCCTCTTGATATCATGCATCTCAGACATTGCACTGTTATGAGTAACAAATGTACCTTGCCTTTTCAAACTAGAGTGGAACTGGAAAGCTTGACCAAAACAACATGCTTACCTTTGGGGTTCACTTCAGTTTTGTGGAAAGGGGGAAATATCCCCAAAACCAGGATAAGCTGTGAGAAAAGTGTTCAGTTCTAATACAATCAATGTATGAAAGTATGCTTTTGTGCAGCTGTGCAAAAGAGAGACAGGCTACCCTTTTTATTATTCCCCATGCAGGAGTGTGAAGTCCAAAACTCTCAACTGAAAAGAGTAAAATAATGCCCCTTTTCAATGCTGGAGCTTTGTCTATTTGTCTGAGATATAAGGAGAGAGCAACATGACAGTCACAGCAGCACACCTCTTCTGGGGCAGGGTTGTCTTTGGATGCTGCAAGGTCAACAGTTTGCTTCCAAAGGTTTGATTGTCCTTTATGTGGTCTCATCTTGGAGATACACTTTCTTCCTCATGGTCATTCCTGGGACAATGCCACCGTAAGAGGTTGTCTTTGTGTCAGGCCAGCAAGGAAAGAAGCTAAGTCTTTCCAGAGAAGGCAATCAAAACATGTACAAATATCATTTGCTGGGTAACTATAAAAACAACTGGATGAAAGGCAAATTAAAATTTAGGCAATTCAATTATTCAGGGAAGTCCTAAGCTTTCAGCAGGGGATTTTCACTGATATACCACACTTCGGAGGACAAGGTTAACTGTGCCTTGTGCTTCCAGATGAGAAAGTCATCTGACTGCATCCATGCAGCCACCAGTAAGGAATGCAAAGGAAGCTTAGTGAAGAAACATGAGATCTCTTCTTACAGTTTGTGCATTTCTGTGATGGTTTGAACTCGGCCAGGAGCCAATCACTACATGGTCAGTTGTTTACTTCCCCCCCCCCCCCCCCCCGTGAAACAGGGGAGGGACAAAAAATAAATTTGTAGATTGAATAAAAAAAAAAAAAAAAAAAAGGTAACAAAACAACAGTAACAATAGTAAGTCCAGACTTAATAATATACAATGCAGTTGCTCACCAGTCGGTGACCAGTAGGCAGCCTGTCCCCAGCAGCGATCCCAACCACATCAAAAATCCCACCACGCCGATCAGAAAATGCAAATGAGAGAGCATGCAACTCCTTTATATACTGAGCATGAGGTCACACAATACTGAAAATACTCCAATAACTGATTCAGCTCCACCCTCTAGATGTGCTCCCTCTCAGCCCAAGGAAATTTAACTCTATCCTGGCCAAAACCAGGACAGTCTCCACTCCTTATTTCATACCATTTATGTTATGCTCAGGTTCCAAATACATTCTAAGGAACACCTCCCCTTTTCCCAGGTCTCACAGATATCATTCCCTTAATCTATGGGCCATCCTTCCAAAATGTTTGAGTTCATTTAGTCCATAACTTTGGGTTCCATCTTTCATGATGTCTTTAAGGCTGGAGGAATGGGGCTCAGTTGGTGGAGTAGGAGGCTTTGGATGTGGCAGGAGGATGTTGAGGGACACCACTTGCAGTAGCAAGGTTATTTGACAGTTCGATTCATTGGCTATTTTCACCTAAAATCAAATCTTCTTGAGGCACACACCGGACTTCTCTGTCCTTCTGCATTACCCACCAAGTGCATCCCAGGTCTTGGGGCAAAAGTAATCCCATGTATCATTTTACCTTTACCCAACCCAGACTGTTTTCCACAGCATATTTTTAATGTGCACTATGGGGGATTTATCCCCATCTACAATATGTAGGAGGTTTGATTGAGCAGGGCCTGCTTGCTTGGCAGATCCTCTGGTACTGACTAACCAGGTGGCTTTTCCTAAATGCATGTCCCAGTGCTTGAAAGTTCCACCACCCATTGCTCTCAGTGTAGTTTTTAGCAACCCATTGTATAGCTCAATTTTCCCAGAGGCTGGTGAATAGTAGGGAATGTGATGCTTCCACTCAATACCATGTTGTTTGGCCCAAGTGTATATGAAGTTGTTTCAGAAATGTGTCCCATTATCTTACTCAATTCTTTCTGGTGTGCCATGCCACCATAAGACTTTCTCCTCAAGGCCTAAAATGGTGTTCTGGGCAGTGGCATAGGGCATGGCATAAGTTTCCAACCATCTAATGGCTGCTTCTACCATTGTAAGCACACAGTGTTTGCCATGCTGAGTTTGTGGGAGCATGCTATAATCAATCTGTCAGGCCTCCCCATACTTATACTTTGACTATCATCCTCCATGCTAAATGGGCTTTAACCATTTGGCTTGCTTGATCGTAGCACATGTCTCACATTCATGGATTCCCTGTGCAATAACATCCATGGTTAAGTCTACCCCTCAGACACAAGCCCATCTATATGTTGCATCTCTTCTCTGATGGTTTGAGGAGTCATGGGCCCAGCAAGCCAGAAATTGTTTACCCTTATGTTGCCAGTCCAGATCTATTTGAGCCACTTCAATCTTAGCAGCTTGATCTACCTGTTGGTTGTTTTAATGTCCTTCCGTGGCCCAGCTCTTGGGTACAGGAGCGTCTACATGGTGTACTTTCACAACCAGATTCTCTACTCGAGCATCAATATCTTGCCATAATTCAGCAGCCCAGACAGGTTTGCCTCTGTGCTGCCAGTTGCTCCGTTTCCACTGCTGTAACCACCCCCACAGCACTTTTGCCACCATCCATGAGTCAGTAGAGAGGCAGAGCACCGGCCACTTTTCTTCCTCAGTGATATCCAAGGCCAGCTGATGGCTTTCACCTCTGTGAACTGACTCCATTCACCTTCTCCTTCAGCAGCTTCATGTGGGGCTCCATACAGCTGCTTTCCACCTTGGATGTTTCCCCACAATGCAACAGGACCCATCAGTAAACAGGGCATATCCCTTCTCGTTATACAGTAGTTTATTATATGGTGGGGCCTTTTCAGCTCACGTTACCTCTTCGTCTGGCGCCACTCCAAAATCTTTGCCTTCTGGCCAATTTGTAGTCACTTCCAATATTCCTGGAGAGCTAGGGCTCCCTATTTGAGCCTGTTGTGTGATTTATGTGACCCATTTACTCCACGTGGCATCAGCTGCATGGTGTGTAGAGGGGACACTCCCTTTGAACATCCAACCCAGCACTGGCAATCAGGGAGCCAGGAGGAGCTGTGCTTCAGTCCCAATCACCTCTGAAGCAGCTCGGGCCCCTTTGTATGCTGCCAATTCTCTTTTTCAGTTGGAGTATAGCTGTCCTCAGATCCTCTGTATCCCCAACTCCAAAACCCCAGACGTCAACACCTAGTGTCCCCTGATGCTCTCTGCCAGAGACTTCCAGGTAGGACAATTCTTCCCGGCTGCAGTGTAGAGACCATTTTTTACATCTTGTCCTGTCTGAACTGGCCCAAGGGCTACTGCATGAACTATTTCCTGTTCAATTTGTTCAAAAGCCTGTCACTACTCTGGGCCCCATATAAAATCATTCTTTTTCCGTGTCACTTGATAGAGAGGGCTGACATTCTGACTGTAATTTGGAATGTGCAGTCTCCAGAAACCCACACGTCTAAGAAAGTTTGTGTTTCCTTTCTGTTAGTTGGTGAGGACATAGCTGTTATTTTATTAATCACCTCCACTGGAATCTGATGATGTTCATCTTGACATTTTACTCCTAAAAACTGAATCTCCTGTGGAGGTCCCTTGACCTTACTGTGCTTTATGGAAAAGTCAGCTCTCAGAAGGATTTGGATTATTTTCTCCCCTTTCTCAAAAACTTCTTCTGCTGTATTACCCCATATAATGATGTCATCAATGTACTGTAAATGTTCTGGGGCTTCACACTGTTCCAGTGGAGTCTAGGTCGGTCCATGGCAAATGGTGGGGCTGCATTTCCACCCCTGGGGCAGTCAATTCCAGGTGTATTGGACACCCCTCCAGGTAAAAGCAAACTGGCCTGCATTCTGCTGCCAGAGGGATGGAGAAAAATGCATTGGCAATATCAATTGTGGCATACCCCTTGACCACCTTCGACTCTAGTTCATACTGCAGTTCCAACATGTCTGGCAAGGCAGGACTCAGTGGTGGCGTGACTTCATTCAAGCCACGATAGTCCACTGTCAATCTCCACTCTCCATTAGACTTTTGCACTGGCCATATGGGGCTGTTAAAGGGGGAACACATCTTACTGATGGCTCCTCAGCTCTCTAGTTGATGAATCAGTTTATGGATAGGGATTAGATTCTCGGTTGGTGCAATATTGCCATCGGTGCATGGTTGTAGTGGCAATTGGCACTTGTTGTTCTTTGACCCTCAGCAATCCCACAACAGAAGGATCCTCTGAGAGACCAGGTAACACAGACAGCTGTTTAATTTCTCCTGTTTCCAGGACAGCTATATCAAAAGCCCACCAATACTCTTTTGGGTCCTTAAAAAAACTCTCCTGAGGTAATCTATACTAAAAATACATGGAGCTTCTGGGCCAGTCACAATGGGGTGTTTTTCCAACTCTCTCCAGTTAGGTTCACCCTGGTCTCCAATACAGTTAGCTGATGAGAGCCCTCTGTCATTCCTGAAATACGAACGGGTTCTGCTCCTTTAAAATTTGATGGTATTAGGGTGCATTGCACAACAGTGTCCACTAAAGCCTTATACTCTTAGGGGTCAGATGTGCCAGGCCATCGAATCCACACAGTCCAGTAAACTCGGTTGTCCCTGTCCTCCACCTGGCTGGAGGCAGGGCCCCTCTAATGTTTCTCATAATACCCTCTAACAACAAATGGGTTAGTGTGGTGTGCACAGATTTCAGTCTCATCTTGATCACATACTTCTTGTGAATACAAATCAGAAGTTCTTCTCATAGGATTGTGAGCAAAGTTGACCTTTTTGCTCTGTTTGGGCACTTGATTACTGGAAACAGGAGCAGCATTTCTCCTAAAAGAACTCCATTTTGTAGTTGTTCTTCCTTCCAACTCACATACCCGCTCTTCTAGGAGGTAGGTAGGTTTTCCATCCCATTTGTTCATGTCTTCTCCATGGTCATGCAGGCAATGCCACAGCTTCCCCCGTGATGTGTACCGATTCTCTCGAGTAGAGAAACAATTGCTCCTAATAGCCGAGACTGTAGTCCATGCAGGTGGGGAGTAGGACATGTTCTCTTTAAATTGCTGGAATTCTTGAGATAATTTCTCCACAGCTGCAAGGAGGGGGAAAAAGAAACTTTCTTCATGTTGTTGTAGTTGGTGAGCCAATTCATCAGCTGTTTGTCCCTCTTCCTCTCTTCAGTCCATCAGGGCTAATGCATTGGCATATGATGAGGGAGTGCTCCGTACAAACTTCCACCACAGGGGCCGGGTGCATTGGACTTCATCTGGATCTGTGGGTAGCTGTGCATTATCTGGGTCGCAGTAAATTGTCTCTCACATGGCTAGCTCCCTCAGGTATTGAATACCTCTCTTCATAGTGGTCCACTTACTTAGATGACTTTAAAATCTTTAATGAAGGGATATCTCTCCCTCACACTTGACAGAAGTTGCCTCCAGAGACTGACATTTTGTGTCGTCTTTCCAATGGCTTTGTCAATGCCCCCTTCCCTAGACAGGGATCCCAGCTGCCTGGCCTCCCTACCCACTAATTCCACACTACTATCCCAGTATTGGAGCAGCCAGGTAATGAGCTGCTCACCTGGATGGCAGCTGATATTTTTTCACGTCTCACAACCCACCCAAGGACAAGGATTGGGTGACTGTCACTGGCTCTGCCTCCTCCTGTTCTCGTGATGGGCCTGGTTCATCATCACCCTGTACACTGCCAGGGGATTTTCTTGTGTATTTCTTCTTCTGTATGGGAGCAACTGACACTGTCGTGTGTTGGTCCTCCGGTTCAGCTGCAGCGCCCGTCCTCAGGGTTGTAGTGGCTACAGTTTGTGGACTTTGAAGTGGTTGCAATGTCTGTTATTTTGTTACCAGATCCAGAGTCCTTCTCTTACTTTGAGGGTACTGAACAGTGTTTAATAACACCCCCGTAAGCAAGGGCTAGGCCCCAACATGTTGCAGTGAGCTGTGTCTCTCTGGAATTACCTGGGTGACAACATAATTTTTCCAAATATTTTATTAGTTCTTCAGGATTCTGCACCTGTTCAGGAGGGAAGTTCCAATACACCAGAGGTGCCCGCTGTTCTAGGTACTTGCCCATGTTACTCCACATCCCCAGCCACTCATAATTCTCCAACCTTGTGGTAGATTTCCAGGTGATACTCTTAAATAGTTGCTTAACCCTGAACAAAACCTGAACCACATGCAAGATCCTAGCAGTAAAACAACCATGCTAATGTCAACATTCCAAGGATATTCGAAATTCCTGAATTTCACAAACACAATTGTAAATAGCCCCAGGACCATCAACTGCATCGTATCATAGATCAGCATTACATAGTACAGCAAAAACAAAATCTTAACCCAACTCTCATGGATTGTGAACAATTGCATGGGAAATACATAAGGCAAATAAGGTGATAAAATCTTAAGGAGCCAAGCAATAGACATTATGACCAGATCTGTCATTATCTCAAACCACAAGCCCCATGTTGGGCACTAAAATAGACTGTTGTTATTGTTTGAACTCGGCCAGTAGCCAATCACCATGCGGCCAGTCATTTACTTCCCCACCCTTTCCCGTGTGAAATAGGGGAGGGACAAAAAAAATTTGTAAGCCGAATTAAAAAAAAATAATAATAATAGTAATCAAACAGTAACACTAGTAATGGGTAATATACAATGCTCATCAGCCAGCAGCCAGTAGGCAGCCTGTCCCCAGCAGCAATCCCAACTGCACCAAAAATCCCACCACTCCGACTGGAAAATGCTAATGAGAGAGCATGCAACTCCTTTATATACTGAACATGAGGTCACATGATATGGAATACTCCGATAACCGATCTGGACCCGGCCCTCTAGCTGTGGTCCCTCTCAGCCCAAGGGAATTTGACTCTATCCTGGCTGAAACCAGGACAATTTCAAAAGTGATGCTGCAAGAATCATGATGCTGTGGATATTTGCACAGCACTATAGGATATCTCTGTCAGAGATGTGATCTGTGGTATGCACCAGTGGCTCCCCCCCAGGGCTTTTCGGCTTGGCTCCTGTTCCACCCTCACATGGTGTCCATTGTGGGGAAGGCACAAATCTCCATGGGGAGGTATGTGCTTTTCCAGCAGCAGAGTGAGGATCAGAGAACTTCGGTCAGGCAAAATGGCAACTTGAAAATGTACCAACCTATAGCCTCAAAAAACCCAAACCTTGGTTTACTGCACAATTACCTTTCATTTTCCTGCTCCTCAGAAGTGTTGTTCTGCATGTTATCAGCTCTAACAATTTCACACTAGTCATGCTCAGGCTTTTTTGAATAGTGTCTGCTATTCTGGTCAGATTTCCCATCCATGGACAAAGTTAAGAAACCCAGTTAAGCTATGCAGGAGGCAGGGAAAGAAGAGAACATGAGAAGAGAGAGACAGCTTATCCAGCCTTCATGGCTGTACAGAAAACCCTGGCTGTCTCAGTTTTAGTGGCTCACAACTGAGAGAACCCTAAAGGGGTTATTTTAAAAATTATATTTTCAAGCCCACTTCATTTTTCAGGGAGCTTGAGACTTGATATCTGAACAATGACAATGAACCAGTGCTCCCAAACACACACTGGTGTTTTAAATTGTAGCTGTGGGTCTGACTGTTTCCTTCAGATTTTTCAACCTGTCATGGTATGAAACTGGAATAGGTGTGTGGCAAAGGCTCTGATTAGAAATACTGATAGTGACATGAGTAGAAATCTTAAAACACAATGGAATTCATACCTTTCTGAAACCACCATGTAATTATTTATTTCTGCTGACATTGAGAATTTTCTGTAATAATAGTAATGAAGACATTAAATATGTGAGGAAAAAATAGTCAGGTTTGAATCTACAGTAAATGACTGATATCTTTTGCCAAGGGAAAGCATTTCTCATTTTTTAAAATGTAGCCTTTAGCATGTCCCAAGTTTTTTCTCCATTCCATTGTAATCTATATGCTTACCCCTGCTATTGTCCAGTCGTCTTTAATAAAGTCTCAGATCCTATCCTAAATATTGATGTTTATGCCTCCTCAGGTTTCTTGTAAGACACCAAAGTGATATTACTGTCAAGGGGAAATATAGCTTAAGGGCTGGCAAGAAGCTGCTGGAGCAACCCACTTTGCATATATTCCCACTAACAGAGCTTCCTCTTGAACTGCCAAAGAGGGCACTGGTGCTGTTGCGGTTCATGTGAGTGTTCCGTGTGTGTTGATCGCTGTGTATAGGGGTATGTGTTGCACACCCGTACCAAGTGCCTGTGCCTACTGGGAACACATGGTCAGTCTTAATTCTGGTTACACCTGGGGCATGGAGCTGCAAGCAGCCTTGCCTCTTCCAGGAGGCTGTCAGATTCTGCCCTACTTAGCACAACTAACTCTTTTTAAGCTTATAAATTGAAAATATTTGAATAAAAGTTTTCACATATGACTAAATGAACTGAATATAATTATCAACAATATAAAGGCTTTCACAGAGAGATCTTCATTTCTGTATTTACTGGAGTGCCATTAAAATCAATATTAATTTTTCACATCATTCAGCAGTACAAATTTCACCCAGTCACTTTTTATTTATATTTTAAAATGTATTCATAGAGGAGAGATTCACAAATCAATGAACCAGAGCCAGTGATCCAAATAAGAGGCAGAGAACAAAAGTTCAGCAGCTAGGTTTTGAAAAAGGATGTATTGTGTTGATGCTTCTGTCATTTCTTTTGCTCATCACTTATATTTATGAATGAGGTGGATCAAGAACATTTAACTTTTGGTCTTAATTCAGGCTTAAAAGAATAATCAAGGGCAGCTAAACATGTGGCTGAGTATTTGAAAAAGCAAACAGACTGTGTCGACAGTATGGTGGATTTTATATAATTAATATAAAAAGCTTTCTAACACTGTGAGAGTTGTTAGCTAAGAACAAGTTCCTTACAGCTGGTCAGTCAAAATAGAAATATTAAATACTCTGCTGTGGCTCATCACAGTAAAAGTACAAAATAATACAGCATGTTCTCTAGAGCACTTTGTGTAGCATTAGGTTAATGCCTTAAAACACTCCCTCTGTGGTGTTCTGATGCTTTATGTTTTGAGAAAAAATTACATGTATAATTGCTCCAAGGACTATCTACTCTCTGTTTCTCCAAATTATCATCCTTAATTTGTTTCACTCTGCTTTCTTCCAATATTCACCAAATGTTCAGGCTATAATATGGGCCACATCCTCTACTTGTGGAAACTGATAACCTTCCACTCTCTATGATACACCTCACAGGGGTGACTGGGGTCTCTGTGCACTCTCAGCTCTCCTTCAGACCCCGATGAATTTGTTTTTTCCTAGACGACTTCTTCATACTTGATTTGGTCCCCTACTTTTCCACTCACATGATCTATAGTAGAGCAGGGGCTGACATAGTTTTAGCTTGATCTCATTACAAATTTTTCAATACTCTTTACTCACACACTTACAGTTCAAACACCCATTGACAGGTGACATCGACAAGCCCCGCTGTCACATTTTGCTTTACCCTTGTACTTTCAAGTGCTTCTAGTCTTCCTTAGTGTGACTTCCACTGTTGCCAGCAGCTGCTTGGCTAATGCACCTTTGTCCAGCTTGAAATAGTTAGTGCTACTATATTATACTCTTCAAGCCAACAGTTAGTGCTACTATATTATACTCTTCAAGCCAATAATCAGGCCAGATGTTTCTCTGGGGATGAATTCCTCTGAGCTAGAGCTTTGCTGTTGTCCTTCAACACCTACTGTGCACACACTGCTAGTGAGTGCACACGTGCCAAGCAACACCCTCCATCTTTACTCAGGTGTCTCTTACCAAACTTTCCCAGTATCTTGTCACATACCACTGCCCCTGTTGTTTTCCTCAGGCTCCAGCACTGACCTCTGTGTGCCTTCCTCCCCCAGATCTCCCTCTGTGATGTTTTGGGTCTCCTGTCACACCTCTGGGATTAGGGCACTGTCTGATTTTCCTTTATGTCCATCAGGAGAGAGGTGTCCCTTTGCTCTTTAGATGTTATTGGCTAAACTCCAGTGCTCGCAGTGCTGTGGCCATGGTTCTTTGCCTCTCAGATGTTAGAACCACTCTTGTCTCTTTTTTTGGAGGCGTCATTGCTGCTTCTCCCCATAATAGTGAGACTGCAGCTCTACTTGTGACAGCAAAATTAAACTCTGCTAGGATTTAATTTATTTTGCACTTTGCCTAGTAACATATTGTAAGTACACATGCACTCTGCAGACATTGCTGTGCTTCTCAGATTGCGGTGTTACAGATTCATAGTTCACCTATTCTTCCAGAGTTAATTGAAAACTGTTATGTCCTTAGAGTTAATCATTGTCAGGAATAAGGACACCTCTGAGTTTTTTTCCACTCCGCTGGCACCTACTGCTCATAGATACAATATGAGGCTCTGATTAAACCAAATTTCTGGAGTTAAAGCTCTGCTGAGTGTTTTAGTTGTTCTATTTTTTCGCTCAAGCTATTTTGATAGCTCATTTTACTTCTGGTACCAGGTGTAATTCAGCAACCATTAAAAAAGGAAGCCTGATGGTGTTCTGCCTCATTAGGTGCCTGGAGCAGTGTCAATCCATGGCAAGCCTGTCCATGCCAGCTGTGGGAGCCCCACACCGCCCCTTCCATAGTGCCAGCACAGCAGTTCATTCAACCACCCAATTACTTGAACTGAGGAACAGATTCAGTTAAAAAATGACCTTGCAAGAGAAAATTGGTTAATTTCCAGCTGGACCAGTACCTTGAAGCTCTTTTTTTTCCATATCCCTTCAACATCTATGCTAGCAAAGGCAGTACAGGGTCAGGACAAGCAACCATGGGAAGGACCTGCTTGAGAAAGAATTTCCTCCAGAGAAATCCCTGTAAGACCACAGCCAAAGGGCTGAGCTCTGCCTGGCCTGAACCACTGCAAAATGCTAGAGAGAGATACCATAGTACTGCCTTGTGTTAGGGCTTCTTCCCCACAGGAAAGAGTGCTTGGTGGGGTGCTTTTGTGGTGCATGACTTAAATACTGCATGCCTTGAATTTGCGGAGCTGGAAGCATTCACTGGGGCACATGTGCCAACGTTATTTTGGCCATGATTAAGCTTGCTAACAGATCCTTGGGACCACACAATTTGAAAGTCTTATTCCCTACATGTAGTATATAGATCTTAACTAGTATCTTGGAAATTTTAGAGAAAATGTTTGGGTAAATTTGTCTATTTCATGGGATTTCTATTATTTCTATACAGGCACAATCTAGGTACTGTATTTTACAAATATGTATTCAAACACAAAACTGTTTCATGTTTTTACCTGTGACTGTGTTGTATTTTAACTTTCAGAAACTTTAAATGAGAAAGGTACAGTTGCTGAAAAAGCAATGAATCACTCAGGCTGAACTTTAACACCCATTCAACATCTAATTAGTTGAATTAGAACCACTTTGCAAGAGAGTCAATCATTCTCTAGCTTTAGCTGCCCCAATGGTTCTGAAATTTGATGATGTTATCATTACTTCAGAGGAGACACTCAGCATTCTAATAAGTGCATTTTCCTCCAGCACTTTAGCTCCAAACCAGGAACTATCATAAGTTAAAATATTATCTGCAAAATGCAGACTCTCCTGGGCCAGCAACGTGTCCACATCTGAAAACTTTTCTGGTAGAACACTCTTATTACTTTCACATGTATCAAGAAAATTGCTATCAACCAGAGTTTTGTGATGTGCAGAATGAGAAGGTAATTAACAGGACAGAATTTGAACTGAAGTAATACCTTTGCAGATGTAGCTCAAAATGAACTATTAAAACTCACTATTCACATATTAATAAATGATGCGATGAAAGTACCTCCAGAAGGTTTAGACTAGCCTTTACATACAAACCAGAAGAATACTGTTACCAGCTTCCTTCAAGTTAGACAAATACATTCAATGTTTCACAGGAGCACTGCCAAGTAAAGGCTGAAGATTTCTGTAAAATTTGAAGCACATCAGATAAAACGATATATGCCGATAAAGAAAGCCTAGATTGGCTTCATTTCTTGACTATTCACATTATTCCCTTGGGAAGTCAAAAAGGGGCTCTTGTAGCATTAAAATTGCTTGTTCTGACTTCTAGTCTCTTTGTCTTGCTGAGAAATGGTGTGCAGGCTGCTGGATCTCTCCTGCTGAAGGACATTAAGAAATTACTCAGGAGGTAACAGCCTTCAAGATTTGTGAAGATAAGATTTGTGTTGGAAGATGTCTCACAATGCAAGCCATTTCTAGGAGGAACCTAGCAAAGGCTGGTGCCTATATCACCACTGAGGCTCTGGATTAGCTGGCTTTGAGCAGCCTGACTTTACATGGTGGGAAAGATGTGGCTCTCCTAAGGCATCTTGTGGAAAAGCAGTAAACTGGGTGGAGGGAATGTCACTCCCATCTCTCTCATGTATGCTGGTGGCCTTCCAGTCTGAGTTCACTCTTTCTTATCTTCTTTTAAAAAATTACCCTATTTCTTGTGCTTTCTTGAATGAATACCTCTTGCCAAAAAATGGCATAGTTCAAAAGTACTTGAAAACTTCTCCACAATGTTTTCAAACCCTTCTAGTGCACAGCCACCATGGACAGATTCACTTTTAAAAGTTAAAGTTTCAGAAAAATTGAATTAATGAAAACAAAGATTTAGAATTAAATTCTTGTGTGTGTTGTGAGCCAGCACATGGTGTCAACTTTCATTCCTGCTGTAGAAACATTAGCTGCTGTGCTGAACCAACTTCATTTGTTGGACTGTTGCAGTGCTCTGCCTTCTTTTTCATGATTACTTTAGAGATTTTTTGTGTGTGATAGCATTGCATAAATGTCCCTACCACATTTGTTTCAGATATAACCTCTCTCCAGAATTTCATTTTCCAGACAGATCTCACTAAATTTCAGAGCTCTTGGAAAACAAAATGACCCAGCATTTCCCAAAGGTGATAATTATCAGAGAACACCATCGCTCTCTACTCTACAGCATCACTATCTGCTCTAAGTTTGTTGTTATTTTTAAGGTTTAGGCAGATGTTAAGAGAGTGAGGATAAATAAAGAAAATGGAAACGTGATGGGCCATCCCTGAAAATGTTGCAGTTGTGGGGAGCAACAGTTTAGTTCTCAGCCACTGCCTACAAAAGGACATATCAGGGCTGCTTTTGATACACGTGCATCTCAGTTGCTGTCAGTGCAATTACTGCAGCAAAGCAGGATTCTCTGCGTTACATAACTGGGGACCTCAAGAGAACATATAGTGAAAAACTGGCTAGAAGAGTTGTATGGAAATTTGAGTGAAAGGAAAAAAAAAAAAAAAAAAAAAAAAAAAAGTGATACAGCCAGTAGGGAAACTGCTGCGAACAGAGCAGCCAGACAAGGACAGAGGTTGTAGCTTGCATCAATCTTTAGAAGGTAATGGTATTCTCTTAATTACCACAAAGGTATCATTACCTTTTACATTGTAAATTAAGGGCTAACAATTATAACTTTGCTTATGCATCCTGGAAGTGTTAGTATTTCCTCGGTTGTAAGGACCATATCTTACACAGCTCCCATTGTCATTTCCATTCATGGACATGATGGACTGGGGTTTTGATATAATTAGCCTTACAATATCCCATGCAGGAGTCATGAATCTACTATTACTCTTTTCATTTGTGAAATGAAATCCAAGCAAAATTTTCTGTTGAGTTTTACAGTTAGTTACAGTTAGTAATTTAGGCCTAAAATGATGACAGCAACCTACCGCAGACCAGGTATTTGAATCCAGGATTTTAAGTAACTCCCCTGACTCCTGAGCCATGGCTGGTTTTTATAGTGCTTATGAGAAAGGTTACAAATCCCAGTAAGCCGTGATAAGGTAAAACACGGTTGTTTTTTGGTATCCCTTATGCTGATCAGCTGCCCCACCTCTTCTTGCTGTGAGTCCCCTCAATATCAAGGTCTACCAAGTATTTTACATAGAATAAGCCAGCCTCCTGAAAATCTTAAGAGACAAACATGAAAAAAAGGAGATGAGGCCGTGAAAACGAAGGGAGAGACATCCCTCACTACAAAACCAGCTCTTCAGTCACAGCTCTGGGCAAAACAATGCATTCTACACAGAGTTTTTCTTCCCCTCCCAGAAAATGCTCTGATAACAGCACAGTGACCCTGCACATGCTAAAGCAAAGTCCCAGATTATACAGATCAAGACCTCATGGTAAAAATATGCCAGTCTCTGGAGAGGAATGAGGACAGCAAGCCATGGACATGGTTCAGCAGAAAATCTAATTCTCTATGTTAAGCATCTTTATGAATTGTGCCTCACTCAGCTTAATGCATTTGTCCTTCACATTCATGGACACAACGTTTTAAAAAAGAAAAAGATAAGAAATGAAAAAGAATATGCAAGGTACTGGAACAGCTAATCTGTTTTCTCACTCAGTGTAGGTATGAGACTTAGAAGAAAACAACATGACTGACATGAGTTAATTTCCTTTCCATTCTCTTCCCGTTAAAGATTATGAAATAGTGAATTATAAAACAGCACATTCATAGTAGACTAAAATCACTTTTCATGCAGAGAATAATAAGTGTGTTGAATAGTTTACTATTTTAAAAGATTTAGATGTAACCCTGGAGGAAATATCTGTACTTAAAGGTATGAGCAAAAGCAATTAACGTAACAGTTTTCTACTCCTTTTGTACATTCCAGTCACTTTAGGATGTTTATATGCCATGGCAGCAAGTCAGAAGTCAATGGGCCAGAACCAGAGTTTGTAAAAATCAATGCAGAAGATAGCAGGACCGTATTTCCTTTTCTTTGTTAATTTACAAACACTTTAGCTTTGCTTTCTACAGCGTTTTCCTGCTGTGCCCTGACTGTTCTACGTCTGTCTTCTCACAGGAGGGGATGGTGGTGAGTCTGACCCAAGTCTTGTTGAATGGAGCCTGCTCCAAAGCTGGGGCTGGCAGCCATGGCAGTGTGGCAGTGGTACACTAAGGAGGAGCATACCCACCCCCCCCACCCCACCCCCCCTCCAGGAGAAGCCATTTTAGTCACAGAATGTTTAAATGCAGTTTACCCAAGGGACATGTGTGGAGCAGTTGTTCCGCACCAGCCCTGAGGCCTAAGCCTCCCCACCAGGGGATGGAGTGCCCAGCTCCCCAGCCAGGCTGAAGAGCAGTGTCTGGCTCAATTTTGTTCAATATGACATTTTGAGCCACCTGAACAGCTAGGAAAGCAAGCAGCTGTTCCCTAGATCACTCCCTCTCCCTACCCCAAATCCCAGATACCCCACCTCGTTGTGGTTTAAAATTCCTTTGGATCCCTCTACAAGGCACTGGTCTGCCTCCCTGAGATCTTAAAGGTCTTACAGCTCCCTCCCAAGCTTTTCAGCAGTTGGCCTCTATAAGCATAGGTCTGTATGGACTTTAGACTTTGACGTGTAACCCTACATATACATAGTGGAATATAGTGCAACAGAGCCTGCAGAGAAAGAGGAAACTATATTTTATCAGTATGACTTTTGGAGACTTACATATTCCAGAAATTAGTGTTATAAACTTGTCAGCAGGTGATGTGTGGCTGCAGTATTATCCTAGAACTTCCCCTTGTGTCCTTTGGATGAAACATTAAAAAATTGAAGTTAACTATGCATGAGATGCACTAAAACTATATGTTTAAATAATACCCATCCACTATATTTCCTATTTCATTTCAGGTCACTTCTTTCCAGAGTGGAAATTCATAACCAGGCAAACAAGTATTTTCTTCTTGGGTACTTTATTTAAATGTTTACACTGTGAGTCTTCTGAGCCTTGGAGGAGAGCAGCTTTTTACACCCCTGTAAGAGCACGGAAACATGGAAAGGGCAACCATTTTATGCTTACATTGCACAAGACCATCAGCTGCAAAATATGCTAGATAATGGAGAAACTTTCCCTTCTGGCTTGATTCAAATCTCATAGCAGTGAGATTTCACTGTGACCTCCCTTCTCATGGCTTCCCCTCAATAACTCTATGACATTACACCAGTTTACCCAGAAATATCTGAGCCACATGCACAACCCAATGAAATAGGAAATCTGCCTTTTTCTTACAGCATACAGGCAGAAAGTTATCTGAACACAGATCAAAATATGAATTATTTCTACACAATTTTGATTGTTTATCACAGTTCCAAATAAAGAAATGCAGAGCTTTGCCCATTGCAAAAAATTATAAATTTAATTGAGTAAAGATGATGGTTTCTATTGATTTAGCTGGAATATGCAACAAAATGAAGACTAATGTAGGTTTCAAGAGTTCCCATCAGAAATACTAGATATAGTTTAATCTTTCCACTTTCCTGTTTTGATATAATTTTAAAATCATTGGCAAAGAGACCTCATAAAAAAGAAGGAAAAAACAGATTAAACCTGGGAAAAAATATATTTTAATTTGAGGAAATATTTGTAATCAGGACTTTGAAAATGTATAGGTGTTCAGTGAGAAAATTAACCTTGCTTAAAAAAAAAAAAAAAAAGGCAATTGGATTAAGCATCTTTATCATTTTGAGAATGGTGTTGTCAAGATCATGGATGACTCCTTTTTGGCAATCAGATTCACTTCGCAGACACCCTTCATAATTTTTAGGTTGGGGGGGAAGTGGTGCTTGAATTACCATGTAAGGCCACTGCAACTTATATAAAAGTCATAAAAGGGATGAATCTTATGTTTTGTGACACGAATATCTTCAGCATTTTCTGAGTTATGTTTTATTTCCTGCTCAACAGCAATGCAACAGTATACCTGCAGCACATATTTGCTGTAACTTAATAAGATTTCATGTACAAATCAGAGCTGGGCAAAGCCATAGCAGTGAGTTCAGGCTGACGGCTGTCTCAAAGCTCACCCTGGAGAAAACATAGCCACTACATATATGCTATTTAGATTTATATTGAACACTCTGGTAGTGTAGAGTGAGTGTGAAAGGTCAATTGACCCTGCCAGGGCAGGATCGAGATATTTTCAGTGTAAATGAGCATCACGTTCATCCATTTTAAAACCTTTCTCAACTGGACAACACACCTGATTGTCAACTATATCAGTCAAGAGATGTTCCATAACAGCTGATAGCCATACATTAAAGATGCAATACAACTGAAAACAATGGGTAAATCAAACCAGGACCTTTTGTTTGCAGCTACATGTGGGTATATTTTTATTCTGGAAAGGATAAGAAGTAGTGTGCAAAGGAGAGGAATGATTGTGGCAGCTTGCTTTTTAAAAGAAAGAGCACTGATCTGGTCTGATCTGAAATTAGTACAAAAAATGCATTCTCAGGTTTTCTACTTTATTGAAAGTCTTTCAGAAACAAATGTCATCTTGCAGCTGGAGGTAAAGGGAAATAACTTCTACAGCTATGTTGCCTTTTGTGCCCAGGGGCAACATTTTCATATCTCCATAACACCCATACATCATGGGAAAGATTCTTACCTGGTATAATCGGCATAAATCTATAACATTCCCTTGAGGATGAGCATGATAGCTCTTTCTCTGCACATTACTGCTGCTTGTGCTATGACAGATCAGTGTATCAAACATTAATCGGCTGACTTCAATTCAGTCCAGAAAGTACCAATGTTAATGACAATATATATTGAAAACATCCTTGGAAACACTTTCTAATATTTATTTGTCTCCAGAAATAAAATCTTGGTTGGTTTTGTATTAAGTGGACATTATCCCCAAGAATTTTAGATGGATTAGAACAGCTTTCAGCCTTCTTAATACAGCCTACCAAACACAAACACGTTTGCTTTTCTGTAAACAAACTGTCATCCTGTTTTATGATGATACCTACATGTACTGCCAGAACTAATTACAATAACATAAGTTCTATTGCTATCTGCTCACAGCTGTCAGGACAGCATTTCTGAAGGGATCCAAATATCGGCTGTGCAGATCTGCTGGAAATACTAGAAAAGCACAGTGCAAAATAAAGGCATTCACCCACAGTTTGGCTAGTGGGGAAAAAAAAACCTACTTACTATTAGTACTATTTTTCACTCCATTATTCTCCTACCCAGATATGTGTCAGTTCCTCCCATTGGAAATTTGACTCCATTGTCCTTAAACAGGGCTTATTGTTATTTATAAATGTATATAACCTACTGTCAGCAGAATGTACCTTTAATAATACAGATTATTATTATAGAAGATGTATTCCCACTTGCAAAGAAAATGGCCATTTATGGGAGACATCTTGGCCTATCAGCTGTCAAAAAAGCATTTTTTATATTCACAGGTATGGAAGACCATCAGTTTTTGTCATTATTTTCCTATCCCTTTTTTCTCCCAACATTTAATGATGGAAAATTGTTCCAAAGAGCTTGGAGGGAGGTGTGCTGAACTCTGTGGACATTGTATATATCTACAGGTGTTAGGAGAGGTTTATTTGGGGAAGGATTGTAGATTTGGGTATTTGAATAGGAGTTACATTGTAAGCTATCTGAAGCGAATTATGGTGGTTTTGTTTTTTTTTTTTTTTTAATTTGGAAGCAGAAGCTCAAGGAGCTACAACATCTGCCCACAGAAATTAAAACATGACCCAAATAAAAAGTATACATATAAAAGATACTACTTTGAAAACTTAGCTATATTTTTACCTTCAGATTTCGGGGGAATATGTAAATCAGCTTAGTTCTTCTGTGGGTTTTGATATCATAAAGATCATATACTAAGCTGTAGCCCTGTAAATCACAAGGCATGTTGCTATTTCATAGTACTGTATAGTTACATGTTGTTCAACCAGAAACTGACAAGCTAAATGTAAGTGGATTTTTATGTCTGAGTTCTGGAAATAAAGATTAATGTCTTTGGCAGTCCTCTAGATACCATTGTATTTTGTCAAAGTTATCAACCTAAATTCACCCTCAGAATAAGTTAGCAGCATTGTAACGTAATGAACTTGTCTTAATGGAATGGAGGTTCTTGGTAATACTTAGTTCATGTTGTATGTAGTACAGCATAACACTGCAGTTTTTCAAATGCATTTCAATCCTACTTGGCAAACACCTTTGCTATTTCAGAAGTGAGTCCTGGTGTGTCATAAACTTAGACTTTTTTTCTTGACTAATTAAACCAAATTCTGCTTATTACTTAAGATACCCATAAGACAACTGATTAGAAATAGTTACATCACAAGATGATTTTGACTTAGACGTTTATATGTAGAAGCAGTAGTTGAAGAAAATGGTGATACAAGCTAAAGCTTATTGCTCTCTTCTAATTTAGTTGGTTCCAAAATAAGTCCAAGACTTCCACTGAGTAGCAAATCAACAAGTTTCTTATTGGTGCATCTTCATTAATGTTTTAGTTCAGAATAGTTGCACATCTCTCATTTACCACATTTTCGTTGGCGTTGTAGAGTAATTTCAGAGACCAGACCTGTAGTCCATTTAGATGAGCTAAAGTGGAAAATGTATTTTGGGAGTGCACCTCAGCAGCCCCAGCCATGAATGGGCTTCAGTCCAGGAGCTCAGACTATGGTTACCACAGTGGAAAACTCAAAATCTGTGTAGTGTGGATATCATGTTCTCATCACAAACTGTTTCATGCTATGAATCTTTCCCCATTGATCACCACTATCTACTAATAAATTCATAGACTCTGATCACATTAGTAATATAATAAAGCTAGCTACAGAGGCAAGGAAATCCCCATGCCTAGTTTTTTTATCACTTTATAAATGTTTCCATGTAAAGCATCACTTTGAAAATGGTTTCCTATGGTCCTTCATCCTAGCAGTATCAGCAGAGATAATATGGAATATAGCTTCAAGGCCAGGTTGGATGGGGCTTTAAGCAACTTGATCTAGTGGAAGGTGTCCCTACCCATGGCAGGTGATCTTTAAAGTCCCTTCAAACCCAAACCATTCTATGATTCTATAACAATGTTTTTGATGTATGTCGTTAAAGTAATGAAAACCAAGGCTGCACTTCTCATAATGCAGTGCTGTTAGCAGATATTTCTGACTTCAGGACTAGAAATGTCCATCTTCAGAACATGAAATGTTTTTTGCATTTGCCAAATTGCTGTAACACCTGTAAGAAACATAGGCTCTCCCCCTCAAAGCAAGCACTGCAGTAACAGTATAACCTGCAGTGGACTCATGTAGTAGAAACTGTCTTACCTTCCTCCATTTCAGTAGTTAGGCCTAATGAATGTGGAGTAATGCTCCTGTGTTACAGACCTTGACAACAACCTCAGCTCTTCCTTCAACACTCATATGGGAGTGTGAACTGCCTGCCTAGAGTTTTCCCCCATATGACCCCATGATCAGTCTCATGGTACCTGTGGACCTTAAGTAGCATCTAGCCTTCCTAACCAATCTCAGCATCATCCATCCAGCCTCATTAGCACCCTGTCACACAGCACAGGCTGCCTATTCTCTAGCATTGATGAGGATCACACAGATCATATACAACCTTAATTCATAGTAGAAACTGCTGCAAAACAGGAACAACCTATTGTGCCTGATGAAGGGCAACAGGTATGATTTTCTGAAGTGCCCTTGTGACTAAGGTACCTCTACTACTGGAAAATTACCAGAGTTTAGATATCTAAGAAACCTCATTTCCAAAAGAGATCATTATGCAAGGTCAGTGCCTTGACATGCTTATTGCAGGAATAGGATGGACCCTTGGACCCAGAAGTATTTAAACCTGGGATCTTGTTTTAATCTATGAAGGAAGCCTGCTATACAATTGTAATTCTGCTTGAATTTGCCCTTATCTCTCACTAAGGCTCAGCTGACACATGAAATTTAGGAAGCAGATGCAGTATTTTGAATAAGCAATTCAACGAGAATAAGAAATTATTGCAAAATAGAGCTGCTGCCTTTCCTTTCTAGAGATAGATCATGCTAATGTGTTTAATCTCAAAGTTTGACAAGGAGATGGGGAAGGAAGAGGGTATAGTAGCCTGTTGAAATATAAATGTTCATAATGCTCTCTAAATGAAGTAAAACCAACAAAAATTTTTGTTCACTCTTTGGATTAATTAAAAATGTTGCATTTCTACAACCTGATTGTTAATTTTTCTTAAATGGTTCTTTAACATTTCATTAACAATGTTATATTGCTTATTATTGTATGTAATAGGCTCCAGCCACCATCCTGTATTTCTTTCCACAGCCAACTTAACATTTGAGCCAAATACAGATTTTGGAGACTGTTAAGAAGATATTCGCTGATCCTAAACTTTTTTTAAACTAAAAACAAAGACATTTTGAAAGTTCTACATCAGCTCTAAAAATAAAACACCTACATCCAACACAACAAGAAAATAGTAGATGTGATGTCTTCAATAATGTAAATGGCTTTTTAAAAAAAACCATAAATCACATTCTTCATGAGTCTCCATGCTATTATTTTGTTAAATATGTTTAAAGACAAAGCTCCAATTTAACACATTTCTCATTTTAGTACTCGTATAAAAAATATTCCCTCTGATCTCTTTAAGATGGTGTTTATCAAACTTAATAAAGGGAATTGTGTAGTACATTTCACCTGTTAATTGGAGACTTCCAGAGGAATGGCACAAGCTAGTAGCTCATGATGAGATTCAAAGAACTTAACCTGAGATGTTTAAAATCTAGAGGTCTAGTCAGAGTCAGTTGACTGTGTGCTCTCTCTCTCTGACCAAGTTTTCACACCAGTAGGAGATATTCTGAATAAGATTCTGGAGGCAGGTAGAATCAGTTGTCATCTGGAAATGTCTTTCCTGTCTCCATTGACTTTCAAGTGAGCTGAGATCACATTAGAAAACTGGATATTTTAAATGGTGAGGGCATATAAGATGTATCCTTCATGAAGGAATGAATAGGAAAAGTCAGATTCAGTGACTCATAAAACCATAGTTATTCCAATCCTTGTAGTGTGGTATTTCAGGCTCAAAACTGTGCTTTACATCATGTTATTTCAAAGTTATGATTGTATAATAAAATCCAGTGTTCTGTGACCAGAATTAAAAGTAAGATAAGTACAATTAACAAAAAATGCAGTTTAAGAATAAAATTATCAAGAAATCCAGGCCCAATTCTTTTATCCATTCTAATTTGAATAGTCTTTCATTGTGTGAATAAATTAATTGACTCCATATTTTACAGCAGTATATCCAACCCACCTGCAAAACCAATGCATTCAGTAAAAGAAAGGATGTCTGCCAGTGACTTTGACAGGCTGATAAGTGAATTCTCTTTCTGTCCTCTAGGTGAGTTGACATTTTCTTCTGCCCTCAAGCTGCAAGGAAAATGCTCTTTAAATCACCTACCTGGGCAAAATCAGCCCTTTACTTGATAGTCTAAGACAACAGTCAAAATTTTGTTATATAATTCTAACCACACAAGATGGTCGACCTTTAGTTTCACATAGGGTTATAAACCTATGATCTGATCTATTGTCACCTATCATCAGTATAAGTTCCTAGTTTTCTGGTTAGGAGTGTATTAACATTTTTTTGTGTTAGCAGGAGAACAATAGAGTACCACTGCTGCAAGCCAATGCAAGGTGATTGGAAATCTTTATAGTGAAGCTTAGAAGCAAAAGTATCACTATTTCAGGAGCTCTTAAAATTGTTTAGCTGTCATAAAATATTGAACTTCTTTTTAAAGATCCGTGTCATAATCAGAGATACATTGGTTTAATATACTTTTGTCAAATCAATTCTCTCTTGAGTAGGATGTAGCAAATTATTTGTATTTAATTCAGATAGTTGGTGAACCATAATATCCAGTAATTATCATGTTTACATTTATTCTCTACATCATCCAAAATGTTACTCAAATGTATCTTGGCACAGTAACCTCAAGGAAGTAAAATGTCCATGGCAGAAAGTGATGTTTTTGTAAGTTTACCATGAATTGGTTGTTGGAGAGCTATAGCCATGTGCTGAAACCATAAACCAGTTTAAGGCAAGCCTTAAAAACTTACTGTGGTGATTTTTTTTAAAAAAAGGTAATAATGTTACTAATAAAAGCTAACAATACTTACCTATCTAGAAATCTTACTTCATCAGTATTTCTGAAGCAGTTTTAAAACACCGGGAGAAATAGAAATAAGCAACTTCAGAGTTCAAGCAATGTGTTTACGTACTTACTAAATCCTGTCTTTAAGTTTTTCATCCATTTCCACCTGTCTGCCCGTTCATCTGTTTCTGTCTGTGGGAATTTCACAGAGCTCTGAACACCCCCTCTCTAATACTTGGAAGAAGTCTCATATAGTAGTTTTGTGGAACAATGAAGAAAAAAAAAATAACAAGGATAAATGGAGCCTTCCTGAAGGAGTATTTACTTTCATCAACTTAAGTGAAGTCTACATCAAATCTGATGGTCTGGTTTGGTGAGTAAACCACACAGTATCTAAATATCTTCCAGTACACAAACTGATTTTTTTTTTTATTTTTTATTTAGGACAGACATAGCAAGATCTGATATATGAGAACCTTAGGAGTCCAAAAATCACGGTAATCAGGAATGCAAAAAGAACCTCCAGTGGTGGCTGGATCCAGTGATTCCTCCTCAACAAGGCAAAGAATAGGGTAAACTGAGGCGCAGGCAATTCATGCTTGATATTTAGTGCAAAGCCCGAGCAGGCTCTTTACCATTTCCCATTCTTATTCATAATCTGGATAAACTTTTGGCGTCCAGCTAAACTGTGAAATGAAAACATCTGAAGGTCCTTGCATGCACAGATGTCTCCTGCAGTACAAGCACCCAGAGAAACCCAGGAATTTAAGGTTTTGAGGCTGGCAAGGAAATTGAAATAAGTTTGCGTTTAAGCTGGTCTAGGTTAGCTAGTTGATTCTGCTACTATCTGGTGAGAGTCTTTGAGGCAAAGCCCAATGCAAGGACTCTGAAGTGCTGGGAGCATTTACTGGATGGGACAAAAGCAGTCTGACATCAAATACAGTTTAAACGTTTGCCCAAATGAAGCACTTTTGAGCTGTCTTTATACTGATCCTCATGCTTAAATACCAGCATATCTCTCTCAATGGAACCATAGAAGGAATATAAGTAACCACTGCTAACAAAATGAGGCCTCCACACCCCGCTTGTTGCTCTCTCCAGCTGATTTCCGCTGGAATTAGATTTCAGAGGATTTGTCCCTGGTACAATGATGCTACAAGCATCAACCACTACCAAAGGAACCCAGCACACGGGACATTAAGTATTCTGAAATAATACATGGAACATTACGTCAGGGAGACAAGGTTAGATTTCAGGTGGATCTGTTTTATGGATGCATGGACCAAATGAAATAGCAGGAGCTGCTGGGGCCAAAGGGTCTGAGAGGTGGAGGATTCAAATTATTTTACAGTATACGATGATTTCAGACTGCCTAACTGACAGATAGACATGGCCTTCTTTAATTCTGACATGTACCCAAGAGCAGAGGGTGCTCTATTAATCACTGGTGGCTGTTATAGGACATCTTCTTCAACTGAAGTGACAATAGTTTTTATTTTGGGAATGGGGGATGTTTTGTCTCCAGTTCTCTAAGAATGACTGACATTATTTATGATATAAATTCCTGACCTCTACAGGACACTTCATAAGCACTTGATTTCCTGGCAAATTTATCCTATTCTTTCAGGTGAGTTGAAGAAAAACCATGAAAACTGGTTTTACTTGAGGCATCTCATCCCTTTTGTTGCCCGAAATAGGGAAAGTTAGGAAGTACCCAGCATGTAAATATGAAGATTGGTTTAAAAAAAGGGGGTACTGAAATGAGGGTAATGAAGATGCATTTGCTTAGATGCTCTCTGAGCAGCTGTGCTCTGGGATCCTGCTAGCTTTTTGTTGTGACTGAACTTGAAGTGTTGCCTTTTTGGATAAGCATGTGCTGTGCTTCATTTCACTTGAATTTCAGGCTAGGAGCACAAAACAATGCAAATCAAACCTTTTATCCCTGAGATGTTCCCTCACTTTATCAAAATGACACCATGTTTTCAATGAACCCCAGCCTCACCCAGGTAAAACAGCCTTTGGTTTCTCATATTTGTCTTCATATTAGCTGCTTTTATAAGTATTGTTTTTTTTGCTTTGGAATCAAGGAAAATAAAACAGTAATTGACCTTGGAGACTAACCTCTGAGCTAGCTACATCCTACAGCAGCAGAACAAATGTAACTCAGTGCTTCTTTTGAACTTTCTGAGAATCCCTTAATATGCATCATTCTGCCTGGTGCACTTTCCATCTTTTATAAGATTCATTTGTTTGAGTTAGTTAGTCCAGAAGCCCCATACTCAATATTTTCCAGATCATCTGCTCGGTCACCATTTATGCATGTTTTCTGTGCAGACTTTGAAATTACTTTTGTTTCCATTAATTTAATCTCACATCCTTTTGCTGCAGTTTATTGTTTCTACTAAACAATGTATTTCTAACATAGTCCCCTTTAGCATTGCTGTAAGAGATGTCAGGAAACTTCCCTGTTACATTTGGCTCCTTGGCTCATATTCCATTTTGCCTTTCAACAGTGCTGAACATAAAAGAAAGCCTTTTCCATTAGTACAATATAATCCTTTTTTCTGTTGCCTTCAAGGCATGAAGCATGCACTCTCATTCCATTTTCTCTCCATTTGGTCTCTGCACATTCATAGTCCTGCTCTCCCCATCACTAAACCTGCTTTTGAATTTGCATTTCACAGGTTCTGGGGGAAAAAAACCCAACAACTTGAAGTATACCCTTAACTTAATGTATATGCATAAACATTTGTATATGTCTTAACAAAAACAAAGGAGAATTCTTTATAATAGAATATCTTTAAGAAAATTTAGCATGCTGAAGGCCTTGCTCCCATTTCTCTTAATGTGTTCAAGAGTATTGCAGGAGACCAGTAGGAAATTCAAAATAGGGTGTGTTGTCTGGTATAGGAAAACACACAAAGCCACGAGTATCTAACAAGCCCATATACTGTCCACAGACAGACTGCCCAAACTGCCACAGTCCAGTCTGGAAACACCAATAGACTACGAAACAGACAATGTGAGGGGCCATCTGAGATTCAGAGGGGACATCTCACTATCCACACTCTACCATTGTGCTATTTGAATGACTCTAGAGGCAGCCCATTTGCTTTCACATTTTCCCATCTCATTTTCCAATGTTTCTTCATAACAGTTAGAGCTCAGAATTCTTGGAAGGCATTGTTTCATTGTGAATGTCCTGATCATCTCATAATTTAATCCATAATTTCATATATAGTGACAGCCAGGGTGAGATCTCCAGCATTTTCCCCCACTTGCCTCTTGCACTGGCTTTATTCTGCCAACCTGCTGGCACAGCAGCTGCTGTTGCTGCCACGTACTGCCCTCTGCCAAGGGCTGGCCAGTTTTAAGGCAGGCACATGCTGGAGTGTCATGCACTGTGTGCCCCAGCCTCATTGGGATGTATGGCTACTGCTGTATTAACAAAATCTGATTTATGCAATTACAGATCATTCTGCCCAGTAATGATCCAGTCAAGCACAGAGGGAATGGAAGAAACTCAGCAAAGTAATGTGAGTTTTTGCTCCTAAGCCTCTCATATCCATCTGAAAATCCTACCCTCTATCTTTCCAGAGAAACCAATGAACACAAAAAGCCTGCTAATAGTGTGTTAATATGCGCATATGGCTGATCTCCTTATGACACTCCTTATAGTATTCAGGGTGTCTGAGGTGTACCGACTTTCTATTAAACACTGAAGGTTTATTCTAAGCAACCAGAGAGGCAATGCAGCCTATAATTATAGATGCCCAACTCATTTTAATAGTAACAGCTTCTTTAAGTTTTAACTTAAATCGTTAACCTTTAAATTCCTTTGCAAATTTGTAAGTTTATCAGAAGAACATGATGGAAATTTATTTCTGCTTCCTTACACAATAAAGTGTTAGCTGCATGCTAAGCTTCTGTGTGATCTGAGGAGGAAAATACATTGAGTGAACGTTCCCCAGTGGGCCTCCCCCAGTATTGCTCACGTTGTTGATCCGGCTGGTTTTGACAGGTTGCAGACTTGTCACAAGCGCAGTCTGGTTCCCACAGGGAACCGTCTTGCAGAAAAAAACCACAAGGAAATGTGTCTCTGTTCCTGTGCCATTATGTTAAACTCAGAAAATTCACAACTCAACCTGAAGATACTCAAGAATCTGTAATTGAAGTATTGGTCATGGTTCTTTTAACATGCACCTTTCACTAAGAATGCAAAGAAGGATGTCACCTCTTTAACCATGGCCTGACGTGTTAGATACTGGAGACATCTCACAACCAAAACGTTGCAGCATCTCCCCTCTCTTTCAGATCTGGATTTACCAAGAGGACTGTGACTCACCTTTCTGCTGTGTGTTACAACAAAACACAAAGTGCATACTCCCAGTTATTTGGATCATACACATCTGTATCCACTCATTTCCATCCTACTATTTTTGAAGTCTTTCCTAGTTTCCCTACCTCTGTGGATGTGATGGAAAGCACCTGGCTCTGATTACAGCATCTGTCTCTTCACCTTATAACTTTGGCCAAGCTTCACGTTCCTGAGTCTCACATTGCTCTTCTTCTAGTGCCTTTGATTGCTTTTCCTCTAGTCTTACAATGCTTACCAGTACTATGTACTTTCCATGGGGTTCATCTTAAACACCCTGCTGATATTCCTGCTTGTCATGCTATATTAGCACTGGTTGGAGCACATGCACCGGTTGGAGCACACTGCTGAGTCATCAGAGATATCTGTTGATCAGCATTTAAGTCTCCATGCACATATATTTCTGTGTAGTGCTTATCAAGTATTTAAATGACTGTAACCTGCTTTGTTGTGCACTGTACTTGGTTTTCCCTAGCATAAACTAAAATCAGCAAAGCAAGGGTGAAGGGGGGTAAGCAGAGATGTTTCTCAAGCCAGTGGCAGTTGCTTCCCATGAGAACCTCCATATGAACATCATCAGGGTTTGCAAGTGCAGGGACATGAGATCAGACAGGCACCAGAATAAAAGCATGGGAATGCAAGAGAAGACTGCCTGTGAGGCTCCAGGCAGCTCAGGTGAAAGGTTTATAGAGCTGCAAATAGCAGACTTGTAGCATTACAGATCCTGAAGCACTCACTAAAGCACCTCAGGCATCATGCAACTTCATTTGCTGTTTAGTTCTTCGCCCCACATGTGATTTAACAGACATCTGCCATACCACCCCTCTTCATATCTCTTCATTCAGGGAAATCTAGTTAGTCATTCTTCATGCAGAGTCTGTCTGGTATCTGTGCTCATCCTTGTCATTCTTGTCAGTGTTATTTTCAATTCTGCTACAATATTTTGAGAGGGTTGATCTAGAATTATTCACTATTTTCAAGACATGGTGCATGAAAGTATTATAGAGTGGCCTGGTGATGTTTTCTGTTTTGTTCTTCCTCTCCTAAATAATTTCTAATGAGTTGGGTTTGTTTTTTTCACTCTAGTGGAGTAATGCAGTGACCTTTTCATTCTTATAACCCCTGAACCTTGTTTACAGTGAGCAGAATCAGCCAAATAGTTGTAATATACTGTGAATCTTTATGTTTTGAAGGTTTTATACATAAATTATGCCAACTGAAGGTGGATCATCACACGAACATGGGCATCCTGAAGGTCAAAACTCTATATGTATGCAGACATGCAAACAGATTGAAGAAAGTTTATTCAAATAATTTAGACACAGGATATTTTACATGGGTTGAGACATATACCCACAGTTTTGTAGTCATTATCTCTGTTTGGGAGGAGGACTTCTCAGGTTTTAGAATTCCTAATACTCCTATTTAACTTTCAATAAAGCTCCTAAAACATAGGCTTCTCCTCAGAACTACCTAGAAGTGCTGTTGTCACGTTGCAAGCAACCAACCTTATATGCAATTGATTTAGAGTCGATCACGAAAAACATTTCCAAATGAATATTCACTACTGAAGGGGTTTTTTTGATCACTGCAGAACTAAACAGTGGTACTAGGACAATGCCACTATTTGTATATAGAGTGAATATACACAGGCTGTTCATCACATCTGAACAGTGTTGATTCTTCTTGGGCTTCCATTTCTGATGTGGAAACTAGAAAACTGTGGCAAAAATTAACCTGTTCCTGCTGGGGTGTGGAGAATCACAGCATTAGCAACATCAGCCCAGTGCTAAGGAATTTAATTTACCAAAAGCCATTGAGGACCTGATCTGAAGGTCTGGCTCCCAGGCACTTCAGGGATTTGAATCTGCTTCTCAATGCAATGCAAAACTCATTTGCATATAAATTCCCATTGTAATAAAATGTTTTATGCTTCCCATGCATCTGAGATGGAGTAGAATAGGTCACTGAGGAGAAAGGAAAATATTTTAATCTTTTGAAGACTTTGGCGTGACCCCCATCACCTCCTCCTCTGTTTCACTCACGCCAGCATCTTAGAGGCCAAAGTGTCCCTTTGCCTGAGAGGAGGTTTCTCATGGCAAGCTGCATCACAAAGAGTGGGAACAGAGCATGCAGATGCTGAAACTCTGTACCCTGATCCCACGTGGCAAACAGTTCTCTGTTTAGCATGCTGGCTGTTTGCCTGGCCCCAGAAATGCTTTTTGTCCGATAGGACTAGCCACAAAGATCCTGCAATAAGCTATAATCACAGTCAATCACAGCTTCTCACTAACATTTGCCTTCTTGATTGTTTTCAAAAGGAAATATCAAAGATTCAACTGATGGAGAATGCAGAGATAGAATCAGAAATTATATCAAAGCAAGGGAATAAAAAAATTCAGAAGGTAGTATTGTCACAATATAACAGATTTATGCTAGTTTGGTTTTAGTAAATTTTTGTATCTGTGTTTATTCTTTCTGATTCTTTTCTATTACTTCTTAATCTGAAAAGACTTTTCCATCTTTACTCAAAAAGGTTGAGTTCCTTTCTGTCGAATAACGAAAAAAGATTTGTTAAAACTGTTGAGCAAATCCAGTTATCAGGAGTACATGGGTAATTTTGTATTGCAGCATAAAGCCATTCTAAACTACTTTTTTCATTAAAGCCCTGGCTCAGCAAGGCATTTTTGGCAGATATGTAAACCTCCTTTTTTTATTCAACAAAGTCCTTAAAAATCTGTTTAAATAGTAATTAGTTTTTCTTAAAATTGAGCTAAAATCTATCTTAAACTTCTTCACAGTGTAAAACCCAGACAGGTAATGAACTCCTCAGAAATGTAAAGTTCATCTCTACTTACATAAAATTAATGCAGGCAAGGCAGAAACCTTAAACCTTTCATTTGTTGAAAAATGCAGTTCATGGAATTTGTAAATTCAGGCAAATGTAACAAATATTTTTGTCAGAAAAAAGAGCGGTTGTTTCTTAAGTTGGAACACTTTGTTTTGACTTATTTAAATAACACATTTCATATTTTTTACTTTGAGACAACCTCAGGCAGAGTCTGAGCAGGCAAAGATACTGCTAGAGATGCTATTCTTCTCCATTAACTCTGTGAGGTGGGCTCACTGCAGCAGTCTGTTTAGATGGCTCCCTCAGGCAGCTCATACTAGGTGGCATGAAATTGCTATGCCCATTCAGAGGCAAAATTGAAGAAAATAACAAAGTCTTTTGAAACAGAAAATAACGAAAAATCAGTCCAATTAGTATTTTAGCCAAATGGGAATTATCCAGAGGATCTCATAGAAGATGTGAGTCATAACAGCATCTGTATTCACGCTGCAGAAACACAGCCTAGTCTAACTCTTAGATGAACTGTTTGCTGAAAAAAAAAAAAACCAAACCAAAAAAAACCCACAAAAAAAACCACAAAACAAAAAAAAAAAACCACACACCAAAAAACACAACCAAAACCAGAGAGTCTGTGGGATTTCCTTGGAGATATTCAAAACTCAAGTGAATTAAGCCCTGAGCAACCCAACCTGAGGCTGAAGATAGCTCTGCTGTGGGCCCAGGGTAGGATGAGATAACCACCTGAGGTGCCTGCCAACCCAACCTATTCTGTGAGTGTGATTCTTAAAATAGTTCTTCACTACTGTAAAAACTAGAAGGAACAATTTGTACAAAAGCAAATTCCCTCTGATTTTTCCTCAGAGCAAATACATCCCATATGTTGAATAAATGGGTGAAAAAATATAAAATATAAATATTTTTAAAATATTAACAATATAAAATAAATGCTATATATACACCTGAAGGTTCATTTCCTGGATTTAGAACTTCTATACATCTGAGTGTTTACGGTGATCATAATATCATTTTCATCAATTTGGGTTGTGGACATGTCCATGTGTGGGTGTGTGTTAGGGCTGGGGGTTGGAGGTGTGTGTTTGTGCCTTCCCTTCAGCTTCTATTACCTGGCCCTGTTGTTCAACAGTGAGGCTAAAATCTTAATTCAGTCTCTCCTGATTACTTCCACATGCGTCTTTGAACTCACTACTATTTTCAGAAGAATCCTGCCCCGTTCAATGCGCTGGACGCAACCCTCTTCTGGGAAATACTTTCTGCCTTTTATGAAGTACTGTAAAATGAATGTAGATAGTACAAAATGTAAAGTATAAAAAATGTAAAACCATGTAGAAAGAGATCATTGACCCAGCAGCTTTGCAGCCTGGCACTTAACATAGTCATGTATGAGCTACTAATTCACAGATAATATGACCATAAATGTGAAAAAGTGTCACCAAGAGAATCTGTGAACAACCCACCATAGGGCATCTTCAAATCTAGCCATAAAGACTTCATATCCATAGAGGTATGTTTAAACTGTCCCAGCAGAGAAGAGAGTTACACCTGGGTTTCCAGCAGTCTGAAATATTAAGATATGTCATAATGCAGAATATAGCCGTCTCTGAAATCTACATTTTCCGGTCTTGAAAGGGCAACATTACATTTTGGATTAAGCATGCTTGATTGGGCCCAAAATAAAATTCGTTAATGTCTTTTTCTATCAAGCTAGAAGCTTTACTTTGTGTCTTTGTTTTGTTTAGTTGTAAATTGTGGATAAATTCTTGTCTTTCTTACACACAAACATGGAAATGCATACCCAAGGGCAGAATTTGTCCATGTAATATCAAATTAATGTACACTTCTGGTAGAGCACTTTTTTAGATTCTGACATGGAAAGATGCATTAACAATTTGCAGCAAAATTTCAAAGAAGAAAAACTGGCTCTTCTTCATTTAGTACAAATGAGACTTGAGCTCTGAATCCAATAATAGACAAGTTTTAGAAGAACACCAACTTTTAAGAAAAATGTTTATTTTACATCAGTCATTCCTGATTTGGATTCAGTATGAATGCTTAGTATGATAAAAGAATAATTACATATCCCTTTTTCTACAATTCATGTCACATAGAAGCAACACGTCTGTAAAAAAACAAGTATTCAGTATCAATAAATAGCAAATATTTATTTAGAATTTGTGTCTCCTATAGAAATGATAATGTGAGGGTCTCATAAAATTCAGAAATAAATAAAATACAGTGATTTTGAAACATGCTCATTTTCTTCAAGTATCAAGAGTAACTCACTCTGTTCTGCATCTAAAATCCTCTAACACTTCAAGAAAGTTTTGGTGTCTAAGACCAACAAATTAAAATGTTGGTTTTACCCTGTAATGCTAAAGTTAGAAAACGAAATTTCTAACTCTTTTCAGCCTCCGGCTTTCCAAAATCCATTGCCAGACTTGAAAATCAGGTAAATGTAGTTTTCCCCCTCATGTAATCAACTGCACATGAAAAAAGATTTTTTAGAAAAAAAACTTATTAAAGCCTGTAACAAACACTGCCAGTTAGGAAATCTGTGCAACAAGTTTCATTTTTATATCACATCTGTATTTTCTAAGTTTTTACTGTTCAGAGACTCTCTCAGTTATTTTTCCATTGTTATTTTATGTTATTGAAGAATTCATCACCAAAATCCAAATTAGCTCATCATATCAAAGTTGATTTATTAATCTAAAATCACCAGGACTGATCATCCCTCTCTGACAGTACCTGAGAAAGACAGTTATGCATGCCTCTAAACCAAGACAGAACATGTCCATTTTAGATGTGGCAAGGAGGCAGGGATTAGTTCTAGCCCAACTTTGTCCATGGGTGTAGACTTAGCCCCAGCAGCCTCCCTGGGACTCTCAGACACCACCAGGCAGGAACAGCCACCCTATAGGTGTCCCTGGGGGGCGCATGGCAGGGAGCAGACCTGCAGGTCACATTAACTTGGCTACTCTGTCTTATGGAAACCCATTTCAGGAGCAGGTATTAACAGACAGGCTATGTCTGAATGCGATGATCATCTAATTCCAACCACATAGTCCACTAAGACTACTCATTTCATGTCATTATGCAAAATATCACAGAAAGCCAGATTATTCTGCAATTCATAGGCTCAGAGGGGAAAAAAAAAAAAAAAAAAAAAAAAAGTCAGATGGATCTTTCTAAAAAAGATGTAAAAATTTACTGTTCTTTTGACCGAGAAAGCAGTCATACCCAGGACAGCATGTGTGCTTCAGCCTAAATGTGTCTTAAGTCATGTGAGGTTGATGTGGCTTAAGCACTCAAAAGTAAACATTGCTTATGAATTTTCCTCTAAGAAATCTGAGTGGTACAAAGGCAGTAGAAGGAACACATACCTGGGCCAAATGGAACATCAAATATTCACTCAAAGGCTGCTGAGGACATCCATTTTGGAACAAAAAATTCAGTTATCTGGGAAGTTGCTGGATGTGATAGGTTCAGTTGCCACAGAAAATCAAATCCTCTTTACTAAGGTGATTAAATATGCCTGTGAGGGGCTGGATTTATTGAAAATGTCTGCCTTAGCATCAATGAAGCTTATTTTACTATCTTCTGTTTTTGATATAACCAGATTATTCACTCTTGTTTACCTAAAATCGTCTTGCAGTTTTTCCTTACTATAACATGGCTTTCTGAAAATAACCTGTTCACTGAAGTCCTGTCAACATACTGACAAAAAAGTTGCCAATATGGAACAGAGACACAAGGTTAGAAACTACCTGTAAAGTTTCTGATAGCATCTCCTTAATTATATAGTTATATGATGCTCACAGAAAATATATAGGTGCTCAAAACAAAATCTTGTAAAAAACACCTGGAGTGTTGAATCAAGCATACAAGACACAACTTACTGGAATTACCAACCTCATAATGGAAATGTGATTCTTTCTGTGCTGTGTTGTTTTACTCCTTACAAAAAATTCTCAAAGTAATGCCAAAGATTCATATTTCAAGACAGATGCTACCTTAGTGTGTTAACTGTAAGTACATGTAACTCAAAAGTACTGCTGTATATAGAGAATATAGGTTCATAAAGAAAAGTGCATTTTGTTTGGCCTTTGTGAAGGACATCAAGATTTGTACAATTCTGACAAATAATTTTAACATTGTTCAGACTGTGTGCCTATATAGTTGGGATCAGAGCGATCCTTATCCCAAATTTATATCACGAGGTTGCCATAAAATCTATAGATTTGGGACATAAAGTACTGGATAACTGAGTGGTATAACAGAGTTTGCAGCTTGTGAACAGCTTTTTTTAGACTGTACCATGTGAAAATACATCAATATCTCTTGAGCCTGGAGAATAATTCATTCTTTAGTAACTAAATAAACAAATAAACTAAACCCATTTTTTTCTGCATAGTAGAGACCAGAAAACATAATGCAGAGGGAGAGATGAGAAAGCAGAGGGCACACAGCACTTCCCACAGGAAGAGTCCTCCTGGAAATGTTCCTGAGTGTTGCAAGAGGCCCACACAGGTTTTGGCAACAGTGATACACATCCCTTCTATTAGTATCCTTTTCTTTGAGAACATTGTAGGATAAATTGCTATACACGTGTACATTTTGCTTGAATTTCTGGGCAAATTGGTTTCTTTCCTTATTGCTTATTGGTGAAATGTAAACATAATTTGCTTTTGTTAATGACCTTCATATTTTCATCAGTTCCTGTTACCTCTACTGCTCATTTGGGGAAATGAACAACAGAAATGTCATTAAGTAGCCTGAGATCCTTTAGCCAAGTCTTGAGAATTCTAAGAAATCTATTTTCTTGAAGTCTTATCTCAACAGTACTCAGTAAAGTTCCATACAAAATTCCCCAACTAAGGCTATCTAAAATTTCTTGCATTTTTTACTTTACAAAGAAAAATGTCTTACATTTAAATAGTTTTCAAAGGGTGTCTGTAACTCAGGAGCTCAAGTCACATTTTGAAAAAAAGCTGTCTCTAAGTGCCTTTAGTCATGTCTGAAAAGAAGATTTAGATTTCTAACTCACTTAAGCTTTTTTTTTTTTTTAAATATGTCTGTCATCCATCTGAAACTAATTTACTCTATGCTTTCTAACTCTGTAGGCATTCATTCCAAGATGTCATCACTCTGTTGTTAGTTTTAAAATAGCTCTATATACAAATTTTCTGAACGCTTAAAAATTTTCTTTCCAGTTTTGAAGTGATTTGTCAGTGCTTCTTTTCAATCTTTCGCTTTCCATGGCTAAAATTTCAACAAGAAGAATAGAAAGCATTTTTTTTTTTTTTAAGCACATGTATTTACACCATAATAAATATTTTGTAGTGTGTGGTTTAGATGCCTCTAGTTACATGACTCATAGTAACACAGAAGCTTCTGCAGTTCAAGAAGCACCTTGCAGCTTTTCTTCAGGGTCAGAGAGAGCAATGAAGGGCTGTGGAAGCCCTTCCTGTGTGTTTTCCAAGATCAGCATAAAGTCTAGTTGTGCCAGGAGAAGCAATGGAATCATTAGGCTTCCCATTACAGATGACAATGTGACAGAAAGCTATTCAAAGCAGTTGATATAAGTGCTGGGCTTGGTTTTGTTGATAGGAAATGGGAGAGAAAAATATGCTGCAGTCCAGTCACCACCAGCATCATTTTTTTTAAACATGTTGTCACCTCTTTAGCAAGTAGGGAGCAGGAAGAGCTGCATCCAGATGTGCATCACTCATTCCTAGCAGAGATTTGGCTTGGTCCACTGATAGGCATTGGTGATACTTTCTATATGTTGTTCCAATATCCATCAATAGCAAATGGGCCCAATCCTGGCCTCAGCCAGGACTGTTACCTCTTTTATTGACAAAATGGGGCTCCACCACACCTTCACCTTGATTAACCAGTGCAAACAATGGTTCAAAGGGATCTACACATTTTACAGTTTACCACGTAGACCTGAATAGCTTTGGGACCCGCTCTCTCTTTCCCAACATAAAGTAAGCTGTTGGGAACAAGGCCTCATCCCTCCCTCTAAAACAGGACGAGCTTAAACAGTGCAACGTAGTTCCTAAAGACGTAGCAAGTGCAGAAATAACATAGCTGCTGTCTAAAACTTACCTGAAATTTTTCTCCAGGAGATAACAGTTCTCTCATGAGTACTTTGACCATGAAGATCACTGCTATTCAAACCATTTTGAAACATAATGCAAAGCCAAATAAGCAAATAAATTGTATGCAATTATCCATGTATTGGAAAAGTTTTGTTCTGCTTCAGCTGCATAATCTTATGGAGGTCTCACCACACTTGCAACTCATTCTGACAATTCCCAATTAACCATCCCAAACTCAGCCTTAAGTGCAAAGCTCCATTTCTTTTAGAAGAACAAAGAGAAAATACTTCACGTATATCTCAGATATACTATAAATCACTGTGACGCTATGTTTTCACCCGTTATCACCCATTATACAGATGCTCTTCTACTTTCCATTTCCATCTTTTCTCAAAAACCACCTCAGGACATGCTGAAGAGCTGTCTGTTCACCAGTATTTTCATGGTTTCTAGAGGGATGATTGAATGTAAAGGTTTCAGGATAAGAGAAAGAAAGCACTTAACACTCTTCCAAATCTGATCAATGAACTCCTTTTGGCAAAATGTTTTTGAGAATATGATGCAAGCAATTCCATTCTTATATTTTTTAGACAAATAATGATGGGAAAATCAGACAAAATAGTGGTTTCCTATAATGTTTCACTCTATGTTCCACTAATAATTTTTCAGTTATAATGAAACTGCTCTGTAATTAGATTGCAAATACATCACATTTTTTTTCCATTAAAATTACAAGATAACTGTAATTTAATTAGGCTCCACACTCCATATTCCCACATATTTCATAGAATTAAGTGCTAATACACTTTTTGCTTATATCCTAAAGTAGGTCGTTTAGAAATAGATGTGACAGACTGAGAGACAAGGACACAGAATGAGTATTTCTTCAACAAAAATGCCTTATCCACCTCTGACAAAACCTTTTCTTGTCAGTCAAAAACCTATGTGCTATACAGATATTACCACTGCCAGAGTGGCAACATAATTGAAAAATGAGTAAGAAAGACAAGCTTTCTGAGGACAGCACCACATGGGGTGCAAGCTGTCTGAACCTACTGGTGCCAGCAGGCCTTTCCTTCTGTGACGGATCACATTTGCAAACGGGGAAGGAACTCAGCAGGAAATGACTTGTTCATGTACTTCAGGGGCCGCCTTTGGTTTTTTATCATGTCAGCTTAGGGCGGAAGGGTTGAGGGCCAAGGAAAGTGCCTGGAAGCAGATAAGGATACTGCTGTTGTGTCTGATCTATGGGGTTGCTGAGTGATGACTGTGGCAAATGGGCCAGCTCACCTTATCACCCACTCCTTTTCAGTAGCTGCTCCAACTCACTCTTTTTCCCACTTTCTTCTTCTCTGAAAAACTTTGCTTATGCTCAATTTAGTTTCCTTCAGCATCTTTGTGAAGCTTTCTTCTCCCATTTCTTTCTATCTTTTCTTCCTCATGTGCACTTCTATATCTGCCATGCTTTTCTGTGTCTCTTGCCTCTTTTTCTTGTCACTCACCAATTCCTCTTTGCTGTCCTTCCCATTTTCCTATTTTATTTACCCTTCCCTTTGAGTCTGTGCCACTGTGCTGGATGTGACATTCTGCAATGAAGAGCACTCCATGAAGAAGCTACTTTTCATCCTTAGCTGTTAAAGTCATTCCTGTCCCCGCTGGCAACACAGTAACTACCCTTTCTAAATACCGTCCGTCATATTTTACATTATCTAAGTTTTGTACACAACTGGTCAGAGTTGTCTATGACCAAAGCAGCACCAAAGCTGGGAACCTGGTCTCCCAGCAGTCCCTGCCCAAGAGCCAGGGGTCTCCTCCTCAGAAAGACGGCCACACCTGAGTAGAGGACACCATATACCTCTCCTGGATTCAGAAGCACTGAGTTCATTTCAACCCCTGCTCTTAGAAGCACAATGTGCTGAGGGTGACTACTGCAATTAAATATGCAGAAAATTAAGGTCATAAAAACATACAGTGTACATTTAAACATCTTTCAACCCTGTTGGCAACAGAAATAATTTTCCTGGCAGAGGACATCATCTAATCCCTGCAAGCCACAGCTGGAGGAATGCCAGGTTGTTGCACCAAGGAAAGGAAGACTGCAGAGGTTGAAATAACTTGAATAAACCTGAAAAAAATTCAAGAGAACATTTGCTGTTGCAAGGAAGGTACTTATTGTGATAATAATGGTTACAAATGGGAGCCTGAATGATTTCTGAGAATACCTTCAAAATGTACAGGAGAAAAAAAAAAATCATCCTGTGAAAAACTGATGAAGAAACCTTGGAATGAAAATGTATGAGTTGGCATTTATGGAAATACTCTGATGGTGGTTTTTTTCTTGGTTTGTGGTGAGGGGCATTCCAGTCACTTGTTTTCTGAATGAACAACCAACTCTTAAGATCAATTTTCCCAAGCCATCTTGAAATTATACAATAAATAAACAATAGATTTCTCTAAACATGCGTATTTTACTCTTCACAGCAAAGCTAACATAATTCTTCTCATTCTGGTTATAAGCATTTTTTTCCTTATTATCTCAAATATCAAAAAATAATTGATTGACCATGGACTAAGGCAATACTGAAGATCAGTTATTCAGTCCAAGAGTCATTGGTTTTATCCATACACTAGAAAACTAGGGAGAGTTTATAATTTAACATTTTAAAATGTTGTATTTTCCTGAACATGCTGCAGCTCTAACTGATCTTTCATAAAGTCTTCAAAGAATCACAGGAGGATGTGGAGAATGTTTCAGTGCTGCAAAAGTTAATATGTTCAGTCAGATCAGGAGATCTTTAAAACTCACTGGAAGATTAATATCATATTTTAACATAAGGTAGCTCTAGAGAAAGTATTCCACCTCCATTATGTGCCAAGCCTGGCAGCTGTGCCAGGCTTTGCCTTTTAAACCCAGCTGTGTCTTCCCTAAACTGTCTTAATATAAGTTCTGTTCAAAGAGATATTAATCAGAGTGGCTAGACTGCTGGGACTTAATGTTTCCACTACCTATTTTTTTATCTAGCCTTATAAACTTTATATTGAGATATAAATTAAGACTTCAAATGCTCCTATTTGCTTCTCTGACTCCTTGCCTGAGGCTCCTTTTAATTCTAAGCTGTCTGTTGAGCTATACAAATGATGCATGCGAGAATTTCATCAGCTTTGATATGATGTTTATTTCTTCCTGTTAATGAAAAGATTTCCCATTTTTTATGCATATTTCTAGTGGTTTAAGAAAATGCCATCTATGTATTGCTTTAAGGTTCACTATGATGGAAAGGCTTTTTATTAAAACAATATTTTTCTCTAGTTTCAAGATTGGCACTTGCGTCCTCTAATTCTGACAGTTTACATTATTTCTCTGCATAATAGGATTGAAGCAGTGGAAGATTAACAGGAGGCAATCTAATTTAATGGTTGCAATTATAGTTGATGAAGGAATGTGTTAATCAGGAAAAATATAACTCTGATGACTTCCTAAGTGGGGGGAAAAAAAACCCCAAAAAACAAAAAAACAGAAAAGAAGGAAAAATGGAGATGAGAAATCTGTGCTGGGTGAGCTTGCTCATCTGTACATCCACTTTTGTTCTAGAATCATATTTTAATATAGATATTCTAGCATAAAATTGCATCCTAAAGTACATAGGCTGTGTCAGCCTGATGGCTCATCCAACAGAAAATATTAAGGAGTTACTCAAACTTCTTCACTAACACCTGGACAGTTACTGATGGAAGGAAAACACTTTGCTTCCTAAATCATCTGTTTAGGCAAGGTGCATGCATGCATAGCAGAAATGATCTGTGGGACCAATTCTCCAACTCAGCTGCCCTCTGACCCTACAAGTGTATGTACATACATAACAACTTGAGAAAACTGTACCAGGATATTGTTGACCATTATCTCCTAAATAGATATAAACTGCAATCTGCCTGATGCTCTAATACATAATGTAGCTTGCAGCATGATATTGGGACCTCATGGACCAGTCACTCAAAAAGTGTTGAGGGAACTATTGACCCTCTTCCCTCTTTAGGAGTGGTTGAGGGGATGCATTTTGATAAGATAATGTATATGGCATTATTTAGTTATTATCAATTTCACATGGCAGATAATTTAAAGAAATAGAGAAATTTAATCAAATAGAAGTTGACATGTGCAGAACATACTTCCTCATGTTTGTCTCATATTTCAGGGGGTGAGGGAGAAGGGACTGACCTTACTCAAAGGATGACCCTTCCTAGATGTCCTGAGTATCCCTAGCCATTTGCTCCATGCATCCAAACACACAACACAGTAATATTGCCTCTGAATCCCCCACCCTGAGACAACAAAGTTCTTGGTTGCTGTGGCACTCCTGCAAGCACTCCAGGGGACCACTTCCTGATGGACCGGTGGCTGCTGGCCTCGTGTGAGATAGCAGCCTTCATCTCCCAGGGCTGTGAATATGAGGTGATTCTCAACTATAAAGCAAAAACCACTGCTTTAGATCAGTTTTGCCCCCCACCCCAAAAAAAACCCAAACAAGCAGACAAACAAACCAACCAACCAAGCCCTTAATTCTGCATTCAGACACATTTATGCAAAGTCAATCTGGCCAAAAATTGCAATTCTATCTCAGGGAAAATCTCAGTGAGTGACATAAGAAAAAGAGAAACATATACTGTACACAAAATTAACACCTTACCTAAATATTTTCTGTAGAACTGCAGATCTTTGAGGATTGATTTTATCACTAGAAAAATATTCTCCATGACTTATGTATAGTATGCTGCACACCTTCAGTGATGTATAACTTTACAGAGCTCTTTCACCAATAGTCGTCAAACTCTGCAAGCAGGAAGAGCATCCCTTCCCATTACCACTCCTAGTTTCAGAAGAATATAGTGTAGACTTTGGCTGTCCCCCAGTTGCTGACCTGTAGACAAAAGGGATAAGCAGGGACATGCAGTAAGCATGAAAGCATTGCTGTGGCATTGTTTTATCTCTCTTCCAGCCATGTAGAGTGGTGAGCCCATAGGATTTCTAATGAGAAGCATGTCAGATGAAGGACAAAATGGGCCCAGAATACTATTCTCGTGAATAAATTATTGCACCCTACCTTTCTTTAGTACCTTATCTTAGAAATAAAACTGACCCTCAGCAGCAGAGGCCTGAAGACCAGAATTAACTTTTATCATCTCTTTGTGCTGGGACTACATCTCTTTTTGGCAAAACCACAGACGCATCTCGTTGTTATTATCATTACTGCTATTATTATTATTATTATCTTTAATGTTATGAACACTGAATAATTGCTAATTTTAGAAGTGCTGAGTACCCTTTGAGGTAGAACATTAGCTCTTTATTACTTGCACTACTACAGAAATGTTTCCGTCAGCTAAAGAAGCCAAACAAGGACTTGTGTTTCAAGTGAGCAACCACCTATTACAGACAAGCTGCAGTGAAATGTTCACAGATAGAAGATTTTTATTCAGTGATTTAGTCATTATTTAGAGAGTAGTTATGAAAAGCAACTATCTTTGTATGCTTCATGACCTGTTCAGAAACAAACAAGTTGAATGCAGTGGATAATATATTCATAAGAGGTCACTCCTGCAACTCGTATGCTACCTGTTTCTAAACCTGATCATCTTACTATTTCATGGAAGGAAAATCCCTGCACATGAAAAAGTAAGGCTTCAAGAGCTGTGGTCTTGTATTAACAGAAGTATCTAGCATTTTCTTTCCATTTGTAACACTTCAATTTTTCACAGAAGAGAACAACCCAGGCTCAATCTTCTAAACTCAAGTATTTCTGGAAGCAGCAAGTTATTTCTTTGTTTTCAGCATATGTCTAGTTACTGGACCTGGAAGAAAAGAAATAGGATGTAACTTCTAAAATTAGGCATAGAAATGAATAAACAGTAAAGTAGAATCTGAGGCAAGATTTCCTTTGGCCTTTGGGTTTTGAAACAAGTGTAATCATTAGCCTTTTCTCACAGATGCAACATGTATATATGATTTATTATCACTGGTGGGCAATCCATCATGCTCCTATCTGTCCTTCTCCCTTGAGGTCCTCTCATTTGGAAATGTTCTCCCAGTGCTTACTCTTCTGTGCTTGGCTCGTTCTTCTGCATTTGATTAACATTTTTTTTCTGAGCTAAGATCTTAATTGTTAAAATTGACTATTAGAGCAGTTAATGCCATGCCTCCTTAGAGTTTGAAATATTTGTTGTGCCTTCAGGATATCTCATTGAAAAGCAGACTTTGAAAATCCACTGTAATATAGTAGCCATTTTCCCCTGTTCTCCTAGGAAAGCTGTAATTGTCCTTTCAAATTGCTCTGGAAATGTAAGATGAATATTAATTTATTAGAGGTACTGATAGATATTCATTCAAGATATAGCATAAATAGCAAAAGAATTCATTCAAAAGTGAATTTTTATTTCAAACTCAGGAATGTGACATTTAAGAAAAGATGGGCTGTGCATGCTTCATTTTTTATCCTTCTAATATGTTTTAAAACTTTACTGTAGCAGTCAACAAACTTGCTCTTCTGAGCAATTTTATGTTTGGGAATTCTTGATTTTTTTATCAGAAAAAGGAGAAAAAAGATTGTTTTGAAAAAGAAATAGTAAATTAGTTACAGAAATCAAAGTGCACCTCTTGCACCTTTCAGATCCATAGACAAAAAATGGGATACAGCCTGTGAGTTGAAAGATAGTGGCACATCCTAAAATGAATAATGACATGAAAAAAGAAAGTAAAGAAATGGAAATGAAAGAAATGAATAGAGAATATAAATGTAAGGAGCATTTGGAACTTTAAAATGAGCTCACTGGAAACAAAAATGGAAAAAACATTGGAATGGAACACTGAATGACAGGGATGGAAGAGGGAAGTGTGGAGGAAACCTTCCCTCGGTGCACACAACTGAAGTGGTTTCAGAACCCCTTAAGTGGGCGGATATTAACTGGCTCAACTCAGGAATTATTCTGAGGTACTAAGGAGAACATAAGAGGTGATTATAAAAATATCCAGCTTTGTGGATAATATTTAAACCTTTTTCAGTACTGTAAGACATGGCAAGAAAATCTCCAGCTATTATGCTAAAAACTGCATGATAAGAGGAAACTTTTCAACAGCTAGTGTGGATGGCAAGGGAAGGGGTTTAGGGTAGGTATAAAAAACCTGTTCAAGAGGAGAAAGAACTGTGTATTTTACCAAGATGTGAGTTGTGCAATTAGAAGTGATAAAAACCAACACAGCTTTCCACAGTTGCAATTTTCAAGGATGGAACAGAGATGGAACAAAAACTAAAATTAGAGAAAGTAGATCCAAACTGGCTACTTACAGGTAGTTTGAGAAGTAGAACCAAAGCTGCTGTTTCTACCTCAGAAGTTCCTGACAGAGCTTCTTCTGTTTCCTACCTGTTGCAGCCTGACTACAGACCCGTGCCTGTAAAAGCAACAACAGATCTGGACATTTCCCACCTGTTCTCTTCCTCAGCCTGGCTGGCCACAGCCATTGCCCTTACTCCCCTTGAGACACCCGGTCTGATGGACCTAGCCCGCAGCTAGAAGAGAACCAGCAAGCAAGCATAAGTAACACTGATTGAGCCAAATCCAGTTGTATTTTAAGATTTTTCAATAAGTCTAAAGAGAGAGACATAACAAATAGGCAGCAACAGAACTGAACTTTTCTGTTTAGGTAGTATTTCACTGGCAGAAACTCACAGAGCAAGATTAATAAAGACGTACTTTAAATTAAAGATACTCTATGCCATGTTTACAGTTACAATTTTAGGCTATTTAATCTGTAATTTGTTTAAACTTCCTATCTGTTAACATATAACATTTTTAGGCATTATGTAAAACAATACCGATTTCAGAAATGAGTGAGAAAGGGAAGAGAGGGGTGAAAGGTTTTTATATGCCTATTTATTCTGACCACAAGAGTTGTGTTTTGAAGTGCACATAAGGATACTGCAATTTTCCTTGATAGCTACCTAAGTTACCTTTGGATAGGGCCCCATGGTGTGCTATAGACCTGTCCCATGCAATCTCCTCTTTGTGTTAACCCAGGGCTGCCACCATTGATTTCCTCTGACACTGCTGATTTTTGGAAAAGTTATCGAAGGAATGGCCTAGGTGACATATTGCCTGGGTATGGTAGTCAAATAAATGTGGGTTTGGCCAGGCATGGCAAAGAAAGAAGCCGCTATCTAGCAAAGTCATTCTGTCTAGGAAATGAGAATAAACATTTGCTTTTAGTTGTCATCAGGGAGGTCCATGCCCCGATTTTGAGTGATTTAAAAGATATTGTTTTCTACTCTAAAACTGAAAAAACACAAAATGCTGCTTTTAAAAATTATTATTATTTTTCACTTTTTTTTCTCTAAAAAGTTAATGAAGGACTTTGAAGGCATTTGTGGGGGTTTTTTTGTCTGCAAGTGGGAGTGATGGATAGAATGAAATTAATTGATGTGAGAGAGGCTGGAAACTGCTGGAGGAGAACTGAATTATAGAGGCACTCAGAGTAACACAAGTGAAAGGCTGTATTTCCACCACATATACATAAATACCTGAGGTACAGAAGACTGGGGTACCTACAGATGTACTTGCTCAAGTGTAAAAGAGGCAGAACTGTGCCTGACCTAAAACACACAGGCAGGACCCATACCGTGACTTGAGAGGATGCATCCTGCTGGCATCCTGCTCCCTCATGCCAGTTCCTTTCCTTTTGGCCTAGAAGTGTCCGCAGAACACTGACTTAGCTCTTCCTGATAGACTTCCTAGGGGAATTTTTTTGATCACTTTATGAGAAAATTGGGAGCCCCTGTAAGAAGCACTGGGAAGAAAGGAAAGAGTAATGCTTCATTGCAGTTCTGGGTATCTGCAGGAGACATCTCTAAAATTACCTTGCCTTATGAGTAATATCTTTAAATGCTGTGTTAGTAATGTTCACATCCGCAGAGATCAGGAGCAATTTCATTCCTAGACCTCATTACTGACAATCAAATGCAGCAGAGTCTGCATCCCAGAAAAGAGAAAAATGCACCAACAGCATCTAGGCATCAAGCAGCAGCACACTGGCTCAGTTGGAAGCACTAACCTCTGTACCCTTCCCACAGCAGGTCAGCCTCACTTTACTTCTTTCCACCTTCCCCTTCCTCTGATGAAAACAGGGACACGGGGACCAGGGGACTTGCACCACTTCTCTGTAGCAGGAACATCCCTTTCCTACAGCAGGTGCTCCTCCCTCCTGGGAACCTGTGGGATCCCAGCACCATGCTGGTGGCAGCCTCCCTAAAGACCAAGTCTTGAGGTCAGATCATCTCAGCATCAGGTGGAGGGACATGAAAAGATCATTCCATCCACACCACAAACAATGGTTTGGAGGAAACTTGCTGGCCCTGTGATTTTTTTTTTTTTTTTTTTTTAAATTAATGTGAAAAATTGAAATGCTATTACTCACCACTACTGTGTCTTCAGGCTTTGTTTCGTTTTCTGTTTGTCTGGTTTTTGGATCCTTTTTTCCTTAGAAAATTCCTTGAAACCTGTTCATTTGTCCTTAAAAATAAAATACAGGGAGCTGTTCGGCTGAGCAAGTACAATAGTCCCATTAGTATAAATATTGTACATGAATTGGTCACCACACAGAACTTCATAAATTTTTCTTTTCCTTTTTGATCTCCTGGCTAACTTTCTCTGTATATTTTGTGTTTTACTTTGTAAAGTTTAAGTGTTATATTCAGGAGTCAGTTGGAATTTTCATAGTTAACATTTAAAAATCTTATTAACTTATTAGTAAAGTTGAAGAGGCAAACCCTTAGATAAGTTCTATTAAACAATTTTTTAATAATAAAAGAAATTTCCTATGTGTTAGATATATCTTCAATATAGCAACACCCAAATAGATCAGTTGAGAAGTTTGATTAATGCATCAGAAAAATTGACATGCCTGTTGTGGTAGAATAGAATAGAATAGAATAGAATAGAATAGAATAGAATAGAATAGAATAGAATAGAATAGAATAGAATAGAATGGGAGGGGAGGGGTGGGGTGGGGAGGGGAGGGGAGGGAAGGGGAGGGGATAGAAATAATAGATCAGTTGGAAGGGATCTACAATGATCATCTAGTCCAACTGCCTGAGCAATTCAGAGCTGACCAATTTAAACCTTGTTATTAAGGGCATTTTCCAAATGCCCTCTTAAACCTTGATAGACTTGAGGCATCGACCACCTTCTCTAGGAAGCATGTGCCAGTGTTTGACTACCCTTTCAGTAAAGAAATATTTCCTAATGTCCAATCTAAATGTCCAGATCTTAATGTCCAGTTCTGGTACCAAGAAGTATCCAAGAAGACACACATTTCTATTTACATTTTTTCCCCTTTCTACTTCCATTCTGTACATCAGCTCAGCCTACATGGCTTATCACATTAATTTAATTTACAAAACTTTAACAATCTGTACTAATAACTATGTAAAGGAAAAGCCAAATAAGATAAACTGAAAACTTGTAGCTATTTATATTGTTCACAACACTCAAACATAAATATGACTTTTGGTTTGGGTTTTTTTTTTTAATCTAGAACACTGAGGCCAAGTCAAGATTTTGTTTGGTTCTACTCTGAGCTCTACTCTAAATTTAAATCATAGAATTACAGAATGGTTTGGGTTCGAAGGGACCTTAAAGACCATCTAGTTCCAACTCCCCTGCCATGGGCAGGGACACCTTCCACTAGACCAGGTTGCTCAAAACCCCGTCCAGCCTGGCCTTGAACACTGCCAGGCATAGGGCATCTACAACTTCTCTGGGCAACATGTTCCAGTGACTCACTATCCTCACAGTAGAGAATTTCTTCCTTATATCTAATGTAAATTTACCCTCTTTCAGTTTAAAATTGTAACCCCTTGTCCTATCACTACATTACCTGATAAAGAGTCCCTCCCCTTCTTTCCTAAAAACGTTTTAGTTAGGGATCATGGGTGTTTTGGGTTTTTTTTTAATACTAGATATTTTATGACATATAAGAGCTATTGGATACTATAATATTATAATAACCAATGTATTTTGTTATTTCTTCTAAGTACTCTGACCAAAGTCTTGATAGGATTATGCGAAAAAATGAATAAGTAAAAAATTTTAATATAACATTTCCATATCTGAAAAAGAGTTTTGTTTGTGTTTAATTTTGAACAAACTCAGCTTGTTAACCGTTTAAAATTATTAAAATTTTCCAGCCTGTTCTCTCCTATATTGGATGCAGAGGGAAACATAGTAACAAAGGATAAGCAAAAGGCTGAGGTGCTCAACAACTACTTTGCCTCAGTCTTTAGCAGTGGAACTGGCTGTTCCCCGGACACCCAGCCTCATGAGCTGGGACATGGGGAGGGGAAGCAGACTAGGTCAGCACAGCTGAAGAGGACGTGGTCAGAGACCTGCTGCACCACTTGGATGCACACAAGTCTGTGGGACCAGATGGGTTACACCCCAGGGTGCTGAGGGAGTTGGCACATGTGCTCGCCAAGCCACTTCCCATGGATTTACCTGAAGTCATGGCTAACTGGGGAGGTCCCATTGGACTGGGGGGTGGCAAATGTGACACCCATCTGCAACAAAGTCAGAAAGGACCATGCAGGAAACTATAGACCTGTCAGTCTGACCTCAGTGCCAGGGAAGTCATGGAGTAAGTCATCTGGAGTGCCATTAAAAGTCATATAATGGACAACCAGGGGATCAGGCTGAGTCAGCATGGGGTTATGAAAGGCAGGTCTTGCCTCACAAACCTGATCTCCCATTATGACAAAATGACCCGACTACTGGACAAGAGAAAAGCTGTGGATATTGTCTACCTGGGTTTTCGAAAGCATTTGACAAGTTGCCCATAGAATTCTCACAGAAAAACTGGCTGCCCATGTCCTAGATGAGCAAATGGTCTGCTGGGTCAAGCACTGGCTGGATGGACGGTCCCAGAGAGTGGGGGTCAATGAAGCTAAATCCAGCTGGCGGCCGGTCACAAGTGGTGTTCCTCAGGGCTCAGTGTTGGGACCATTTCTGTTCAACATCTTTATTGATGATCTTGACAAGGACATAGAGTGTATCATCAGTAAATTCACAGATGACACCAAGTTAAGCGGGAGTGTCGATCTGCATGAGGATAGGGAGGCTCTGCACAGAGACTTGGATAGACTGGATCAGCGGGCCAACATTAACGGGATGAGCTTCAACAAGGCCAAGTGCCAGGTCCTGCCCTTGGGCCACAACAACGCCCTGCATGGCTACAGGCTTGGGGAGGTGTGGCTGGAGAGCTGTCTGGAGGAGAAGGATCTGTGGGCTCTAACTGACAAGCAGCTGAACATGAGCCACCAGTGTGCCCGGGTGGCCAACAAAGCCAAGGGCATCCTGGCTTGTATCAGAAATAGTGTGACCAGCAGAAGTAGGGAGGTGATAGTCCCCCTGTACTCTGCATTGGTGAGGCCACACCTGGAGTATTGTGTCCAGTTTTGGGCACCTCAATACGAGAGAGATATCGAGGTGCTGGAGTGAGTGCAGAGGAGGGCAACGGAGCTGGTGAAGGGCCTGGAGAACAAATCCTGTGAGGAGAGATTGAAGGAGCTGGGACAGTTTAGTTTGAGGAAGAGAAGGCTGAGGGGAGACCTCATCACTCTCTACAGCTACCTGAAAGGACATTGTAGAGAGGTTGGTGCTGGTCTCACAGGTAATTAGTGACCCCTAGAACAAGGGGAATGGCTTTAAACTGCAACAGGGGAGTTTTAGGCGGACATTAGGAAAAATGTTTCACAGAAAGTGTGGTCAGAGAGTGGAATAGGTTGCCCAGGGAGGTGTTGGAGTCACCATCCCTGGAGGTGTTTAAGGGTCGTTTAGATGAGATACTGAGGGATATGGTGTAGGGGAGAACTTTGTAGAGTAGGGCTGATGGTTGGACTCGATGATCCCAAGGGTCTTTTCCAACCTGAATGATTCTGTGAGTCTGTGAAAAGAGTAAAATGGGAAAATCAGAAATGCTCTTTCTTCAGATTAAAGTTTTTACTGAAAGTGTGCTGTTTATACTGATGATGTATAAATGCTGTCGTACAGATGATACCTCTAAAATATCAAACTACAGGAGATATTTAAAAGGACTCAGTGTTGGCTTAACTAGTGAATACAGTGGTAGAATTTCCCATTAACTTCAATGCCTGTGGACTTGGGTCAGTGCCAAGTGCTCTAGCAATTCTTACTTTCACAATTTTCTCTTCTAATAATTAATTTTTATGACATTGGAATTTATACCTCACCATGAAAACCAGCACTTCTGTTGCATATTCAACACAATGGTTTATTTAAATTCATAATTTACTTGAATATATTTTCAAGTTGCTGCATCTCTGGAGCTTATTGGATTTATTTTCCACATAAACCTTTGAATACCATGACATCCACAGACTTGAAAATATCAGTCTCTTAAATTTGATTAAATGCTACCACCACTAGGCATGATTTCTGTCACATACTATACAGAGCAATGGACCGTCTAAGTCAGTCAGCTCCTGAGGATTCCCCCACATCCACATTCTTTTTTGTAGTCATACTTGAGTTTTAATGCTCTTGTTTATGCAACTTTCAAAGCAAAAATTCTCCTGCTATTTCAAAGTTTATGCAAATGCTGAGAAGATTTGTCTGAAAAGAAAACAAAAACACTTTTTCCAAATACAGTGGAAAGTGGAACACTGTCAGTCTGCACAGCAGCACCCCAATGACCTCAACTGAGATTTGGTCCCTCCACTCAGCTGTAACAACTGTATCATCTAACAACCCTCATAATAAAGTATTGACTTCAGTTATTGTGTTGTTTCACAAAATTGCACTGAAGTGCTACCAACTGTGCTTGAAAAATATAATTACTATTTTCTCATAAACCAGCCATTTGTTTTTCACATAAGTATCAAGGATCTGAAATCCATCTTTCTTTTTTCTATTTTAATATTCATATAAACAATGATATCTGAGAAATTAGAAAACTTGAAAGAACTTAAAAAATATGTGATATTAAAAGAGAAACGTTTTTTTCAGACAGAGCCCCGATTTTCCAAAAAGCCAACAAGTCATGGTAATGTGGTTGCTGTCTCTCCATTTCAAAGCACCAGGACTGTCACAGATCCCTCTGTTCATGCTCTGCATCGCCTGTCAGAAGGAGCACAATCCACCATGCTGCAGTTAGTGTTGCTTTTAGTAAAGCTAGGTGAAGAGATTTACTGCCTACCTGATAATTTGAGGGGGGGCTGTGCTTTGAAACATCAATTTCCTCAGCAAGAAGTACCATTCATTAGAAACACCCGTTTGCCTGTCCTACAGAAAAGCAAGAAGAGGTGTATCTGTATGTGAAGAGTTACAGACTGACCTAGACGGTAGTATCTGCAAAGTAAATTTACAGGGATTAAAATGTACTGCCTGTCAATCCCTTCAAGCTCCTGGTCTTTCTTATTACACTATGGGATCAGGCATAGAACTGAAATAGAGGAAATGCTATACAAGATAAAAAGGATGGATAACAGTCCTGTAGCATCACTTACTGTATTCAGCCAGGGAAGCTGAAAGATTATTGTTACAGCAAGGCACTGGAAAACAAAATTTTGTGGCTATGGTTTGTAAATATTGAGCAGGAAAAGGGTAAATATATTCTCAACTTCTTAAGTCTAAACATGCTCATTCCTTCTGATCTTGCTTGTGAGGCAAATGAAGTCTGTAAAGGATCCAATCGCATTGGCCATACCTCAGATGTAATCTGCCCAAGGCTGCTGAATATAAGACATGTAGCAGAGAAAAAGAAGCCAAATTATTATCACAAGGAGCAGCAGGCCCTCTTCAGCTAGTAGGAAGTTACCTCTTCAGCTAATAGCATGATTGAGACACAGACATGCATGTGGATACAACATCACATTTTTAAACCATTCAAATCCTCCACTAATTTGCTGTGGCCTTTCCGAACGTGGTTATCACATTCTTTGATTGAATTTTTTTATGCAACCACATTTGCTCTATTAAACCATGCTCACTGGCTGTCTCCAGAGGACAGAACAACTTTTCACCCTCTCATCCCATTCTCTTTCCCCCTTTCTTTGGCACCATGATTCAAAAAGTTGCTTTTAGGTTTCTTTTTAAACCTTTCCACAAAACATTGAAAGTGGCTTACTGCTAAAAAGACCTCTGTATAAGGCACAGGGCACTGATTCTCCACCATGCTTGACAAACATGTGGTGGCTGTTCATGTACGCAAGTTAATCTGAGCACCACATTTGGGACCAAGAAGGAAATGTTCTCCCTGCTCAGACAGGTAGAAAATGTTAAGGAATTTTTGCCTTCCTTAATAGAGAACAACCTGATTCCTGAGGGGCACCCATGAGTTTGGGGAAAAAGATTTGAAATTACTATTCAAGGTCTTTAGGAAATTTAGAAAACATGCAAAAGGAAAAATTAATTACCTGGATGGGAAACTCTTAATGTCCCTTCCAACATTATGATCAAAGCCATAATTGCTAGCAGAGGGGTGTAACTTCTTGCTAAGGGGCCTGAACTCCAGCTGTCCACACAATGAATGTACCTGTGTTCAGGAGAGCATTTTTTCCTTATCAGCACCTTCAAAAGTAGAAAAGCCCTTTTATTTTAGCTCTTCCTTCTGGTTTAAATGGACTGGAAGTGATGGAGTGGACTCCATTATGGTTGGACTCGATGATCTCAAGGGTCTTTTCCAACCTGAATGGTTCTATTATTCTGTGATTCTGTGATTTATGATGTTTATCCCACATGATAAATTTATCCTACAAGCTTTACGACGTGCCTTTCATTCTGCCTATGATATTTGTCACTTTTCTCTTCTTCTAGCAAACATCTCAAACTTCTCTGCTGTTCCAGCAAGATGTTACCTGTTTAGAGGTTTATAATTCACAAAATCTCCTCTTTCCCTTGTTCATCTGTGATAACATATTTAAAAGCTTCATTTATGTGTTAACCAAGCCCATTATCTCTTAGGACCTGACAATATATTTGTCTTGATTGTGCCTGTATTCCACACAATTAAGTCTTCCCTTCACTCATGCTGCTGAAAAGTACTTGTATCAAAAATAAAATGCAGCATAACTCTGAAACTGAGGTCAAGAAATTTCTGCTTTACTCTAGAGAGGTTTTTTCAATCATGCATCTGTGGGCCCTTGGGCAAGTATCTAGATTACTCCTAAGGGGTCTGTGAAAGATAATAAATGCAAACAAACCTACCTATTGACAGTAGGCTTAACCTCCCTATACAGGTATGTACAAGGAATCTTTGAAGGGACTTGCAAATTGAAAGTGTTTACTCTAGAGTAAAATACTTGCCATTTTAAATTTTCTTTGCGAATACTTTGGTGCAACATTGATTAGGCCTTTAACCCTGACATCACCTCATGATTTAGCAGGATGGGTACAGCTGTGAAACACCAACATGTTGGGAGAATTGGATGAGAGCAGTCCAAATCTTGCAACCTAGATCATGTCCAGAAGGCTTTATTTCACACAAGAAATTCTGGTTTATGTCAGATGACAGCAGGGAGAAATTCTTTTCCAATGGTCTGAGGCATTATCTTTCAGCCTGAATCAAAAATTAAATGTAACACTTAAACCCAACATCTTTACAATGAACCAAAGTAAAAAAAAAAAAAGGCAACATATGTGTAGGTGCTTATAGCAGATATATGTGAAGTCATAAAACTGGATTCATGTGATTAAGTGGATGTCGTTTAACTTTCATTGCTGATATCCAGGCATTAAGTTCCAGCAAGTTTTCCAAGCTCCCTTTGGGTCATGAAGTGACAGTGGTGACAGGAGCGCAAGGATAGCTCACCATTGACGCCCACCACTGACACCCACCCCAGGGTTAGACAGATAGCTGGTCTTCTTGGCTCTCCTAGACAAGATGCCTGTCTTCTTGCAGCTGAAGGTGTCTGAGATGGAGGTCTCCCATGGCAATAACTAATCTGACTTTACAGATAAACAAATGCCCAAAATAACACCATGATACTGTCTATATCACTAACATTACAGCAATAAATGTGTGTTTCTGACTGTGTATGGAGATATTAGGACAGCCAGAAGACTGAGATTTTCAGTCCTATTCTCAAGACTATTATTCGTGGAAAACAAGAACTTAAATCCTTTCCTGAAACCTGTCTATGCACTGGTGTCACTGAAACATTCAAGAACACATAAAGCAGCAAGATTTTTACATCTGCTGAGTTAAACATTAGTAATTGATATCTTCTGGGGCAACAGAACATTTTAATCTTCAAAACCCAGGGTTGAAGTTGAACTGTTAAAGTTTTCATGGAGTTTTCAAAGAGATAACTAACTACCATATCAGTTATTGAGGAAAAAAAAAAACCCAAAACATTCTTTTTTTGAAATCATATTCTTAAATTATGCTGCTGTCTCCTAGTCACAATAATTTAAGTATGCCAATTAGACCATGCCTGGTTCTTAAAAGATTTTGATTGCAATTCTGAGCAAAATTATGAGGGAATCAAGTCAAGCCTCAGAAGGATCTCAAAAAGCTTTTAAAATAATTTTTATGATGCATGAAAACATAACCTAAATTGAGTTGTGTTTTCACATGATGTTTTGTTCCTTAATGTATGATGTGTTAAGCAATACTGTTTGTAGCAATAGACCAAATAGTTTTAAGAGGCACTAAGAAATTTGTTTAAGAGATGGTAGCAAAAACAAAAGAAAAACTGGTCAATTGTTTCTGAAGAACAAACACCATTGTAAAAATTATTTTTTTTACCTTTCAGATAACAGCTTTTAACTGCTCGTGTGTTTTTGCTTTACATTGCATATAAGCATGTGTGAATGCATAGGCACTGTAAGGGTAAATCGTTTCAAGGGCTATTACCATTTAAACTTTTGCTTTAAGGAAGGAGAGAGGATCAACAAGGAGAAAAGGACCAATGACAGTAGGAGCTTAGCCTGTCTGGATGCAAGAGAGCCTGGGGTGAAGACCCCTCTTCCCAGCGAGCGCTCCTCTAAAAGGCAGTGTAGGAGACAGAAGGACACAGGACTACCCCTGTCCTGGCTGTCAGGATTTCGGGGAACTCTCTGACTCTTTTTTCCACTCAAAGCACAAACTGTTTTCTAGGACCATGCATTATGGGAGAAAATTGCATGCAGTTTACATGCAAGGCATAAGGAACATCATACAGAAAAAATTTTTATAATCTGTCTACTCATGTTCTATTTTAAATAGCTGGGAGCACAAGGATTTTTCTTCCTAAACCTTGTGAATAAAATCCACCAAAGTGAATGAAATACTGAAAATGGGTGATTATAGTATAATATAAATGTCATGAGTCCCATAAATACATAAGAAATTTTGTGGTGACATTATAATAGGAGGAGGCCATAAAGCCCTTATATGGATATTCCATTGTCCCACATGCTGTCCTTTGAAGTACAAAAGGTCTCAGAATAGTAAACCACATACACAAACCTACCCACTTTACAGACTTAGTCTAAAAAAGCCCTCGTTTTTGACTAATTCTTACTAACAGTGAATAACATTCACTTGTCTTAGCAGTATCCCTGATACCTTGAGCCCACAGGAACCCCTGCTCTCACCAGCTCCCCTCTTGCTGTCTTCTCACTCTCCTGCATCTCCTCAGCCCTACGGCCCACGGTGAGTGACATTGTGCCTGGACTTTGGTCTTCATCTCAATTTGCATCAATTCTTAGACAATCTCTCAGAAAGATTTAATAATTAAATATCAATATCAATGTAAAAATACAGTTTTAAAATGTTTTGCATGTCGTTCTTCACAATGTCAAGCTTTCTGACTTAACAGAATAGCCAGGAGAATTTAACACCTTATCCCCTGTAGGATCGTAAGGAGATTTCCTCTAGGAAAATCCTAACTGGCAAGTAGGCCATAATGGAGTTCTGAAGGATTATAGAAGTAATTTTATTATCTCATGCAAATATTCAGTTGATATTTGCACAAATTTTTAAATTAAACTGCCATTGATTATTACAAATTAATCTGAATCTATTACTGTTGTCATAAAGAGAAGAGACAGAGAAGATAGGAAATACAAGCTGTCTTGTGCTGAGGATAAGTTTCTGAAACAAAACATCCAGTATCTCACCCTGGAGTGATAAAAAGGACAGCAAAATAGGCAGGAGAATGCTACAGCCCAAACATCTGCTACTATTCAAATATGGTTTATGCTGGGTATAAGCACAAAAATGTATAAAAAAAAAAAAAAAAAAAAAAAGAGAAGAAACCGATATGAAACTCACAGTATGGGGAAATGGAGTCACAAACTGCCTGTAGTGTCTTAAAAAAATCTTTCTGTAGAAGCCTTTTCTTCTTTTCACATATTTTCTAATATCTGCTTTACATAAATTTATTAGTACATATAATTTGAAATAATTAAATAAATTGGAAATAAATATTAGAACTAAATACAAGTATGGCTTTAAACTGATCAGGTAATTTACATAATGATTAGTTGATATCACGATAATACACAAACTACAAGACTCTTAATATATATCTTCCCACCTGTGACAAAAACACATACATGTTTTAAATAAGTTGCACGGTTCTATCCTGTTTCAGTAAGGATTCTTCCTCCTTGAATATGTTGGTCCCGTTAAAAATACAGTGTTTATATTTGCCTTTGTTACAGACCATGGGCTGATACTTTAGTTCTCGCATCAACTTTCAGATGACCTTTATAAAGAATATAAACTTTCTGAGCTTTCTCCTGAAGCCACATTGTCTATATTTAATTACAGATGTAATTTCACCTCATGAACAGATGTAATTTTACCGCATTATTCTGGAACTTGGGTTTTTGGAAACAGCTTTACAAGTTTTTATCCTGTTGTAGAATATATTCAAGTGATTGTAATTCACATATTTTCCACAAGTCTGATCAACGGCATTTTCTTGGAGGTCAATAAAATCCCAAAATCTGTACAATGGAGATAGCTATTTACGTGCAAACAAGAGCAGCACCCCACCACTTCACAACAGAAATGACAAGATCAGTGCCACTGTTAATCTCCTTTCCCAATTTATTCGAGTAGCATTTCAGTTAATTTATAGACTTTTGCTTGGGATGACAGATTTATCCCTGTTAAGGTTTGTGTGGGTGAGTAGTCATGTGGAGGGATGATGTGGTGTGTGCAGATTTTATTTTAGCATTGAAGAAAAGGTCGGTTTAAAAAAATGTGGCTTGTACTAAGTGCTGGTAATGGCAGAAGACAGGACTATTTTTTTACCTCCTGGGAATTCCACTGCTGTGTGCCAGCTTCTGGGAATTTCATCTCTTTAGTCTTGAATTTCCTTCTAGTTACTTGATCTGTGTCCTGGTGGAATATAACAGTGCCAGAAGCAACCTACTAAGTAGGTTGTGCCAGCCTGCAGGGCAACTTGAAACATCAGGGTTGAGGCTGGAGCCTGTGTCTATATGGACAACCAGACCTGGCCATGGGTCTGGGCAACCTGGACATCTACCCTGCCTGGAAAATCCTCCTCTGGCCACGAGGTTTAAACCTAACAAGTGAATGGCAGCAACTTAAATTAATGCAGTAACTTTTTTTGGAAATCGCAAATGGCAAAATGAGAGCTGTATTTTGTGGATGAAGCCAGAGCTACTTCAGAGCTGAGAGAGGTGGAGCAGTTGCCTGGTTCAGATATCCTTGATGTTATAATGCTTTTTGTTTGGACAGAAGAGCACACTACTGTCTGCTAGTCTCTTTAAAAGTTACAGCATCTGCTCTCCAGATGTGTTGCTAGTGCATCCGGCAGCAAGGTGGAACCCACGCCAGGTCCCTGAATCAGGAGCAGGTGCTGCCACCAGCTATAGCAGGGTCTCAGAGCCATGGCAGGGAGAGCAAAGCACTGGCATCTCCCTCCTGGAACCCGAAGCTCTTCCTGATGGAGAAATGTATCTTCTCTGATCCCTGCTACAAGAGAGAACATAGTGAGAAACCATTTTATTTTATATTTTATAAATTGTTACAACTGTAAGCCAATTAGAAGCTGTGAATGTCTTAATTATTCTAAGAGAAGGATGTAAAAGACCATTCATAGCTTTTTATTTGCAGTCATTTCAAAAGTACTCAGCTTTACCTGCCTGAGCAGTCACACTACAATTCTCAAGGCAGCTTGCAGGCATAAGCGATAAGTACCTGCATACAGGATCAGCCCCATACTCAGTGTTTGTAGAGCCCTTTTAATGGCAAGGGATATCAAGATCAAATGGATAGACGTGACTTACTGAAGAGGGGCAGAGCTTATTTTCCGTGTTTTGCTGATTCATTTGCTGAGTGACCCTGTCCTTAAAATTAAATGAAATAGAACTATTAGCCTGAACAAGGACTAGTTGTAGGAGTCACATTTCTTAGGATCAGGACATGGTTTTTTTTATGTTGTAGCATCTAATGAAACTGTTTATAGAGCTTTCTGGTTAAGTGTGAAGTATGTATAGAGATAATAAAGCTGTTTAGATACTCACCCCAAAGTTTAGTTTCAATCCAAAGTTTATTTAAAACAGAGACTGCCAGACAGTCTGTTCTCATGAGATTTCTACTACTGTCACTGAATAGTTCCAGTAGTTCTTGATTCTGTGCAGGAAATCCTGCAAGATTTTTTTTCTCATGAGACCAAAGTGTCTCACATGTGTGTTCAGTTCTTATTTTCTTTATACCTGGAAAAATTCTGAACTAAAGCTTTGTCAGAGAAGTCTTCTGGCACTTTGATAGAAAAGAGGAAAACTGAATAACGTTGAACATCAAAATGTATTCTCTGGGACCTGATACTTTATCCATGACATAGAATAGTGTGCATTACTTTTCTTCATGGTTAATAATTAGATACATTTATGAACTCATTTCATCTTGTGAAAAAAATATTTCTTACTCATAGGTATGGCCTGAATAATTCAGATTCATGCACATCATATGGATAGAAGACAACTTCTGAGATTAATTTTGGTCATATAAGTTGTGCAGTTCTGGTGGAGTTTGCTGCACTTTGAAGCATTTGAAAACAGAATTATTAAGACGCAAAAGTACCTGTATGTAAAACTTTATATGCTAAGCTCTGCTTTATTTATTGTTGTAGATAAAAGAGAATTTTCACATTTTTTGTATTAGCAAAAATAGCTATATTATAAAGTGACCTTTCAGTACTATGAATCAATAAGTATGGAGGAAAAAACCTAATAATTTAATCAGCTGTTTATATATTATCTATAATTTCTTAAATCAGACATAGGTTGTTATCCCAAATATGAATAAAGATTTGGTGAATGTGCAATTGGTGTACATCGTTTCAGCCTTTCTTAATGAGCAGCTTATTTTCATAGCAATTAATGATTTTTTCTTTTCAAGATTTTAACAATAGATAAGAAAAAACAACAAAAAACATCACTCTGCAGGAATGTTGTGGCACATTTTAATTCAGCAGCTGTATATCACACATGTTCAGGCAACAACAATACGTTAATAAATCCCATTAACTCCCTTCCCCCTGAGGTCTTTGCTGACTTTTTGACTGACAAAGTTCTGCTATTATTGGTTATGATCAGGCTTTGGTTTTCATCTCTCCGGGGAAACGCCACACTGTTATTTTAAGGTGAATTGCTCAGTTCAAGTAACAAAACTTCTTTAAGCTCTCAAGACAGTTAATGCAGGGTAGCTTTTTCAGTCAAACAGTTTCACACTTAAATATATTGATTATGAAGAAAGCAGAAGAGAGCAGGTGGGATGGACAAGGATCCTCCTGGGGTTTCAGTCCAAAAGGCCTGGAACAGGCACGTAAACATGCTGCTTCCCTGGGCTCCAAAAACATGCACCTCAGAAAGATGAGTGAATTACTTTGCCTTTCCCCTTCTCTTTTAACTTGTTTAACTGTTATTATTTTTAACATCATTCCTCTGCAAATGCTTAGACATACAGCCACTACAGTGCTATGCAGCTGGGAAGTCCAGAAGTTCATGGTGTTTCTTCCCTGACTTTGCTTCCCCCTCCTGCTGTACATGTAGACTCACCCAAACAGCTGAGAGTTGGAGTTGGAGAATGAAAAAACCAGCCTTATCTAATCATGGCTTTCTGAAAACCCATCTCTCCAAATTAAGAAGTATAGATTGTGTTTGAAATCCGAAATCTGGGGATTATAAAAAGCTGCTCTGGGACAGCTAAGAGAAATGAGATTGCCACTGTACATGACAATGGGCAGATGTCAACAATAAATCAAAGATGGAAACTTCTATTGGTTTTGGGTTTTTTAAGACCTGATAAGTTTCACTCCTCAGTAGCACTGATTAATTAAAATAATTTTGTGTCCAAGAAAACTATCACTATTTTTCTCTTCAGCCTCACCACTGCTTTACTTCACTCTTGCAATACTTAATTAATGTAATAGATTTATAGTGTACTCCTATTAATAATTAATCAATCAATGTTATAAAACACCTCACCACACCCTGATGTTAGCTTTCCACAATCAAAAAAAAAAAAAAATAGTGCAAATGTCCTTTCACAGCTGAGCCATTTTTAAGTCATCAAAGGTATATTTCTCACCATGGGATCACTTCATGAAGTCTTTTAATGAACTTTATCATTAGTTTTTTTAAACTTCACTATTTTCATATGCTCCAAAAATTGTAATAAGTTAGAGGTGGGTGGTTTTCTTTCAAAGAAAAAATGCTGCTTTATAGTTTATTTATGGGACAGCAGAAATGAGAATGACAACTAATCTAAGAATGACCATTTGAAATACACTGTAGGAGCATGACACTACTCTGTTTCACTGGTAAATGATAATAGATTACCTTCCACTGAGTCCTCAATGGCTCATATACGCCTGAATTGTTTCAGAAGTTCACTAAAGTGTCAGTTATGTTTTTAAAAAGCTCTAGTTACCTCCTGAATGTTAAAGGTTTTTCAGAGTGATAGTTAACAGTCACATCTTCTTGAGGAAATACAACAAAAGCCAGAAATAATAAAAATGCATCCCAAGCTCCGTGAATCCTCAAAATTACTCACTTGTCTTCAAAAGTATTTCTAAACATGAAAATCCACTATTGAAAATCTCTTGCCAAAATCACAAAAAATTCACGGCAGAGCTACACCAAACTGGTATCTGTCCTGTGCTGACATGCTCAAATCAGTCATCTTTGACAGTTTTTCTTACATGTTATCAGCTTTGTCACAAAGCTTACACAAAAGTGTCTTCATTTTTCTGATCTATGCAAGAAAAAGATGCTCCCTTGGAAGCATGCACTGTCTGAAGGTATAATCTCCAGCCAAGTGGGTCAGATGTAGGTAGTCAGGGTGTTTTCCTCCTATAGCCTGTCCAGCTCAGCATTCATGACTAGCTACCCTCGCCAGTCATCAGGGCTATTAGAGTTCAGGACCAAACCTTCACTCCATAAATATGGGCTGCAAAAGGCAGGAGCTACCACCTCTGTGTAGTTTTCCCTAAGCACTCCTGAAGCACAGCCACAGCACCTACTGCATCCTTCATCCTCTCAGCAGAGCGAGTACGTGAAGTGGCACCACATAGCTGTGTACCAGTGGCATGCTCAGAAACAGAATCATCTGGTCTTCTGAGCTATGCCACTCTGACTAGTCCCACATGATGGAAAAACATTGTCATCCTTATGCTCAATGCCATTATGAGTACCTAATCTTCTCCTAGACTGATATTTTATGTCAGATCTCACATGCAGTTTGCTGCACTTAAAAGAAGGAGACACCCAAGTAAGTTAATAGGGGACAAAGAGCTACTAATTGGAAGTGGTAATATGCTGCATCAGGGCTTATTGTAGAGCACAGATTGTGGTATGTCTGAGTGCAGAAAAATCCCATTCTTGCATGACCAAGGAAAATGTAATCAGCAGCAGCACTGGAAAAACCTTGCCTAATTACATATTTACACAATAGAGAGAAATGGCATTGGAGCTGCTCCAGGTTTTTGGTTACATAATACACATTTAACAAAACTGTCTAATTATAGCTGCATATATTTACTGAAGAGTTAGAAAAGGCTTCAGAGACAATTTTCCAACCTCTAGGAAAGACTTTTTTTTTTCCAAAACAAGTTTAGTCATTTACAATTACCCAACAATCTGTAACCTCACAATTTATAAATGTATAAACTGGATGCTATTTAGTATTATATAATAAGTTCTTCAAATCTCTTAAATATCTGGTTTCAATCAACAATAGCTTGGAACTCAAGGTTGAGGGTGACATTCCTTCTAGAGCAGACAAAAATAGACCACAAAAACAAACACAAGTGCCCCAAAAGTTTCTTTCTCACAGGGTAACTGCAGAATGTAGCCTTACCTCCTGAAGCATCAAAATACCTGTACAGGTTAACATAAAGAGATGTGATGGCTTCTTGGCCAACAGATATTGTTGTAATGGGGGATATCCAAACTAAAAACAAAAAACAAACATAAGCTGTTAACTCTAGAGCAGAGATAAATAGGAAAAGTCCATCCTGATGAACATAACCTTGTAATTTTTAAGCTTCCCTCACAAGTATGGACAAAAAGGCAAAATCCTGATATGTACTGACTTCCCAACAGATTTTGTTTTGGAAATATGGAAATAACTTTGGAGGGCAGGTTTTTAGAATGTTTTATTTTTCGTGAAGCTAAATATAATCTTTCCCTCTGTCAATCCAATGGGCTTTCTGTCCCCTCCGGGCATGCCACTGTGTGGTGCAAAGGGCCAGCAACCTCTTGCTTCAGCCCAGATTTCTTCTCCCTTTCTGCCCCTGTCACAGCAAACACCCTGTGACACTGGCCTCCCACCCCTTCCTCCTGGACTGGCTGCAGTGCCTTGGGACGTCATGCCCCACTGCCTCTTCTCCACCTGCCCCTCCTACCTGGTGACACCTCCTGGGCTCAGCCAGGAGGACACAGAAGCCAGTGTGTCCTCCTTGGTGCTAGCATGTTGGGAAAACTGCACCCCAGCTTTGAGGACAGGATACCTCCAGCCCAGAAGGAAAGTAGGGTGCCTACATCAGGTAAGACAAAGTTTGCCTTACCGCCTGGGCAGTCAGGAGACACTGAGGACCCAAGGAGAACCAGGCATCCTCCCCTTTGGCCAGCTTTACCTGCCTGATTCCCACTGTAAAATTCACAAGAATCAACAAAGCTCCCCAGAATGTCTCATTTCCATGGAACTAGTATTTTCTGATATGAGAATGGCTCTATCAATGATTCCTCTCTTTTCCAACCATCTCTAACCCTGAGGTGAATTTAATGAGGTTTTGTAGCATCATGACTTCCTCAGCACATCAAGCATGGAGAGAAAGCTGCACCACTGACTCATCAGATGCAATGCAAAATATCTCAGCACAGCAAGGCTTTAGAAGAAGCTCAGGAAACAGGTACCTGCTGCTTGTATTTTCTGTCATGACAAACCTCCAGCCAACCAGAAACTTCCTTTTGTCAGTACAAAACCACTTTGGAGTTACCAGGACTTCCACACAAGTGACAGGGCTAGACGTTAAATCAAAATTATTCTTCTCCCTGAATGTGTACAATAAAGTAGTCTTCAAAGACAGTAATAATGACAGTGGTAGCCAGGCCTGACATAACATGTCCTGGATGTCCTAACCATAGACTGGAGAAAAAAACTATATTCAAGAGAGAAGGAAACTCCCTTTTGCAGAAGTCATTAGCAAGTCCAGTTCTTGTTTTAATAGATGCACCTCCCTCCCACTTATCATTACTTTTTCCACTTGCTTTAAATATGTTAAATATCCAAATACATTATCAGGCGGAGAAGGATATTACATGAATGCCAATTTTTAATCTGTGACAAATACATTATGTATAATAGCTTCCTTTTAATATTTCATAATCATCTTCATTTAATAATTGATCTGACTCTAATTTGTAATGCTCATTAATCATATGAATTGAAAATGTTTTTCATCTCACACTATAGTTCCAGCACAGGCAAAGACCGGAGCTGCGACTGCTGCTCACGTTGTGCTAATCAGGAGCTGGAGCCTGGAGAGAAGCACAGGTGCAGGGTGAGAAATATGTCCCTTCCCTGGGAATGCTCAAGGACAGAAACTGCTTCTACTGAGTGGGGTGCTCCGATATATGCTGAGTGCATGTCAGCAAAGTGAAGGGCACGTCTCATGCTATCTGTTCAATTGCACTGTCACTGCCGACTCAAGCATGTCTTTCACTGTGTTGAAAAAGCTCTGACTGCTAATACTTTCTTCCAGCTTTCAGTGGCAGTAAAATACAGTTAAGCCTGATGAAAGGGTTACACTCATGAATGCTTGTTAGATATGCAATGTTTTACTATGTATGTTCAGATGATCTGTCATGGAACAATGCTGCTCGTATTTTACAGTCCTGCAAGTGATGCTTTTCATATTCAGTCTATTGCAATATTTACCACTTAAAAAGTCAAAGGATTTTTCTTCTTACATTGTGATATTATGATATGTCAACAAACTATTAGTGCCTTTGGGGTCTGTGGAGTTAACTGTAGTTGACTGTAGTCAATTTTTCTTGCTGTAACATATTTCTGTAGCACAAAATATTCTGCAGTATTTGGACCATCATAGAGAAGTGTTTGGATACAACAGTTGAATTATCTGGGGGTTAACAGACAGGCAAACCCAAGGAAGCCAACAATTAGTCATATAATAAGCAATATTAGTGGACTTATTTTAATTTTTTTAAACTATGAAACAAAAAACGTGGGAAACACATTTTAACAGATGTGAAGTCATGTTCTTCCAGAAGTATGAACCTTTGCAACCCTCAGGGTGTGTCAGCAGAAGTCTTGCAAACTATGCTACTCAAGCAGTTACAGGTCCCAATAAGCACAGAAGAAAACTCAAGTGAGGTGACACTGTAAAACTAAGATTAAAGTTCTTGCTGTAGCAGACAGACAGACAGACGGGTGGACAAACATTGCCAGACACAGCTTGCTGCATCTGTGTTTGGTACCGGATGGGACTGCTTCCCTTCCCTACAACTCTGAAACACCTCAGACCTCAATTAGAGCTACTTGAGGTGAAACCTTCCCTGAACATAATGGGTATTTCTTTAAGAAACTATATGCTTAATTATGCAAAGTTTTTTTGAAAAAAAAAAAATTCTTGTTCGTACCTGTTACATTCTTTTTTGTACAAATTCAGTCTTTTATTTTTTTCTTCAACTACAAGTTCTTTGGAGCAGGAATTGTTTCTTCACATGTGAAGATAAAAGACTTCAGTCATTGTGTCCCAGAGTTTTGAGGGAGGCTTATTGTGTCATCAGTACAAACATTTTCAAGAACAGAAACCCATTTGTCATGTAACATTTAAAAACAAGTACTTTGGTACTCTCCATCCTTTTTTTCTGGGGAAAGATGTTGCTGGGAAATGAAGAGAAAAGAAAGGTTCATTGAAGCAGCAAAACTCTGTTCTATCTTACTCCTCCTGTTGTTCTGTCAGAGCCAAAGCCCTTCTGAATAAACTTCTGATATTATCCACACATATACGGTATGTGCATGAAAACAAAATAATATTCAGAATGGGATAATATGCATGTTTCTTTCCAGCACCAAAAATAAGCAGTCAGGACAAACAGTGTTTTGCCTAAGCAGTACTGGCAGTAGTTGCATCTTTTAAGAACCTGAGCCATATTCTCCTCCCAGGAAGATCCTTTTCTGTGCTGATCACCTGTTGAATTTGGTCCTAGTAACTCTGTGTGGCAACCATGTTTGTTACATACAAAACACCAGGAAAATTCTTGCTGCACTTTAGATTGTCTGACAGTGTAATCAGTACTGGCCTGAGCTTGGAGTGTAACCAGCTCATCAGCCATGACCTGGGCACCTCCATTAGGTCCCCCAAAACAGCTGAGAGAGAAAGATCTGAAAATGGGTTTAAGTGTTCACTGGGATTTAAATGCCAAATATGATAGGGTTGTTTCATGGGATTTCCAAAGTGCCCTGTCTCTAAAAGTCTCATTTCGATCCATCTCTTTTGTTTAAACACATTCTTGTCCTGGGTTGTGTGTTTGGGTTGCTAATGTAAAACCTAGAATGTGAACAACCTCCAATGCTGAACATGCATAGATGAATCCCATTGTTTCTGTGTGCAGTGCATAACACTTCCAGATGGCTTTGATGCATACTTAATGTTTATTATGTTTTCCAAAATAATTTGATTGAGTTTAACATATTATTACCAAGTGTCTAAAAAAGAGAGGAAACAGACAAACACATAACCAAAATCTTTCAAAAAGCTAAGTAATTGTTTGTATTTTCTATTCAGGGATATTTGTTTTTCACCTGTGATAAAATATTTTTGTTGTGTGCTCTCCAAAAACTATTTTGGAAAGCAGCACCCAGAACAAGGTGTTCCTACTCAATGTTTGAACTCCTGGCAAAAAGGGAATAAATAGGCAGTAGGAAGCCCTTAAAAACAGAGGAGGCAAACAAGATTCACTAGCCTGGCAGAATGCACACACTCAAGTAGTTTGCTAAAGCTGACCATTTCCCAGTATGACTTTATTTATTTTTGGGATCTGCCTGTTGATATATAGTAAAAAATCTCCAAACCACCTAAGAGCTCTATTCAGATCCTTATATGTTCATGCGTAGATGCTATGGCATCTCGTTGACCTCAGAGAGAGGCAGTAGTTATCATCCCTGAGCAGCAGGTCTGTTTTTTATCATACCTGCATACAGTACCATGCCTTCATACAACCGTTGCTCCATTGAAAGTAAATTTGTAGGAGATGGTGTGAATATTGGATTAAACTACTTGGGAGCTTGAACTTCATTACAACTAAGTCGGAATTATGTTTTCGCCGCTTATCACCCAAGTCTTTTTGCAGGGCTGAATCTGAAGTTTTGCAACATCTACAAATATGTGTTTAAGTGTCTAAGTCACTCAGTAGAAACTATATTTAAGATTTAAAGTCTTACTCCTTCTACATTTGGTCTCCAAATGTTGTGATAGCCTGTGAAACTACTGAAAGTCTGCTGAAAAAAAGTAAACAAAATACTTTGAAATGTAACATGAAATAAAATTCGGCTTGTTTCAAGCTCACCAAAACAATTTTCTCATAATCGTTAAGACTTAATTCAAATTTGTTTGGCATGTCTCAAACTGCACTTAATTTTTGAGGTGATTTTCCCCTTTTCACCTATAAAAGGAAAAAGGTTATTCATGAGGCTGACATTTGCAGTTTTCCCCACTAGAATTCCAGGATCTTATTAAATGGTATATTTCTCAAAGATCAGATCAGTACACCTAAGTTTTCTGATTATAATTTGGAAAAGCTGGTTTTGTAACTCACCTTGGGATACCTCTCCCATGACCTCAGAACTCAAAGACAGTCTATCCACTCTCTTTGACTCATAGTCCTGAGTCTTTGCAGAAAGCCATTGTCAGATTTTCCTCAGTGATAAAGTAGCTATCAACAGATTCAAGGTCCTAGAAGGAAATCCTTTGGAAAAGATCACAGTGAAATATAGATGAATATAGGCAGGGTAAGAGTGCTGAGGCAACAAATAAGGAAGGTAATCTAAAATAATGGACTGTGTCAGAAGACCCCTTTGGGAAGCTCACAGTCAGCACAGGTTAGAGCAGTCTTCAGAAACTTATCAAACAGCATTTCACACAGTCAGGAGGAAAAGCAAGGCATAGGAGGTGATTTAAAGCTGGTCCCTCTGAGCTGTGCTATGCACTCAAGACCTGCCAGTCTCAGCGTCCATGTTTAGCTGAGGTCATTAATTATTTGTTCTTAATTTCACCTCCACACATCAATGTTTTCATAAGTTCCAACAATGAGAAAAGATCTGTTTATATTTCTCCCAATAGTCAATACTTATTGCTGTTAAATTTGTGTATAGGCGGAAAATATTACGTTATTTTGATTCCACAAGCTGCATTTTACTTCCTGCCAGATAGCCCTCAGGACTGTGCAAACACACTAGCAAAAGTTGAAACATTTTTTCTCCCCACCATGAGAGTGGTAGGCTACACCGTTAGCACCTCCTCATAACTATACTGCAGAAGCCAAATTTTTGCAACTCCTCAGTCATCCTGGTTATATCCACTGCATTAAAAAAACATAAAATCAGAAAGTGAAAGAAAATTAAGGTGGAAAAAAAAAGGTGAAAGGCAGTCAGTTTTCTAATAGAATGAGAAGCAAAATTGTCTATTTTTCAAGAATTTTCAGTGAAGGAAATGCAAGTGGAAGAATCACTGGTAGACCAGTTTTCCCTTTTGTTCAACTCTCACCTAACAATTTAGATCCCTGAAAGTCCAAGAAGAATCGCAATACATTTAAAGGTGTACTGAAAAGACCTTTAATTTTGAGTCATTATTTATACCAAAGCAAATTAAAGCAAGCAGGGTAATTAGCATTTCCATTGTACCACTTATTCCATATACCTCTTATTGAATGAGACTTTCCTTCATGTTACTTTTTCCTCTTAATTGGTAGTAATTTAGCAAGGTCTTTCAGTTTGAAAACTGTCCTGTGTGCTTAAATTAGATATTTCCACAGTATTTTGGAGAATAAGTCAATGCCTGAAAATCTCTGCTTAAGCACGTATTGAAAATTAAGTCTGTGCTACAGTGTTTTACCAAATCGAGATATGCATTTGACCCATGTCTCTTTCCTAAAGCCATTGGGATGTAAGTAATCACATCACTTGAGTCTTTTCAAATACACTACATCAGAAGTCTGACTTAATGTCTCTCAAAGCATTTTGCTTGACACTTTTTTTTTTTTTTTCTCAGTTTCTTCAAACTTTCATAGAATCACAGAATCATGTAGGTTGGAAAAGACCTTGAAGATCATCCAGTCCAACCATTAACCTAACACTGACAGTTCCCAGCTACACCATATCTATAAGAGTTATGTCAACCCGACTCTTAAACACCTCCAGGGATGGGGACTCCACCACCTCCCTGGGCAGCCCATTCCAACACCTAACAACCCATTCTGTAAAAAAATGCTTCCTAATATCCAGTCTAAACCTTCCCTGGCGCAACTTTAGGCCATTCCCTCTTGTCCTATTGCTTATTACTTGGTTAAAGAGACTCATCCCCAGCTCTCTGCAACCTCCTTTCAGGTAGCTGTAGAGGGTGATGAGGTCTCCCCTCAGTCTCCTCTTCTCCAGACTAAACACCCCCAGTTCCCCCAGCCGCTCCTCATACGACCTGTGCTCCAGACCCTGCACCAGCTTCGTTGCCCTTCTCTGGACACGCTCGAGTCATTCAATGTCCTTTTTGGAGTGAGGGGCCCAAAACTGAACACAGGAATTGAGGTGCGGCCTCACCAGTGCCGAGTACAGGGGTAAGATCCCTTCCCTGTCCCTGCTGACCACGCTATTGCTGACACAAGCCAGGATGCCATTGGCCTTCTTGGCCACCTGGGCACACTGCTGGCTCCTGTTCAGCCGGCTGTCAATCAACACCCCCAGGTCCCTCTCTGACTGGCAGCTCTCCAGCCACTCCTCCCCAAGCCTGTAGCGCTGCTGGGGGTTGTTGTGGCCCAAGGGCAGCCCCCGGCATTTGGTCTTATGGAAACTCCTCCAGTTGGCCTCAGCCCATGGCTCCAGCCTGTCCAGGTCTCTCTGCAGAGCCTCCCTACCCTTGAGCAGATCAACACTCCCACCCAACTTGGTGTCATCTGCAAACTGACTGAGGGTGCACTCAATCCCCTCGTCTAGTTCACCAATAAAGATGTTAAACAGGAGTGACCCCAAAACTGAGCCCTGGGGGACACCACTCGTGACCGACTGCCAATCAGATTTAAATGTGTTCACCACAACTCTTTGGGCCTGGCCATCCAGCCAGTTTTTTACCCAGCGATTTACATTTCCTATGTAACGAAATCAAAAGATCATGATTTATTCCACATACTAACTGACCAGGGCTGTGAAAGCTACAGTATTTCCTCCCATGTTCTACATATGATCCAGAACATCTGTCTTGTATTTAGGGTGTGTGTGGGAGTTATCATCTCCAGGTATTCCCTGATGGTTTCAGTGTGTCCACCTTCTAATTTTTGATGTTATTTCTTTCCTCCTCATTATTTTACACAAATGTATGTCATGTTCTTGCATTGTTCTATTCTGACCTCTTCTAAGTCTTCTTGCAGTTTAACTTTCTTCTGTCTACTTGCTGACACTCTTACCTTGATATAACTGACAAATTCAATCAATGTCAAAAGTAACCACTCTTCTAAAATAATCACAAGAGCTTAAATACTGAGGGTCATAATACTATTCCCTCCATTAACCTCAGTTCTCTGTCTGTCAAAGACTTTCTAATCTATTATGTGATACTAGATGCTTTGATTCCACCATAAATCAATAATGTAGCACTACAGCACATGCATTATGGAATTTCACATGTAAGGAAACACCCTTTAGTTTTCTTTTTCTAAACTATCAGAAGAGGTCATATTTATTTGTAGTGCAATAAAAGCATATCTTTGCTATTTCAGAATCATAGTCCTATTACAATTATTCATATAGGACCCATTTCAGACCTTATCAAAATCAATACACTAGCTGACTAAACAGGATTGATATTAGTATCATACTAATACTAGCATACATTTCATATGCACAGACCATTATGAGCATGTCCATTATGGACATGTCCATGCAGAATACTATATGGAAATATCTAGGCAAGCTTCTTCAAGCCAGTTCAACAGTCAAAAGTAGGTACATTAGCGCAGTTCTTGAGTTCATATAACTCAGCCAAAAAGCAGTAAATATAAGGTACAGTCATAGAACTGTAGTATTGTAAAATAGTTTGGGTTGGAAGAGACATTCAGAGATCATCTAGTCCAACCGCCCTGCCATGAGCAGGGACATCTTGCACTAGATCAGGTTGCTCAAAGCCCCAACCTCATTTTTACTGCTTCCAGGGACACATCCACAACTTCTCTGGGCAATCTGTTCTAGTGTCTCACCACCACCCTCATTGCAAAAAATTTCTTCTGTATATCCAATCTAAATCTACACTCTTTCAGTTTAAAACTGTCGCCCTTTGTCCTGACACTACAGGGCCTGGTAAAAAGTCTCTCTCCACGCCCTCTCTCCATGCCCTCTTTATATATTGAAAGGCCACAATAAGGTCTCCCCAGAGCTTTCTCTTCTCCAGGCTGAACAACCCCAGCTCCCTCAACCTGTCTTCATAGAAGAGGTGTTCCAGAACTTACATCATTTTTGTGGTCCTCCTCTGGACACACTCTAACAGATCCATGTCTTTCCTGCACTGGGGATTCCAGATTTGGATTCAGGAACTCCAAGTGGGGTCACTTGAGTGCGAAGGGTGAGAATCACCTCCTTCAACCTGTTGGTCACACTTCTTTTGATTCAGCCCAGGATACATTGGGTTTTCTGGGCTGCAAGACCACATTGCCACCTCATGCTCAATTTTACATCTACCGGTATCCTCAAGTCATTTGCAGGACTGGTCTCAAAATGTCACCCAGTTTGTATTGATATTGGGGAATGACCTGACCCATGTGCAGGACCTTGCTCTTGGCCTTCTTGTGTGCAGTCATGCATTCATTTCTGTTCATTACTTTTGACAACAATTAGGGACCTTGTTTTACTTTGTATTGAGAAGGACTAGGAGCACTCCCACAATCAGGTGCTCCATTTCACCTGAGGAATTATAGCGTCACAGCTGCATCTAAAGTGCCTGTGCTTTTAGCTCAAGAGAGCATTAAGAAGACAGTTTGGGATATGCAAGTGGTTTGAAAAGACCTAGTTCAGCTATCTCTGCATGACAATGCTCAATGATAAATGCCTCTACCTACTGCAATCAGTACTTCCATGGATTCCCATTTTCTCTAATTAGCTGTGTGAGTTTGGGAAGTAGTTCCTATAAAAAAATTGACACCTTTTGAGAGTGAAAGGGTAAGGAGAACAAGAAGAAGGCAGATTCAAGAAACTTTTTAGATTTCAGTACTTTCCTCTGAGAAAATTCAAAAATTCCTTTTGGACCAGAGGAGCTTACTCAGCCAGTGCCGCTCTTAAAAAATTCTTGGTTTTGCTAAAACCAGAATGATCATGCAATTAAATGAACAGAAGTAGACTTTGTTTAAAATAACTACACTTCCAAAGCACAAGCTCAGACAAGGACTTTTCAGTTCAAGTCGACTAGCAATCCCCTACAGCAAAGCTGACTGAGTGCTAGCAAGAGCCAGGGCCCTCTTCTCTTGAAGTATCTGGATCAGCTTCCGTACTCTGCTATGCCTTTCCCAGCCTTTCAGGCAGCTGACAAAGCCATTAATCCTTCAAGATGAACTTTCCATACCATTTCCACAACAGCACAACCATGATTACAATTTGTGCCTGGGCCCCATTGTTACTGTCTTCTTCTTACTCCTGAGAGTCCTGCCTTCAAGTCTGTCATAAACATAAATCACGCTTTTTTTCATTTAGGCTACAGTAATTTCCTTTTAGCATTAATAGAGCTCTATCACCTCATTCTACTCTCCATTTGTGCAAAATTCTTTGCAAGATACTGAGGGAAATAATGAGCTAATGCAATGTTGCTACTGCAAATTATTTACTATTTTTGTTTGCTTTAAAGAGTGTTGTCAGAGCATTATATGCTGTTCAATTCTTTGCATTTCTCTGTTTGAGCCATACAATAAAATCTGTGTCTGGTAAAATCAGTTCATTTCAACATAATCATACCTGGAGGAAAGTTGAACCATGACATTCATTTTTACTCACTCGAGTTTTCATTCCCTCTATCAATATTCCTCCTTACTGAACATTTGAATTAAAAATTATATAGTATTTTTATTTTTGCAATTCTTCATTGAGTGAACAGTGTATTTGTTAGGGGCACTTTTATTTTGCTCTTCTTTGTCCTGTACATGAGAAGTTCCTTATTCAGCATTTCTTAAGCAACATAGGAGAAATTGTGTTTTGCTATTCCAAAGCTCACAGTCTGGGGCACAGTACTGCCATAGAAAGGGTGCGAGAAAGAGGACTGGAACTAAGAGAAAAGGACTGAAAAGATCTACCTTCTCTTGCTGTCAAGAATATCAGAGGTCTGGAGGCATTACCTTTATTGTCTTTCATATATATCACAGCCCCTAGGGATGGACCTGAAATGGTGATTTGGAGGTTAGAACACTAATGAATTGAGTCTCTGAGCTCTGCTGGTCTTACATAAATGACTTCTCTTCAGTCTTATATGTTGTCCTTAGAGCCGCTCTACCTTACACAATGTATGTCACTCTTCACATGAACTGATATCTTACACTGTAATTACTTAGAAGAGAATAATTGTGAGAATTCAGCATTTTGACAGTGTGAGGTAAAAGTCAGATACAGGAAGATCTGAAGTGCACTAAGATTTTTACAGCATCTACCTTGTTTTCAGTCCATAGAGATACAGGAGATGTTCTGTATAAGGTGTGGGAGCAGACTGCAATATGCCCTCTGCTCAGCTCATACCTGTAAGCAATGTCTCCAGTGGACAGAGAGGGGGCAGGAAGCCACACCACCACTTCCACTGACATCAGAGAAAATGGGGACATAGGGCAATGTGGAAAAGGCTGAACAATCTTCCTTATCTTCTCTAAAATGCACACAATGTGGCAAAGTTTATCTCAGGTTCCCCAACAAAAGCTATGAAAATGAGGAGATAGTGTCCTTAAGAAACACCACAGTTATCATCTCTCTGTGCACCATTCAGGAGTCTGGTGGGACATGGCAATATGTAACTGGATCCCAGTTAACACCTTGATTTTGGTGTAAGAGGTGGTAAAACTGTTCACCACACAAATTCCAGAGCATTTCTTAGTCTGCTTCACACTGTTGAGCCTAGCTCCCATGTGAAAAGTAATACACATTACAGGCTACTGCAAGTGCACGATCTTGAAAAGACATGCTTGACCAAGTGTCATGGTGTTGTCAAATCCTCATAATTTTTCTCTGTGCTCAGCCCAAACCACCAGGCTTTTACACATGTAGCTGCCCTCTAGTCCCATGTAAGATTCTTTCCTGGACACAGTTCTGCCCAGTTACTCCTCACCGTACCACTGGGATACTTGATAAAATTCTTTTTTCTTTCCTGAAGCGGTGTGCAGAAATATCTGTAATATTTGTTATAATTAAAGTCCTTCATTTATTAGGTTGATTAAGGGATGCCTGGTAAGAATATGTGCCTGAACAGGAATACAAAGAGTATGCGCAGTTGAACATTTTCCACAGATAAAGAAAAAATTGTAGCTCCTCCTCTTTCATTCTAATTTCAGTGATTATTTGGGTTATGGAGTTGCAAAAGCAAGGCAAGTGACAGTCTGGTTAGGGTACATCTTACCATCATTCCTTTCTGCAAATCACTTAGAACTGTAAAATCTCAGGGCATTTGTCCCACCATTTCTATCTTTGAACATTTGTGTTCTACTGCTAAAACCAGTCCCAATTACAGGTTGGCATCCTTCACGATCAAAGAAAACCAAAGAGATACTTCTGGTTCTTTGAGGCTGTGATTCCTGCCTGCTTTTGGATGACAGATGATATGCCTCTGACACTCAGGGCATCTGTTGGGTGATAGAGGGACTTCACTTTGAGCTTGAGAGGGACTGCAAAATGATATGTCCAATTCTTCAAACACTTGCATCAATACTAATTGTAGTCAATAATTTTTGGACTCAGCAGTTTTCAGGATTTTATTTCAGAAAGTACTAGATGGACAAAGGCTATTTGCTATCTTGAAAGATTTCAGTAGTTCATTACTAAAGAAATTCTTTGGAATTTGGTGAAGCAGTTGTCTCCGAACTTGCCACTGCAGACAAGAGACCAATCTGCATTTCCTTTGTCATTTTTGGGTTAGTATGTGACTCACCAAGATACCCTTCCATTAAAAAATGAGTCTTAGAAATGTCCAGTAAGTGAACTATCAGTCTTCATGAGTACATCAAGTATGGATTGAGTGATAAGTCCTCTAGCCACAGTGGCAGGCCATGGTGCATGAAAAGTGCCATATTCTACAAGGCAGATTTTTCAGAAATGATAGAATAGATCTCTCCTGCTGTGTAATTTATCTATATGCCCATTGTGAAGGAAAGATTTGTAAATTATATAGGAATCTTTCCTGGGATGGGATGAGAGACTTCCATTTGGCAGGTGCCCAAGGATGCGTAAGGTGGCATTACCTCCCTCTTTCCTACTTATATTTTTTACTTTATACACTGACACTAAAGGAGAAAAACGAAGGAGGAATCTCCTTAAGAAGCTGGAGAAAGGGCTTGGATGATTCAAGGTCTGGTTCAGCCTTTCAAATATGGGAATTAAGTTCTAATATGAAGATGATTCTAACAGAAGGAAAAGCTGAATTGCACTTCTTGAGTTACCCTGAGAATAATTCCCAGGTGGCTTAGACTAGCAAAGCTACAAATTAGTAAAATCATGTCCCTTGTAATCTTTTCTCCTGTGTGGCAAGGCAATGAATTTTGTCCTGTCAATCAGCTGTCTCTCAGATACGTATGTTCTATTTTTATGCATTTACACACAGACTTGGATACAACTTGTTACATATTTTTATTGGATAAGTAAATTGAAAGACTGCTCTCTGATGGACTGTAAAAATATGGGTACGTATAAAAGAAACAATCGGAATAAATGAGAGATATATATCTTGTGTATTTGAAAGGTAAGTTTAGGTTAAGGAGAGTAATAAGGAATGGAATTGGGCCAAAGAACAAAAATAATTACTGGTCAGTTTACAGGTAAGTAGCCTGTCTTCCAAAGAAGGCACTTGAGCCCAGTAGTAGAAAATGGAAAAAGAGAAGGTACATACCCCAACCACATGATTATTTGTCAATCATAAAATATAAGTTATATTCTCTTAGGCAGTTGCTAGTATATTCTGTGAATGAAGAGGAGCAATAAAGAATAGTTTTGAAGAACAAAAAGTTAATGTGAGGATATTGTCTACCTGGATTTTGGAAGAGCATTCGACACAGTTCCCCATAGAATTCTCATAGAAAAACTGGCTGCCCATGTCCTAGATGAGTGAACAGATCAAGCACTGGCTGGCTGGACGGTCCCAGAGAGTGGGGGTCAATGGAGCTAAATGCAGCTGGCGGCCAGTCACAAGTGGTGTTGTTCCTCAGGGCTCAGTGTTGGGACCATTTCTGTTCGACATCTTTATTGATGATCTTGACAAGGACATAGAGTGTATCATCAGTAAATTCACAGATGACACCAAGTTAAGCGGGAGTGTCGATCTGCATGAGGATAGGGAGGCTCTACACAGAGACTTGGATAGACTGGATCGGTGGGCCAACGTTAACAGGATGAGCTTTAACAAGGTCAAGTGTCACAACAACGCCCTGCATGGCTACAGGCTTGGGGAGGTGTGGCTGGAGAGCTGTCTGGAAGAGAATGATCTGGGGGTTCTAATTGACAAGCAGCTGAACATGAGCCACCAGTGTGCCCGGGTGGCCAAGAAAGCCAAGAGCATCCTGGCTTGTATCAGAAATAGTGTGACCAGCAGAAGTAGGGAGGTGATAGTCCCCCTGTACTCTGCACTGGTGAGGCCACACCTGGAGTATTGTGTCCAGTTTTGGGCACCTCAATACGAGAGAGATATCGAGGTGCTGGAGCAAGTGTAGAGGAGGGCAACAAAGCTGGTGAAGGGCCTGGAGAATAAATCCTATGAGAGATTGAGGGAGCTGGGACTGTTCAGTTTGAGGAAGAGAAGGCTGAGGGGAGACCTCATCACTCTCTGCAACTCCTTGAAAGGACATTGTGGAGAGGTTGGTGCTGGTCTCTTCTCACAGGTGATTAGTGACCCCTAGAACAAGGGGGAATGGCTTTAAACTGCAACAGGGGAGTTTTAGGCGGACATTAGGAAAAATGTTTCACAGAAAGTGTGATCAGAGAGTGGAATAGGCTGCCCAGGGAGGTGTTGGAGTCACCATCCCTGGAGGTGTTAAGGGTTGCTTAGATGAGATACTGAAGGATATGGTGTAGGGGAGAATTTTGTAGAGTAGGGCTGATGGTTGGACTCGATGATCCCAAGGGCCTTTTCCAACCTGAATGATTCTGTGAGTCTGTGTGATTCTGAATTCACAGAGTACTAAAATATACTTTTTCTTCGTATCTTGTGATATTCTGTAGATATTCACTAGACTGACATGAAATATTGAGGGAATCCTTCCTTCACACTTTGTATTTCAGAAACTGTTCCTTAAAAACTCCCATCATAAACTTCAACTGGTTATGCAACAAAACTTGGCTTTCAGATAATGTTAGACATGTTTTGTATCTCTAAAAAGTAATGATTCTTTGGGTGCTCCTCAGACATAGAATAAAGATACGTCTTATGGAATAGCAATTTTCATGCCCTTAGCTAGAAGTATACTGTATGGACAAAAGAAGCTGTTGAGTACATTGCCACTAAAACTTACGTGTAACTAGATAATTTTGAAGCTACATCTAAGTCAGTGAAAAATATGAAGAGATCTCTCTCGAAGGAAGCTTTAAGGATAGGATTTGGAGTTTGTAAAGTGTGTGCGGGAACTACTAAGGGATGATGACTCATTTAAAATATTTCCTAAGCATCTTTCCCCTTGTTGTCAAGTTTATTAATTTCACAAAGATTCAGTGGTTAATTATGAGTCATTTAAAAAAATATCTGCATCTTTGAGAACTTCATCTAGTCATTGTAAAGTTCATAAATGTAATCAAAATTCTGGTGGATTCCTTGGCTCTGATACACTATTTAAGTCAACAGAAAATTTCTCAAACCTCTCAGGACAGTGAATCATGGCCTACAGAATTTCAAGGTTCCCTTAAGACAATACAGGATGCAATGAAAGTCAGTGAAGCAAGCAAAATTTGTCAAATGAGACACACATTTTAAGTTTAGCTGGTAAAAATCCGATTTCTTGAGTTTTACTCTTTGTCATCTCTACCCTTTCAACAAGAATTAGCAGGTAAAAATCCAGTATTCACAAGTTTTTTCATATTAATAAATTAAGATTCAGATGCAGATAATGTTGTAAATGTATACTCACAAAAGAAATAGAGCACCTCATAATCTTGTAGTATATTCAATAAACCAAAGATTTTTTGAATTTCAAGACAGTTATCACCAAAGTTCTCAAGGACTTAAATTCTTTATCTATTGTCAGCCCCACAGGTACAATCCAGGCTTCCCAAAGCTTCCCCGCTATCTTACAGTCCAGAATCCTGCAGATTTCTCCAATATCAAGGAACCAAATTTAAAAAGCAAATGAGCTATTAACACAGTCTAGAGCATTGTACAGCTTTGGCTGTGGCTCACTCTAGAAACACTATTTGCTGATGTAGTATGGTACACTTATTTCTGTAAGAGTGTACTGACCCAAATGTAGAACACAGTCTACTGAAACTAACCAGTCACTCAGCAAGTATTAACCACTTCTACATCCCTCTTCCCATTTTCTGCTTTCAGAAAGAAAACTGACCAATGTTTCATGCAATTTAGAGTGAAAAAGAACTGTGTCCAGCATTCATCCTGACATTGGCTGAAATGGCTCAGACCTTTGTGATCGCTTGATGTATGACTCAGATCCTGTACTGTGAGGAGGTTGCTAGTGTGTGGAAATAAGCATCGAAACTTAGGTCTATTTTGGAACCTTAAGTCTGAATTTCCTCACTTTGCTTGCTTTGAAGATAATTATTAGCCTCTTGTAGTTATTATAAATATTTTCATATATATATACATTTCCTGATTCCACCCTGAATGAAAGCAGGAAATGCCAATAGTTAAGAGAAGTGTCATTTACTAATGGAACAAATGGCTCACCTTTGTGTATGGTGCAGATGAGTTGGATAAATGAAGTTTTGCATGTTGATCCAAAGCTAAAGTAAACTGAATTTTCTGAGATTCCCTCTTTACTGAGATTTCTTCTCACACATTTTTGCTGTGAACATTTTTCTTACAATCTCAAAAAAACCCTGTTGAATTGGTAACCCCATGGTGAAGTTCAAAAGTGTATGATGTTTAGTACCCTATGGTATTGACATGCTAATGTGAGAGGGTAGAAAGAACAGAAGGCTATGTATTGGACTAGAGCCACAGGAAGGAAAAATGAGTCAGTCTGGGAGTTTTTGCTTGTCAGAAACAAGAATTTTGTAATATGTACATGTGACATGCAATACATCTTTAAAGAAAATCCCAGGTTTTCAGTGAAACTTCATTCAGTTCAAGAAGAACCCTCATTTTTTAACAATCTGTCAGAGCTAGTATTATATATGTGACCTTAAATATTCATTGAGTTTGTAAAGATTTCACCTCCTTCTGCATTTATCAAGAATTATTCATAATACGGCAGTTTCTGTCATAATTCAGACACTTTAGCCCAAAAATGTAGAAAATAAAATAAAACCCAAAACTGAAAATGACAGCTACAGTGATGGAATGGGGATAAGTTATAGTTTTAAAGAAACTCACTGTACATCTATAATTTTCCCTTTTAACACCTTATCTTTAAGCTATACTTCATTTAAGATGTCGACACAGCTTGATGTGAAGTGCATTATTTATTGAATGCTGACATTTTTTTTAAGATTTATTTTGTTGTTTTGCAAGTCAAGTATGATCTTGCGACTCTATGTCTTGCTTGTAAAATAATAATAAAAAAAAAACCTTTGTGTTTACTGGAGCAGTGATCAAAACACGAACATTATATGCCACATCTAGTCTAAAGTATAAATATGAATGCCCAATTTACCTAAAATCAAATAACTCATCCAGAAGGTGCAGCATCAAGGAGTTTTGATTAGATCTGACAAGCTAGTACAAGGAACTTGATAGGACTTTCAATAAAGCAATGCAAACTTGCTGTGCTTCCTGATCAGTAGTTCTTCCTTATTTTATGAGTTGATATTTTCAGAATGCTGTCCCCATACATATCTTCAAACCCAGTGAATAGAGATTTTTTTGTATAAAGTGAGGAAGAAATACATGAAAAGGATGGACCTTGTGACTATTAACAACACAGCAAATTAAATGATGCAAGAGAACTAATAGGCAACATTGTAAACCATAAAAAACAGGTTCAGAAATTGTTTGCAAAGTTTGGTATACAATTTAAACCAAAGCTCTAGGCACATAAATTTACTTCTCTAGGCTTGTTATTAACAATGACAGGCTTTATAGTTACAGACTGTAGTCCTTATATCTGAAGGATAAAAACTCTGTTTTAAACACAGGTGCATCAATAGTAGAATAAGCTTCATCAACCCCATTTTATGCAGAGGTATAAGAAGAATGCGCTAAACCTTTGCATAAAAACCAGTGTTACTGTTAGGGAATATTTTTTATACTTAGATATATATCCACAACTTTCTCTGTGTTCTTGTCTTTCTCTTCCAAATGCCCACAGGTACCCATCCACAAATACTACATCTGTCTCAGTTGAAGGATCTGTGACTTACACTTCTTCCTTCTAACACTATCAAATGTCTGCTCTTCATGCAGCTTTGTAAACTACTGGGTTCTTTCACAGATTCACAGAATTGTCTAGGTTGGAAAAGACCTTGAAGATCATCCAGTCCAACCATTAACCTAACACTGACAGTTCCCAGCTACACCATATCCCACAGCTCGGTGTTGGCTCTACTCTTAAACACCTCCAGGGATGGGGACTCCACCACCTCCCTGGGCAGCCCATTCCAACACCTAACAACTCGTTCTGTAAAGAAATGCTTCCTAACATCCAGTCTAAACCTTCCCTGGTGCAATTTGAGGCCATTCCCTCTTGTCCTATTGCTTATTACTTGGTTAAAGAGACTCATCCCCAGCTCCCTGCAACCTCCTTTCAGGTAGCTGTAGAGGGTGATGAGGTCTGCCCTCAGCCTCCTCTTCTCCAGACTAAACACCCCCAGTTCCCTCAGCCGCTCCTCGTACGACCTGTGCTCCAGACCCTGCGCCAGCTTCGTTGCCCTTCTCTGGACACACTCGAGTCATTCAATGTCCTTTTTGTAGTGAGGGGCCCAAAACTGAACACAGGAATCGATGTGCGGCCTCAACAGTGCCGAGTACAGGGGTAAGATCCCTTCCCTGTCCCTGCTGGCCACGCTATTGCTGACACAAGCCAGGATGCCATTGGCCTTCTTGGCCATCTGGGCACACTGCTGGTTCCTGTTCAGCTGGCTGTCAATCACACCCCCAGGTCCCTCTCTGACTGACAGCTCTTCAGCCACTCCTGCCCAAGCCTGTAGTACTGATGGGGGTTGTGATTTTGTTCTTTGTGATTGTGTCCTTTGTGATCACATCATGTGAATTTTCTCTTTAAGGAAAAGAATTAAATATTAAATAATTAGTTTGAAAAAAATACTAGATAATCAGTTTGAAAATTATTCATTAAAAAGCTCATGATATATTAAAAAGTAAAAAAGAAAAACAACCAACAACCAAACAAAAAACCGCATACCTGTTTTATAGTTATTCATTACTGATAATTCACAAAGGAATAAGTTTCTCACTTCTTTTTTTTTTTCCTCAGAGTACTCATTCATCATTTTACAATTGCTCAATCACGACCCCTTTTTCACAGTTAATAATTCTGATTGCCATTAGATGGTAGCTTAATGGTTTATGGCCTAGCAAACTCTTCCCTAACCAAAAAAAGAACTAATCAAGGCATCAATAACATTTCAATTTTTTATTCAACGCATAAAAAAGAAAAAAGAAAAAAGCTGTCTTAAGTCATTGTGTCACTGTGTAGCTTGAATATTTTACTCAGTTGTGGGAATAATTAAATTTCTCTACACAAAGGCTCTACAGAACACTAAACATCAAATATTTCAAGGCAGTCTTTTTAACAGTGCATTTACAAGGGACAGAGTCCAATAATATTATTATCACTAGCATTTTTAAACCAGAAATTGGATTACAATCAACTAGTGGCACCAGCTATCTTAATCATCTGTAACTCATTTCAGACATCTTAAAAGTTCCTGAATTTTCAAATGACCATAAGTATCTTTTCTCCAAAAACTTTTAATTTGTATGGTACATTGAATCAGTCAGCCAAAACTCAGTTAGAAAAATCACTGTGATTAGCTTTGATATTTCAGATAAAATATTAAATAATAAGCATTTTGTAATCATAGCTACATTAATTATTCCCAATACTTTAAGTTCATCTAAAATTCCATAAAAAAAAAAAAATTAACTGTGGTCCATATAGGCATGAAAAATTTATCAGGATACCTCAATTAGTTCTATCCTTTATGCAAATGACTTAAAGTAGGGTATGTGTAACACAACATATTTGCAAATAATAAAGCACAAGCCATCCACCATTCTGTCAAACAGTTCAGATGCAAAAAGGCAGGTGAGGAGAGAATGCAAAAACAAGATGAAAAAGACCAACTCAGGCAGTGTCAGAGAATGAGTTCTTTATTTTGTCTTCTTCTTTTTAACCACAGATCATGCCTTCCTGAAGACTGTACAATTAAGTACAATGCTGCATAATAAAATGTAAATCTAATCAGCTTCATCTGAACATTTTACATATTGTATTCTAAATACAAGTATCTCAATATTAATTAGCAAATACTATTAGAAAAAAAACCCAAACCACTTTTTTTCTGTAGAAAAAAATGGACCTCTCACCAACATCTTGTTCTACTCCAATTCATCAATGGAGGTATAACTAATTAAATCTGTATCATTCCTCAGAATGGACAAAGCAATGGTCTTCTGAGCTGTAGCCGTTAATCTTAGATCACAGGCTGTGAAGGAATTATTTGAAGAGATACCTTCATTAACAAGAATTTCTTTACAAGTGGTAAACATGATAGTTTTAGTATGTGCCAAGCAGGAGATAAGACAAGTGAATCTCTTGTATTTTGAGTATTGATTTGTAATTTATATGAGAGAAAGATATTTAAACTAAAGGGAAAATAAATCAAACATTCAAATCAGTGGTTATTATTTCTTACAGGCCTTTGAGGACTTCATTCTTCTTTTGAAAAATATGTTTCTGATGTAAGTCATCAGTCCATACCCTACAGAAGATTATTATCTTCAACGTGCTATGATATGGCATCCAGATGTACACATTTGTATATACTGTGTTGACTTGCTTCTTTTTAGTTTATATAAATACTTACAAGGTCCTAACTGCTTGCTTTCGATGCTTTGATGGTTCTGTTAAGTTCAACCTTAAAACTTGCTAGCCATCTTTTTCACATCAGCATCTGTAAATATCAAATTCAGTCTGCACATACGACAGTGGGTACCCAAGATCAGTGACTACTCTTTAGAACTTGTGCCTTCATGAATAGGTCTGTACTAAATACACTCTCAGAAGTGCTGCAAGGTGAAGTGTTACAATAAATGAAATAGACTCCACAGGTTGGCAGGGGAGATTTCATCTGGGTTTTTTTTTTTTTTTTTTGAAAGATCTATGCTCTAAATCTTAATCTAAATTACCACAAAAAATACACCAGCCTCAACCTCCCTGCAACAGAAGCTCTCCCTTCTCCAAAACACAGCAACTATTGCTATATTAAAAAAATCTTTCCCTACACCTAGAATCTCTTTTCCTGAAAACTTCAAAGGCCCTCAATTACTTGTTCTACCAATTTTCTATCTCTTTAGCCAACTAAAATTATTCCCCTTCTATAGTGTCATGTTCCACAGAACAATTTTAGAGAAAGTAAGAAGATGCCTTTGAGCATCAGCAGGAGCAGGGAAACTTCTACATCTAGTCAACTAAGAAAAACACAGAAGACATTGGTAACTTGAGTGAGTGAGCTACTCAAGGGATTCTGTGCAAGGCTTCTGCTAGAGTATACCAACTAAAGTTTTCAGCTTGAAGTGGAAGTACTGCTTTGCAGTGACAGGCTGCCACAAAGCTGCTCTGGTGCATAGTAACTGGGAAGCATATGGGCAGGTTCTGCCAGCTTTACATATGTCACTTAGCACCAGGCTGTTTCATTTCCCAGTGAAACCAAAGGGATTATATTCATAAGAAAGTTTTAGTCAGTGGAGAAAAAAAAAAAAAAAAAGATGTGTTTTTCAAGAACTGAAAGTCTGAAAAGTGAAGTTTTAGCAAATAATCTAAGAATCTTTCAATTATCTCATCAAGCTCTTGTGTTTTGACAGGTGCTTTAATATGCAACGTTTGATATTTCAAATTTTTCTAATGCTATCAGTGTAATATTGCATGAAGTATATCAGTGTAATATTGCACAAAGTATATGTGAATCATCTGATGGGCCTAATGTACTGAGCAGAGGAAGTAAATCCAGCCACCTGTGGGACATTTGTTTGCTTTAGCATAAGCCAACTCACACTGAACTTGAAACTAAGGTTATACCCCATTGTGTTGCTGCATCACTTATGGGCCTTTATAATGCTTCCACAAGTGAAGGAAGACATTGTTAGAATAAAATCTGTTTGCATTTTAAAGGATGATTCCAAGGTGATGAATGAGAATTTCCCTGTGGCAAAATAGTAGTGACAGAGTAAGTATCTTCATGGGCCTTAAGTGGATGAACAAGGCAATGAAATGAAAGATTTATGCTTCTCACGTTTGGTAATATTGTTCAGAAACTTGTGGGATTTTGTAACACTTAAATATCAGGCAACGTCACATATTTAAGCACACTCAACCTGTCAAATCCCAAGAGCATTAAAATATGATCATCTTAAAATTTCCTGGTTTGGATTTCAATGAGAGCTCCAAGTCCTTAACACTGCTGAAAGCACAACTACTTTGATCTGGGTATCTAACTTTTTGTCCAACAGCCTACATTTTAGTTTGAACTTTTTGTCCCATGATCATGGTCCCATTTGGGAGCTGATGTTTTCAACACATTTGCTGTGTTGAAAATAGGCAAGTTCCAGCAGTGACACAAAAGAACAGATTCAGTAATGGATGGCACCTCTGTACAGGAAGGCAGGGATGGAATGTGATGCATGCTTTCCCAGCACACAGAATAATAGGAGGAAATCAGATCTGCCAAAGAAAAGGGTCAGACACAGAAAATGAGCTTGACTGTTTTGGCTGCATTAGAAAGGATAAATAACTCTGAGCAGCCAGAAAATTATCAAAGGACAGTCTGAATGTCCAGAGCTTGTTCTAAGCCAACGCTCTCCTACAAGCAGCCGCAGGAAGCTGCCACCATTATGGTCCAGTGAGATAGGAGCAGAGCATAGCAAGTTGTTGTTTGTAACATGTTATTTAGCCAGTACAGAGAGTCCTGACTGTACTCCTACAGTATACTTTGAATAGCTTTCTACCACATTTTTAGGTCACTTCTTTCAAATAATTTATCAGTAACAGGAGATATTTTCTAACTTGGAGAAACACCCAAAGGAGATGAGGCAAAGTGATCTGACAGTACCTGCTTCCTCAAAAATGGCGACCAACAGCAGATGGACTTGTGCCCCATTTCTGTGTCTAAGTTTGTGCTTGTGTTTAGGCTTACATTCTCCAAGCCAAGTGGTTTGAGTTCATTTCCTCCACCATGCTTTGAAGAACAGAAGACAAAGATCAAAACATTCTCCTGCACGGCTGTTTTTGTACCTATGATGTCAGCTGACCCACTCCAGATTTAAGCTAGAGAACCAAAATGAGTCAAGATCCAAACAGAAGCTCATTCCCCAAGCTTACACGTCAGGGTTGATTCTGCTTTTGGTTTCTGACAGAGTCTGTGGGGAGATTTTAGGTGGATGTGAAGAGCTGCAGCAGCAATTTCAGAAAGAGCTTGTCGGGGCTGTATTTTGCTGCTAAATCCATAATTGAAGTATGGAAGAAATATGCTCAGGCTGAAAAAGAATAGTTGGCAAGGAGTGTAAAGCAGTGAGCTCAGTATGCAATTGCACAGATCCAAAACACTCCATCTACTCCGTAAACAGGCAGCGAATGTATGGTGTCATTGATCAACAGCCAAGATATAAATCACCACTCTGATGTATGTGCCTATCCATTAAATTTATGAGATTCACTACTAAGGTACAACTCATTCGAGGGAAGAAGATGATTGTTAGCCAAGTTTGCAATATATTTATAAAGCCTTCTGGATTCGAAATACCATTATTACAAAATGTGCATACACATAGTTATAGCTGATTATGTAAGAAGGCATATAATATTTCACCGCATTTCCCCCATATTTCAGAAAAAACTTTAGACTCTTCACCTTTCACTTTACAGTTGAGAACTGCATACTAGATAAGACTTTCTGTACTGAGATTACAGACATTTTCTTGCTGAAATATATGAAATACCTTTTGTACTGTCATTAAACATACATTTTTTCAACAACTTTTTTCATCATCTAGCAAGCATCCCACATTCATAAGGTCCTGCAAGCATCCTTGCCATGAAACAAAACTCTGAGGTCACAAATGCTCAGCACAGGTATCTTCATATACTTTTGGACAACTCTGATCACATCAGATGTGAAAACATTTGGGAGAGTGACACTGCAGCTTTCCATTTGAAAAGCGGTATCTGGAATAAGTTTACAGCAATTCCAACATCAGCTGCATCAGCAGCATTTCCTGTATGTAACTCAGCTGTGCTTGCCTTTCTTTTCCATGCATACAAGGTAAATCTCAGAGAACTGTACAATGTTACCAAAAATGTCACTGCCTTGTATCAGTTTAAGCAGCCAAGTAAATGTGGTTTGTGCATGTGCATGATGATGATATCTTACATTTTCCATTTAAGTTCTTGAAGTCATGCTTACTAGGGGGAAAAAAATACTATGGATAATTCTGTCCAGTATGTGAAAACCATGATTGATGACATGGCTCCAAGGAATAAGCCTCAATGACATCTGCAGCACAGCTATGAGGTTACTAATAACCACAACCTGTGAATTGAGAAAGAAGCCCTTAAAAATGACTGCTGACAAACACAATGAAAGAGATTTATGGATTGCCTACTTCAAGACTGCCCATCCCTTGGGGACTGAATGGCTTGTCTCATTCATTATGTTACTGTGACATGAAAATAGTATTCTGCTATTTTTCCTTTTTTTTTTTTTTTTTTTTTGTCTTTTCGTCTCCACTGAGTGAATATCACAGACTCCCTTCCAGGGAAAATAATGAACATGAATCATGTAGCCACTGAACTTTCAGATATTTTAGACCTTCATTCCCTTACTGTTTCAGGAAAATAGGATGTCTTTAGCTCCCAACAAAAGGGATATCAGCTTATCAACAGTAGATTTTAGCAAGCCTATTATACGGCTGTAAAGTCAAAGCCGCTTTTAAATCCAATTATCTGCATTCTTACTGCCTTTATTCCTGCCAAGTTTTTATACTAAATCATTGAAGGTTGATATCTCCAGTGTTAAATATACTCAAACACTACTCAATTTACAGTGGCCAGAGTCCTCTCTCAAGTGTGTTGTTATAAAATATAGTCAGGAATAGACTACAAGACCCTCAATTGCATACAGACAAGGACAGAGAGGTTGTCTCTGTGTCACACAGTAAAACTAAATATATTAAGGATAGAAAAGGCACAGTGAGTCAAATATTTAAAAGGAAGAAGCCCAATTCGCAAACAAGGTTTATTCTCAGAACTACACAGGCCATGTAACTGAGACCTGTACTGGCAGAGCATCTTACAGTCAACCCCAGCACTGACTCTATGACCTCCTATTTTAATCTGGTGGATAACCATACAGTTGTAAAAGCGAAACTGGAAATACATATACTTCTTACACAAGTCAGGGCTTCTCTGGTAGTATCTCACTATCCAGTGAAGAAGAAAGGAAGACAATTGCTGAATCTGCATATCCAGAAATTCCTAAGAGAATTATATTTGACACTAAATGAAAAGGACTTTGTCTGACTCTGAAGACTTTTTTTTTTTTTTTAACCTTTAAAACTACAGAAATACTCTGGATTTCAAGAGTGGCCAAGGGACTCTTGTTGGTCTCAGTTAATACGTAATTCTGTCAAATTAGTCTAGCTATCTATTTGCCACTTATCTGCGTAGCAGCGTGTACTTGCATTGCTCTGTAGCATACCGTGTGTTGCACTACTGAAGTGTTTGCTTGCTTCAGCAGAGTCCATATGATGGACCAGAATATAAAGAGGGAACACTTTGATACACATATCTAATCTACAGAAATTTATGTGGATTACATTTGCAAGTGTTTATATCTTTTTCATTTCTCAAGTTTAAGCACCATCCTTTTCTCTCTAAAAATCATTTAGAGAGCATTTTGGAGTCAAATATACAGTCTGCTTAGTTGTTAGTCATCATCAAAGAGATATCAAAGGGTTACAGAGAAGGTTCAAATGTTTATCTAACATGGTCACATAAAAAGAAATCTCAAGATGCAAATAAGTCATAACAGAATGAAATAATTGAATTTCAACATAACTCCAAATGAGAAAGCCTGTGTATAGGAAATGTGACAAAGGGGCAAAAAATAAAATGGCAAGCAGCTGGAAGGTGATGGTTTGCACTGTGGAAAGATGAGGAAATCAGTATATCTGGTGTATTGTGTGAAAAGATGGGTCCCACCCTGGGCTTTGTTATCAGAGACTTCTTGTTGATGTAGACTTATTATGGTTTATATTGGAGAGTTTTCTCTTAGTGCCAAAGCCAATTAAGTGAGACTATCTATACTTAAAATGATGAATGGGCAGCATTGATGTTATAAATTACTCAGAAGCCCATGATTTCATTCATTTCGTGGGACATGATGAAGTTGTTCCAGCTCCAAGTATTTTCATAATAAATGCATATTGTCTTCATCAGCATCAACATAACAGCCATTGTACTTGTTTCACAAGCATTCAGAACAACAACAAAAAAAATAGTAATGGTCCTGAATATTATAGTGAAAAGATGATCTAGTCCACTAACCAAATTCCCCGCACAAACTGATTGCTCAAAATAGAACAGAATTAAATGAGTAACTGATCAGACTGAACAGCAGGTTCACTGTGTTCTGCTTTGCATGTTATTATATCAACATATGCCTACTGTAGAATTCAAAAGCTACTAGACACTTGACTTTCTGGACCAATATCTCCCACACATTTTGCAGTGCCACCTCAAAAATATCACTGCTCCCACATTGCTCGTTGCCACCCACCAGTGGGAGATTGCAAAATCCACCATTCTGTGAGCAGGAAGCTGAGCATATCTTAATCCCCCACAGACAAAAGTCAGACAGGCTGGTGCTAACCCCCTTCATGGAATTTTGAAACTAACACCACAGATTTTTCTGGGAGCTGACCAGGCTGTGATCACACCCTGTGCTCCCATAGCAGTGTCCTTCAGCAGAACAGAAGGAGCAAGCAGAAAGAGAGTGAGGGGAGGAGAAAAAGGGAGATAACTTCAGCAGACACCCCACTTTGCATCAGGAACATCTCTCCACAGAGAGTGCCTACTCTAACACTGCCACCAGATGTTGTATCTCTGTATTTCCATATTTTGCTCAAAAATAATTTATTGTTAAAAAAATATAGACATGTTACTTTCAGATGACAACTGATTGACAGGCACAGGATTTTTCAAAGAGAAAAGATAGTAAGTCTATAATAAAGTTGGCATAAACTTACCAAGCATCTGAAGAAGCTGTTGTGATCTTCTAAAGTCTTTATTTACTGACTCAGAAAACATGTTCATTTTGAAAACTATCTTAATGTATGCATTACACCTAGGGATGTAATAGTAATAATATTTGTAATAGTAATAACAGTAACTGAAGTAGTAATAACCGTAGCAATAGCAGTAGTAATAGAAATAGCCATAGTTATAGCCATAGTTGTAGTTAGCCATAGATATAAAATAGTTACAGAAATAGTTACAAAATATAAAACCATACAAGATACATATAGTGTGTAAAGGCAGATATGGATTTGTGAGGGTTTTTCTTTTTTCATATTGTATTTGGCTTGCAAGTGCATATGTTATTTTTATTCTGATTTTGACAGAAAAAAAGGCATCAGATTCTTGAAACATATTTCACTGCTGAATTCACACAGAACTATAACAAAAAATTTAAAATGTTGTTCTTACACTGGTTTCCGTATGAATTCCCAATAGGTAGTAATTTTCTTCTATCCACTGGCCAGCATTAGTTTATGTACAGAAAGAAACAGAGGACATTTTTAAGTTGAATATCTAATCCTGCTCATTTGTATCCATTTTCATCAATAGGGCACAGAACACCTCAGCAAAAAAATGGGCCTCCTGAGTTACCATTCAGTCTTCCGGCAGATACTACTCCCCATCTGAAAGCTAATTTGTTTTAATTTTAGACAAGGCAATAAGGAAAGGGAGATCAGAATGGTTTCAAATACCTAATATTAAGTTTTAATAGAGTTAAAGAGAAGATTGAAGTTATAGTTGGTTGATCCTAGTTAGACCTATCTGTCTTTCACTAGCGACAGATTTACTTGAGGTATTGACAAAGATGTAGACCTTTCATCCTGTTAGTCAAGCCCAGTGTAGATAATCCTGTTTATGCAATCTGGAACTGGATTCCATTCATGAGTCCATCATCTGATTTAAAGCAAGCACATGATAGGCCCATGCAGGCTGGGAAGGATCTCAACAGCTCTCCAGTCCATCACCTTCCTCAAAGCAGGGTCAGCTCTGGGTTCAGAGGTGAGTGCTCAGTCAGGTCATGAAGACCTCCGAGGATGAAGATGGCACAACTTCGCTAGGCAGCATGTTCCAATTCTTGGCTGTCTTCAGGATGAAAAAACTTTTCATCTGTTTGAACTTCTCCTGTTTCAATTTATACACATTCTCCTTTGCCCTCCTGCTATGCAACACTGAACAGCCTGGCACTATCCTTCATACTCTCCTGGTAGAGAAGAGACAGTAAGACTGCTGTTAGCCCTACCAAAGCCTTTTCTTCTCCAGGGTAATTGAGCCCACATGCCCCAGCCTATTCTCACAGGGCAAACACTCCAGATCCTACTATCTTGGTGGCCCTCTTCTGAGTTTCCTCCAGTTTGTCCATGTCACCCTTTTATTAGGGGGCCCAAAGCCAGATGTAGCATCCCAGATGTGATCTTACCTACCTCTCTTGTTGGGAGAACTTCTGCTAATACATCTCAGTACATCATTAGCCATCTCTGATGCAGAGAGGTCTCCTTTGTCAGGCCATGGGGGGTCTGTCCACAGGCTTTCTGCAGCACACTGTGAAGACTGATACCCACACTGACTCTAAATCGGCCTGCTCAGCTAAAGAGTATAACATCATATGAGCTAATCTTCTTTGACAAGAAAGTTGCTAAGAAGCAAGACAAATTAACCAGAAAGGATCTCTACATGTTACAGTCAGATGATTTCTGGTATTGCAATAGCTTGCTTAGAGTTAGTTGGACAATATAGCATGACAATTAGCAGTGTGGTCATCTTTCATAAGGAAAGAGAGCAAGGTGTGACTGTCATAGCTGTGGTTGTGATAGTCTGAAGCCACTAAACAGCAGGCTTATTTTTGTGTTAAAAATAGAAAAAATGTAGAAGACAAACGTAGCCATCTACCTGGCTTCTTGAATGTCTGTGCTGTCAACAACAGCCATCTTGAGCAGACTCAGAGCATTATCTACCATAAGGCAGGGTCACCCTCACACTCAATGCTTATTACTCAGCACAACATGTATCCTAAGCAGAGGCAGGTGTAAATGGTGGCCTCTTCTTGATGTTATAACTGAGAGTTACAAGCTTCCAATGGTAGTAACTTTTTGTCCTCACTAAAAATTTTATTTGTCCTGAATTATAAATGTCTTTTTTTTCTTGTTCTCAAAAATATATGCAAAATCTTGTAAAGGATATAAAGTAAAAACTGTACACGTGTCAGGCTAAAATGCAAAATGAGAATCCAAGCCGTCAATTTTTTAAGATTCCTTTAAGAAAGTAAGTATTACAATATCAAAAAATGATTCCTTATAAAGTCAGCTCTATTGGGTGAAGGAAGGAGGACAGGGGAAAGAGTATACTCTCCAGAGCTTTGAAACAGTTGGATGGAACAGAAAGATTATCTTGCCAGTAAAAATGGAGAACAGATTCTCAAATACCTTTTCGATATGCACTGCGTTTTATTTGAAAGAATATATAAGTCACTGCCTGTGTCATTATCTAGAAGGTATGTTGGTCACTGTGGTACATTAATGTTAAGTCATTAAGTGTATGTTCGCTTGGAGACAGGGCAATTTTTAATTTAGCACTGTAAAATCAGTCAGGTCTTATGGAGCCCCTCAAAGCTTCACATATCTGAAGAACTGTCAGCCTGGGCCAGAGAGGTCAGTTTGGGATGATATCCTCTTTCTTACCATATCTATTGGTAAATATTTAGGGGAAGGTTGTAAGACACAGAGATTCTTTCCTGGAAATAGCCTCCAACCTTCTTCTTTGCAAAGATTTAGAGCCATTCTCAGCAAGATATTGCCTCCAGATCATCATGTTTAATTATTACAGAGCTGTATTCCTAAACCTAGGTAAACCATGTAATCACAGGATGGATTTTAGTTTTTTCTCTCTCTTGTGCTTCTCTGTATTACCCAGTACTTAACAAGCATTCTAAACTGCTTTTTACAATAATTAAAGTTTAAATAATTGAATGAATAATGTATATTTAAATATGCCTTCATTTGTTGGTGAATCTAGACCAGTAAAATGCTGCGTCAGTGAACCACTTCCCAATTTAGTGATTGTGGTGAAGTCCCATCTCCCACACTCTGCCTACAGTAGCCCCTGCCTGTTCCTTCAGACTTCGTCTTTGGCACCAGAATTTGATGCTAAATAGTTAGTGTAGCAGATATGAAGAATACTATTTTTCTGAAAGATTCAAAGGAGCTTTTCTTTTCTTTGGAATCCTGTCAAAATAGGTTTAGCCAACTTCTGATGTTCTCCACCCAACTCTGTTTAAAGTTGAGTCTGATAATTTTTGTCTCAGTAAATAAAGCAAAATCATCAGTCATCCCATTAGGTCATGCAGGACAGCAAGGTCTAAGACAATAAGCAGCCAGTCACCCAGCCTACTGATATATGAGTACATCTGTTAATGGGGAGCTGGATAAAGCTACATCAGGCCTCCCACTTTTTCTGGCTCTCTTGTACAATACACAAATAAAGATGGAGTCTTGAAACATAGAAAAAAATTAAACGGGCACCCCATATAGGCCGTTATAATTCATGCTATCAACAGAATTAAAGACAATTACCCAAGCAGTTAAATACAGTATCCATTATTCTGCATATGATGGGCAGAACTGACTTTTTTTCAGTCATATTTCAGGTTAAAAAATTCTGAGTGATCATATAACCATAAGCAAAGGACAGCAAACTAGGTGATATGGGGCATATAGTACCTGTCCAGGACCAGAAAGAAAGTATCATGGAAATCAGAGCCATATTACAGTGATAAAATGTTACTTAGGCTTTTATACATGAGCTATCTAAGTGATGGTTAGGCTCCAAGTAGGGCTTTAAGCCATAAAACCTAGCTTGTTTTCTGGAGAGTTCTCAGCCACCTCATGTGCTTGGGCAAACAGGGTGCCTTCACTGGGCATATTCTGATACCTTACACATATCAGAATCACATGTCATGGGAAACCTGTACAGTCCTGGAAACATCCCGGAAACAGGAGCAGAGGAAATGCTTCTGGGGGTCTACATGTGAAGTGAGAGTAAAGGGAAGGCAATAATGACCACTTCTGACTGGCTCAGCAAAGATCAGTACCAACCATCCTGTCTCAGTGAAAAAAGAGAAAGCACAAATACCCTTATTTCTGCGCTCAACCACTCTCCCACCAGGCACCATGCCCTCAGGAGCTGGCGCAAAGCAGGGCTTTGACACCACACTTTCTGGGTGCTAACCCACGGACCAGACAGCACAATGAAAGGATGGAGAACTGAGTGGGGACTCCTGAATGGCCACTGTTGTACTTATCCTGAGTCTGGGTTAACCCAGCTACCACAGCCCTTCCCCTTGGCTGCCCCCCCAGCAATAGTATCTCTCCCCGAGCACCTTCTAACAAGGTCATTAATTCCAAAAAACTTGGCATCCAATCTCTCACCAACCCTGTGATCCCTTCTCTGGGTTACACCTTCTGCCTGACTTTCATTCATGAAGAGGTGTGCTGAAATTGATTCTATCTCACATTCCAGACTGGCCAGACAATCTCGGACAGGTTCATTTTCCTGTGAAGACAGTCTTCAGCAATCATCATCCACTCTGTATGCTCATGTCCTCCTCTTGCTCACTTGCATGTACTGGGTGATATACCTGGAAGCCTTCCAAACAGTTTCAAACTTGTGAATTATTGATCTGGCTTTGGCTGAAGCTTGTAAGTCACCTTTCCAACAGCTTTTGTATTATCTCTGTGTCAATGAGCACATTTTTTTAGCAACCTCAAGCTTATCATGGCAAGTCTTGTCCCCAGATACAGTAGAGTCCTTTCTCTCAAAAAATTAATCAAGAAATTCTCTGCTTCCTTGTGCTTATCAGCTCCCAGGCACAGTCTTATTCCTTGAGCCACAGCTGGAGGCCATAGGTCACCCACAGCTCTGAAACTAAATATACTATACATGTAAATATAAATAGCATACTGTATATAAATACATAAATATCCCAGTGCTCAAATTAAGGAAGATTGACAATGGAGTCTGAATACTTACCAAGTCCTTCTCAATGGACACTTTATACACATAATGACATCCTTCAACTGCACAGCAGCAATTCCACCTGGGTTGCTTTTCATGAAAGTACATGGTTCAAAGAGCAATAATGAACTGTTGTCATCCTTATCAACAGTCAAGGAGTTTATTGATCATCCTGGTCACATCATTTTGACTGGGATGAGGGAGGGGGAAGACAGCATCACTTTTCTCAATATGACAGTTCATTCTGAAGTTTCCTTCAATGTTTATCTTTGGTTTTACACTGGTTTACACTTCGTCCAAAAGGAAAGGATTTTTTCCTGTTTTCTTAATGTCTTTTCACCCAAAGTTTGGAAACAATTTTGTTGTGAGGCACCTCTCCAGCACAAGCAGTCTGGCTAGCACACCAAAACACTGCTATGATGCCCCACTCATAAAGTGACATATTAGCTGAGTTGTCATGTAGCAGTGAACAGGGGATCTACCACCAGAAGTATCATAATCCTATGATATCTCAAGGTCCAAAAGGCATCCAAACACCATGAACATTCAGGCAGGTTGATCAGTTTCATTTGGAATCTGTCAGGAGGAAATGGCCTCCACAGATGCAGCATCCAGCAGGTAGCTAACACAGAATGGGTGAATGATCTCCCTATTATCATTCATGTTATCATTATTATACAGAAGACACATTTTTTCTCCATTCACTCACATGCTGTGACTTGAAAAACATCCAGGGCTACATTCTGAATCCTTCTCTTTGCTGATAAAATGCAAACCATTTTTCTTTCCCCTGTGTGCACACATGGCTATTTATTACTGCTTCCTGTGCCCATCAGCAACAAAATTCTTGTTGTATCATCAGTAAGAAAGCCTAAAACAATTTGCAGATCATACCCTCCTCTATGAAAAATGTGAATTATGCAGTCAATAGAGCCTTCAGCTACTTGCATCACTAGCTTTTTCTCAACCAGTCTCTGGGATGGTTATCTACACTTTCATTACCTCAAGATGACATTGATGCCATTCAGTGCTGACTGGTCTGCCTGATAAAGCTAAGCATAAACTCAAGCTGATGCAGAATGTGACTGACAATTTCCAGAAGAAAAGCAAAAGCCAGGAGCACATATCACCTCCTTAGAAAGATCTGCATTTGGCTGACAGCTAAATATATGAATTTTAAAATTGTTCTGTTTGATATGCTGCATAGAATTTTACATGATCTTATTATAGCCTACGCCACCTTCTCCTCATGTTCATGAATGTCTGTGATAGTCATCTGTAAAATCACAGGAGTTGGTGTTTACTTGCAGAGTAAAAATTGTACATTGTCAATGAGCAGCAAACAATACTTCCAAGGAAAACACCTTCATATGTGAGTGGAGGAAGAAGGGCAGGACAGAGAATGAGGATGTTGCTTCCAACCTAGAACACAGGGTAGTGCGTAACAGCTGTGGTCCCACAACACCCCATGTCTCACAAGGCACAGAATTCTGAAGCAAAAATACATTTTCATGTTGCATTGAGTGTGGTTAAACGTGAATTTAAGTAGCTGATTTATTTAGGTGGTAAGGAGAATTTGGAGAACTGGATGTGAAACTAATACAGTCAACATAGTAGCTGGCAGCTTATTTCGATTTATTTGATTCTCTCTACTTCAGTTTGATCCTGCTTTTTTTCACTATTGGTGTGACACAGATTTGTGTATTGACAGACTCAGTCACATTCTAGTCATTGTCATGAAAGTTTAGGCTTCAGGGGCTAGTTACAGCTTGGACTTTTGACACTAAATTTGGGTGACATTTTTACAATGAATGTACAAATGACCAAACACATTTTGAATTGGGGCTATGATCCAAATCAGGAGAACCTGTTGGTTGGGACAACTCAAAGAGGCGATATTTTCTGAAACAAGAAAAAACCTGCACATTAGTAGAAATGTTTTGCTTCAAAATTGCGTAAGTTTTGACATTTTTAAATGTAAAATAGCAAGCTCTTTTGAAATAGCATTTTTACTCTCTGTATTGACATAGTTTTTGAAAAGGAGATTAGAAAGGTCATAAATGATCCAAGTCAAAATGAAATATTTTCTGTCCAATTCCAAATGAATTATTTGAATGGTTTTAGTCCTTTCATTTTCTTAAATTTCTAGTAATCCTACAAACCTTGCCTTCTCCTTTTACCCTCTTCTTCAGAGTCAGCAAATCATCAAATTCATTTCTTGTCCAGCTCAACCAGACACTATGAAGACATCCTAGGTAATAGAATACTCGCCTAAACTTTTGGTGATAATAAAAGTGAAATCACTACGAAATACTGGCATTATCTTCCATTTGGCACAGGAGATGAAGGGCCATTCACTCAGAACCATTGTTATAAGCTGTCTGTCAATTCAAGTTATTGTGTTTTATGGTCTACACACCTCCCCCATACAATTTGTTCACTTAATTTAAAATCTGGTGATCCTTCGCAATTCCATTTCTTCTTTGAATTACTTGACTTGTTCATTTTTCTGAGTAGCCACCTGAAATTGCACATGGACTGCCCACATACATTTAACTGTGGGGGATTTTTTTTCTTACTTTTTCCCTTTTATGCAATCTTTGTTCTTATTTGAAAGCAAATAATTTTCATATAAACCTCTTTGTTTCCTTCCAGTATTTCCTTAATTCTAACCTTTTCTTACCTAGTTGTCTATTTATTTACTACTTGTTTTGCTTTATATTAAAATTCTCTGAACGGTCTTTCTTTCAAATAAAAACAACAACAAAAAAGGCAGGCTTGCTAGTCTTGTGCCCTGTTTCCCTTAATGGCAGATAATTCTCTTACCTACTTTGCTCCATCTGTTGCTGGCTGTTTGCAAGCAAAATTAAAGTAGTACTCTGGCTACATCATCATGGACAGATCACTGAAGACAGCTGCTCAGTGAACAGCAGAGGTCAGAAAAGCAAATGTGAAGTGAGGCTGCAGTAGAGAGGGATTACAGAATAGCATTATCTTGATTTCTGGATGTGCCGAGATTTTTTTGCTCACACTGGACTTTGCCAAGAGGAGCAGGGCTTTGGCACCTTTGCATATGTGTCAGATGATGGAGCACCCTCCTATAGACCACAGGGTCCAGCTGTGCCCAGCCCCACCTGGGCAGAGAGAAGACCCAGGTATTTTCAGGAGGTAAGAAATGCTTCATCTCAAGTGTCCTGTCTCTGTGTGCAGGATGTCCACGGAATGCTTTAGGTGGCTGTTTTGAGAACTGACACCTTTATAAGCAAAACAGAGACAGAAAAATGTATAGCAGGATGAGGAAAACAGTTAGTGTTCCCATAGAGACTAAATGGATGTTTCTTGCCCAGAAGAGAGGAACTTGTTGCTGGCCTACACCTTCTTTCTGGGTAAATCTTACATCCGAACTGGAGTGTCACAGTGTCACAAACTGTCATTTTTTCCTATAGTGGGACTATACACATTCCAGCTTCCTAGAAACAGTCACTCATAGATCAACCATCTTCCAGGTTCAGATCTCATGTAATCCAGTTATTCTGTCCTCCTGTCCAGAGTCTGGAAGGTATTGCTTAAATCCAAATTTCAATGCCTACTGTCAGCACATTTCAAGATACACTTCTCTTAACGTTTAATTCACCTGGCGGGCATGTGCCAAGGGAAGCATGTCATGTTTACATATGGCTTTTTGTTAATAAGTATTACCTCTCATGTGATATAATCATAAGGAGGTACCTCTTAGTCTACAAAGAGCCTGAAGTGAGGTAAAATAATTCTGTTTTCCAAAAGAACATGGTGAAAATATTCCCACAAAGGAAAGACAAGAATCTGGCCTTAAAAAGATACTCTTCATAATTTGTCCTTCTCACCAGAAGCAGATATTCCATTGTTTAAGGTAACAAGAGCAATAAATAAGATATAATACCATGCAGCATTGGCCCCAAAAGCCTTGTCGGTCACACCAAAACCAAACTGGTTTGCTTAGCTTGGTTTTGCTGGGGATTTTTTTCTTTGAAAGAAAGGCAGTAATTTCAATATTGAAAATGCTGGAATTTTTATAATATAGTTACTTATTCAGACCTAGTTATCCCAACTCATTTCTCAAATTTCTTATTTAAATGGTTGGAAGCAGGAGAGCACAGGGCTTGGAGAAGGGATTGCAGCAGCTCTGAAAGGGAGGTGTTGCCTTGAGTGCTCATCTACACCAAGTCTCAATCAGAAACTCATACCAGAAACACATACTTTCCCAAGCTCCTGTGCAGACTATTAAAACACTCTCTGTAGGAATGTTGGAGTAAATTGGCACTACCTACCAGGTTCCTTCCTAGAACAGTTAGTCAGGTTAGGCCAAAGAAAGGGCAGGCTGAGGGTTAGGAAGCTCAGCCAGGAGTGAAGGTGGAGTCCTGTGATCTGAATGAGCAGTTAATTACTGCCCACTTGTGGCAAATGGCAGGGTTTTAGCTGGGCTACTAGGAAAAAACCTGCAGACAGTAGATACCAGCTGTGAATGCACCAGGTCTCTAAGACATGATGGTGGTGTGATGGTTTCCCTCCTCTTCTGTCAGGAAGATGTCATCAGCAAAACACAGAGAAAATCGGCTAGTTTGAAGACTCCATGCTATATAAAACATGCTTCTGCTGCAAAGCCTGAAACAGTTAAACACTGTGCAGCACCAGCACATGACAACATAAATGCAACCCTGCAAAACAGAGTGCTTTACAGCATCCTCCAAAAAGTTACTGTGAAAATCCCGATACACAGCTATGTTATCTCTTATTTAAAATCTAAAAATTAATGCAGATCCTAAGTGAAATAAATTAATTGTATACTAATGAATAATCTAAAAAGTATTGTTTCAGAAATGGTGGGTCCCTGTTTCTTCCAGTCAGCACATAGGGGTGAATGTGTGTGAATGATCTACCCCCTTATATATGACTAAACCTAAAACAATTTTATCAGCTTAATATTACACAAGTCGTTTGGGATAGTAGTACTAGCTGGTCCCTGCAAATCAGGAAACTGAAAGCTCTAAAAACCACGCTTAAATATCAAAAAATTTTACAGCCTGAAATGTTTAGCAGTTTTATGAAATGAGCAGCAATTGTAGACTGATTTGTTGTTTTAAAGCCTGCTTCATGAGATCCTGCTATTCAAAGCTGAGTATGTCAAGGACCTTTCAGTTCAGAGGCTTGCAGAAGCTAGAGGCTGGAAAAATTCAAGGGCAAGGAGAAGATCGATGAGGGGAGGGATATGGCATTATATCATTCCCTGCAATATTACATCTGTTATGCATAGCCCAGCTCAGCGAGGGCAGCTTTGCCAGAGTAGTTGCTGTGCCTTTCATTCTTAAATGGACATTCCCGTGCACTTTACAAGCAGTGAGTTAGATCTTGTTATTTTCTTCCTCATTTTACCATAACGAAACTATGGCGCAAAACAACTAGGAGATTTATTTTCAAAGGTGTTGAGCACACCTGCTCCAGCTAAAGTTAATGGGACCTCTGCAAATCAGACTATAAATGGTAAGTCTGAAGTCATAACCTCCTGCTGTATTGGCAAGAGAAAGAGAAGCCAGAGCTCTTGTACCTTAGTTTTTGCTTTAACTGGCAGTTCTCACCTTTGTAATGACAGCTCTTTTTATTTTTCTGGAAAAATGGAAACATTTGGCTTGTGACATTATGTTAATAAATGATTCGGGTCCTCTTTGATCACATCCCTAGCTCTCCTTTGGCAGGAAAAGGGAAAAAATCTTCACAACAGTACTTCCATGAGATAGGCTTGTAGAACACACATTTATTAGGGACAGTCCCTAAAATCGTTAGCCAGATAACATTATATTGTGCCCCCATTATATATGCCTCATCTACTTTTTTGTCTTGTCTGTCAGCAATTAACAGCTAAGCCAAGTGTATTTTCTCTAACTCAATCCACAGTAAAATAGGTCTTTAAAAATCTACGGAGGGAGCATGCAAGGTGTTCATGTACTGCAGTCATAAATGTAGTACAAATTAATTAGAAGATTATTTTGCAGCGATGGGGCCAGCCCTAGCCTTTACCACTGATGTGGACTCTTCCTTCTGAGAAGTTTGACTGGAGAAAGTGAGGATTTGCAAAGTCTTTGTGGCATGAACTACCCATGCAGAACTTCTATTGATTTTGATGTGTCTGAACAACAAAGAAGAGCTAGCTGCAGGACTGCAAGGTACAAGTCAGTCATAAAGGACTGATGTTTAGGGAACATACAAATTAATTAAAGAACTGTAAGTCAAAATAATGACAAAAAATAACGGAATAGAATATCAGATAGTCAATATTCTGTAGGAGCAGGACCATTCACATGAGCTAGCATTTTATAATAACACAATCTTGAATATCTGAAAATAATGAGCCATAATAATTGATCCCAGCTGTAATGAAAACAACACTTAGTATTTCTATTCCAGTACTGTTTGGCACTGATCTCGATTTGGGAGTGCTAAAAAGAAGCCCTAACATTAAACAGAAAGTGCTGAACAATTGATGATCTATAGGCAATGCAACATCTATGGCTTCTATATTAGATCTGGGTCTGATTGTGCTTTCAAAGCTCATTGTTATAGATGGGATCATGTTCAGTGAGTCCCTGAGACTGAAACTTGAGGACTTGAATATGGACTTGAGCGTGTAATGGATCCCAGTGGGAGAAGGGAAGAATCCAGTCCTTGCCAATGAGAAAAGCTATTGCCAGATTTCGGTTGGAAGAGAACAAGAATGATGATGCCAGATTAAGGAAGATGCAGACCCACAACTAATCTTCAGTGGAATATTTCCGATCTGCTAAAGGAAAGTTAAAGAGTCTAGTACAGACTTCACAGGATTGGACTGATATGTATATGAAAATCTCTGCAAAAGTGTTTAAGAAATATCAACTGTTTTTTTCTTTTCTAGAAGAATCTAACTTTCTAGGTTTCGACAGAGAAATTATACTAATTTGGGTGCGAATGTGCCTGTAGATAATAGCATAAGCCTTTTTTCCTATCAGCTACTAGCTGAAAAAGATTAAAAGTTGGCTTTGGCAACCAGTGAGGACTTCGTAGAAAAACTGGCTATAGAAAATTAACTCAGGCAGAGTGATCTGGAATTAATTTGGCATAAACAAAATTAAATAAAAAAGATAAATCTGTAATTGAGATTTTTTAGTTCAAAAGAGGAAACTTTGACAAATGAAGAGAAATGTAATGTTAATGAGATAAGAAACTTCAGGAGCTGAATGGAGAGGGCACCTGGAATTTTAATAGGATAGATATTTTTGTAAAAAGCTATCCAAAACTTGAATCTTGAACAAGAAATAATTTAGAGAACTGTTCAAGGCTTGTGCACATCAAGAGGATGTCAATAGGAACAGAAAGAATAAACCTGGATTAAAAAAAAAAATAAATCAGCAAAGAAAGTTAAATATTGGGAAATAGGAAACAGAGACATAAGGTGAGAATTTCCAGAAGGCCAGATGAGTTATAGGCACATCAAAAGGTACTAAAACAGTAAAGTAATGCACCTCTGAAGTTAAAGCAAGTGCAGTTCCCCCAAAGACTCTACTTAGACAGAGGATTTCTAATAGATATGTGGAAGTGATTAAAATATTTTACTAGATATTGATAAAACCTTAAACAGAATTCTGCCCAAATTTCCAGTGCCTAACACAAACCAGTTTCATACCAGGTAAGCAAAGATAAAGTTGGTGGGATGATCTTTTCAGAAGAGGCTAAGTTGTTTAGTAAACCAAAGGCTGAGTGAGGATCCAAGAACATCCTGTTAGCTTATCTGAAGAGCAAACTAGAATAAAAAAAAAAAAAAAAAGGACAAGATTTGTCAAAAGCATAGACAGTGCTCATAAATAAGTTTACATTGGAAATGTGGGGACAGTTTTTAGTCATAAGCAGAAAAGTGAAAACGGTTTCCCTGTAGGAGTACTGAGGCGTAAAACCGGTGTTTATGACAGTGATTATATCACTTCTAATATCAAAAAGTGGAAATCATATGATAAAATGTCTAGCTTCTCTGTTCCTGAATTTCTTGATGTTCTTGATACGGCATAGTTTTGCTCTGATTCTACTTTGCACCTGTCTTTATCACTTACTTATTCAACATGGAACAGACTGAGAAAAAGACCTGCTACTTTAATACACTGCATAAGTAGCCTATAAATATCTTTTTTTGACATAGTAAGGCCAAGAACTTCTCAAGGGTCAGAACAATAGTCATTTATGAAGATAATGAGCACAGTCAGTGCTGCTGTAGAGAAACGAGGGAGGGGAAAAAGCAATATGAAAATAAAGGGGATTAAAAAAAAAATAAGTAGATTGAATACCAACCTTCCTGCTTAGGTTCACAAGCCAGCTACTAATTGCTCATTATGGCAAGTTAGTTCATCATTATCTAGCATTTTTTGCATCTTCTTCAGAGGCAGCTAGCCCTACTCAGTTTCTAGCAAAAGGGTACCAGTTTAAGATGATTCAATGAAGCGACTTGGTAGAGCACATTTTATGCAGTTTCTCCACCATCTTTGTTTAGAGGGGGATGAGCTGAGACTCTTTTGTGTATCACTTGCATAACTACAGAATAGTAAAGGACTCTTGTAGTTCTGACAATTAGTTCTGAAGACAATGAAGAAATTGTGGCAAACAAATAAAACTGAAGCCAGATTTTCCTGGGGGGTTGTTGCAGGGCTTTTTTTTTTTTTTTTTAGTATTTGTACATGCAGGGGTGAGGATCTTGCTCTCTTGCTGTGATGCAAAAGGCTTAAGCTCCCATGGTGCACAGGTGTAATTATTAATAGCTGTGCAAGACATAAAGCAGTGAAGAATGAAAGTATTACAGTTTCAGGTGAAAAATACATCTGTCTGCAGAGAAAAATAAAAGAAATCAACCATGAATATTGATTTTTTCACACACGCACTTTTGGAATTGCAACAGTAGCCACAAAGTATGAGACAAAGTTAATTACTCACTGAAGTAAATAGAATAAAGGTAACCTTAACTCAACACCCATGACTAAGTTGATCATAAATAATGCACAAATTCAGAATGGTAGGAGTATGGAAAAACTGGAAAGAATTTCAGTGCAACTAGCTTCTGCAATAGCTAAAACTTCTTTGTATTTTAACATCTTAGACTTCAAAATGGGTTTCTACCTTAGTTTTAACAAAATTTTCTTCACCTGATTTCAAGGCAGAAGCTTTCCCTTGACTTGGGAATGTATTCAAGAAAGATATCATATAATGCTTAACTAAGATAGTAAGAGCATACATTTCTCCTTAAAAATAAAGTACAAATCTCTACATTTAAAGACTTTTTTTTTTTTTTTTTTTTTTTCAGAAGCAAGTCATTTAAATCAGACTGAAAACAACAAAAATAGAAAACACTGACAAGGTGGTCTAAGATAATTTTCAGAGGAAATACTGTATGTTGAATAATACTGACAAGAAATTACAAGTAAAAAATAATGCAGTAAGTTATGGGTTCATTTTCTATTCAGTAAAAAAATAGATAAAGCACAGTCTGGAAATGATAACTAAGTCTAAATTATGTCCTTTCTATGTGTGCATTGAAACAATTCATTATTCATATAAAATGGTATGAGAAAAACCTGTCACTCATGCTGTCTGTGTGAGAGCAAAATATCTGCTCACAAATAATAGGAAGCATTATGATTAACAATTCACACAGAAACTTAGAGAAGCCCAAACTGAAAACACCTGTGAGTATGACTTCAAAGGCCAATATAGTTGGTTTTGACACACCAGAGTACACTGGAAGATATTCAGGTGAGTGCACCTATTGGTACTAGGATTCCAAAAGTGTTAAGTATTTCCATAAGCCATATTTTTATGGGGGAACTGTCATATGCCTCACCCTCCCCACTGTTTACTGTAGCTTACATAAATCTGTGGCTCAAGAAAAAGCTTTAATGTATGTTAGTTGTCTTCGGTGAGACAAGAATTCCTGGTGACATTTTTTTTTCTACAAATATCTTCGTCCCTTTTTCCAAACCTATTGAACCAGGAAAAAGAATACCAGTGTTATTCTATTCTTCTCTTCCCTTTAACTGTTATGTTGCTAATGGTTCATGCAACCTCAGTCGCACCAATGACCCTCTTCTTTAAGAAGAACTCCAGTTCCTGCTTTCTTCCCTGAGATAAGAGTGCTACTTCCTTTTGAAATATAAAATGGGAGGGAATCATGTGGTGATTGTTGTGGACTATAAAAATATACTAAGACTTCTTCTGAGAACTGCTTGAGAGCTGTTGTCTTAAATTATTACTTTTACACACCAATGACAATAATGTATACATTGAAAGAAACTTCAAAGCTTTAGGTTGTTCTGAACAGAAAAAAATTAAAAATGAAGCAGTCACCTAAAAACACTATAATAAAATGTCTTGATTCATTTGGAAATGTCATTCTCTAAGGCATAAAATTTTCTGTACAGTTTGGCAAAAAGAAAAGGTGCAAATTCCCAACAAGCTTGATTTCTCCTTTTGGCAATAAGAATTTCTGCTGAAAATATCTTAAGCCGGCCCTGATAACTATTGTAAGGAGCATTAAAGATAGAGGCAGTGATTTTCAGATTGACAGAAGTAATTCGCTGGAGCAGGAAGAAATCGAAATTATATCTATTTGAGGAAAATGATGAGAGTGTTGATGAAATTATTGTTTCAACAAATTAGATGGATTGTGGTGTTAATTTTTTATTTTGAGCACTCACTGCAAGAAAGCAAGAACATAAACCAAACAAATCTTAACCAAGAGAAGTTAACATGCAAATTTGCTATGGATGTAACACAGTTTCTATAGGATTCCAGTGGGAGTTAAACATAGTAAAGCAAAGGTTTCAATCAAATGGCAGCTTTCACTGATTAAAGACAAAAGGCTTAAGGTCAGTGTTTAAAATCCTTGCCAAGGATATTTCAAAAGAGGCTGACCCCACTGAAGTTTCTGATACGTTTCTCTGTGAAGAAATTAAGTCATAGGCACTGCACCAGAAAATGAACCTGCATGAATGCAAGATACTCTCAGCAGTGGACATGCTCCATGCGATGACATCGCTGAATAAAGCACATACTAAAAATGGATGGCATCTGAACTCCAACTTCAGCTGTAGGATGAGCCTTACACAAGGCCCCCAAGGCATTGCACAGCCAAAATATTTTCCCACATCTCAGTTCTCTTTGCAGCTTATACTTTACTCCAGCAGCTTCTCTCTATCCCCACTCCAGCCACAGCCTGCAGCTCCCTGTTGTATCACAGAAAATACAAGTTGCCATTAGTAGTGAGAACAGACCCCAGGACTGAGGTTGTCTTGTCTTGAGCTGGGTTTAGCTTGTTTAAACTGTGATAGCAATTGTCTAGCAGCTAGGGAACTAATCCCTAAATTGGTTTTAGCTTTCATTTAATTTTGTGCAATGATGGGGTTAACACTTACTATTAATAACAACAGCCAGTAGCTATGTTATGTGGCATAAATTCTAGAATAAAATGTGCTGTGGAAGAGCACCAACACAGGCAGAAATCAGAGGTGCCCTACAGTGAACACAAATCACAGTGGGTAGCTAACGGTCATTACAGGAGTGCAGCCCTGCAAATCAGGGATACCTGAAAAAAAGATAACTGAAAAATTGATAACTGGAAAGCAATTAAAAAAAAAAAAAAAGAAAAGAGCATACATGCATGTTGTGTCAGGAAACAGGAGAAAAATAACCCCAGGAAGACTACAGAACCAAGGAAGAAGGGATCACTGTAACCAGTATCAAACCCCTTCTGGCAAAGCACCCAGGGCACTAATGACTCTCAATATCTTTACCCCCTTCTCCTGTAGGGACACTGAAGCTGTGATCTCATGACTCAGAGAATTTCTGCAGGAGTGACCATAATGCCAGTGCAACAACAAGGTAGGTAAGAGGAAATTTGCAAATTTTGTTTTTTTAATGAAATTTTCAACTGTTTTTCTAGTGAGGATTTTTTCTTTCCTTGTGTGCATTTGGACTATGAATGCTAGTATTATTGTACCTAGACTAATAATAGATGGGTTTTGTACTTAATTATCTTGTCAAGACTTTAATGAGACAAACAAGAGTAATACGGACAGGTGTATAGATCAGTTTTGTGATACCATGAAATCCTACTGTGGAATTAATTTTTTCTAAGCAGTGTAGGTGTCTGAAAAGAGGCTGATCCCTTTAGAGTAATGGAGTTCAGAAGATGATTCATCTGGAAAACACATGGATTGACTTTAGGATAAGATGGATTGCATTAGAGACATTACTGACTATATGAACTAGATCTCCATTGAGTACTAAGTGGTAAGATTGGCTGTAAATCCCTGTGCTGGAGATGTTCATTTTTAGTCACAAGAACAGGACCCATAAAGACCTCATTGGTCAATGTCCAAGCACAGGCAAAGACATACTTTCATGGAATGCTTCATCTGGCTGACAGAGGAAGTAAATCAGCAATAGTTGCTTGCAGGAGATAAATCAGTCAGTAGAGTGGTGGAGTGTGTTTGAGGACTACTGCTGTTGGGGTATGTTTTGGTTGCCCCTGCAGGGATAGGTTGGGGTGCTGTTAACCCCTACATTAGTAACCATTGGATGAAGAAATTATATTTTCTGTAGGCGGGCTCCATAGCAAATGAGAAGCTCAATCATTCCTTACTTCTGAAAAAAAAAAAAAAAAAAAAAAAAAATCAGAAGAGTGAAGGCTGGAAATTATTCCTGAAAACAAATTTTAAGAGGAAAAAAAATATATATCATGTCTGAACCCTAATGTTTTAGCCCTCCTGAAGACTAAGAGACCTTCTTTGGCATTGGTTAATGAAAACAGAACATTTTGTTCACATGCATCAGTAGAAATGCATGTGAAATTGCGAACCCCTGAACTCTTTTCCTTAAACTTCTGGATATTACCCACAAGATGACAATGAACACCACTATGATTAAAGGCCCGAATTATGCCTGTGTATGGATTGCTGATATAGTATCTAATGAGTTGGTGTCCCTCCCCGTAGGGGAAGTAAACATGGTCCTAACAGTGTCCTCAGAGAAATTATTATTGAATTAAAGAAGGGGCAGAACATCTTTCTGAGAGGATGAGAGGGTTGTTTTTTTTTTCAAATTCACATGCTCAGTATGTGATATTGAATGCTCTTCATTCTGTTTGTACCAAAAGTAGTCAAATAGCTGTCACATTATAAGAGGTACCTTTCTCAAAATTGTATCCATTTTCTGTTTCAGAAAAAAACATCCCTGTATATGAATTTTATCAAATAGGAAACAGACTCTGAAGTCACAGATAAGATGCACTGGAGCCTATCATTTTAGTTTGTAGCCTTATACTTCTGCCCATGGAACCATGCCAAGCCAAATGACTCCATTTCACAAAGTTCAATATCGAAGATCATCAGCATGGTCTTGTCATGCTCTCTCCTCTCACTACTCTTCCATAGAGGAACTGGTAATGTTCAATGTTCATTTTTAAAAATGACAAGAACTTTAAAAAGTCCTAAACTGTACAGATTTTACCTTTTTTTTTTTTTTAAGACATGGAGGAGGGAACAGGTGGAGGAGGATTGTTAGCCCTTTCTGCATTGTTTCATGTTTTTTTCTCAAGGTTCATTTTACACTAAGTGTTTGACTGCAAACATTTGATAGTTCTTTTCATAACTCTACTAACCCACATTAGTTTCTTTGGTCCTTTTTGGCACCTAGATTTCACTGTAATGGAAACAGAGGATATTGTGCCACCTATCTCTACTTTGAATACCTCTCACTCCTCTGCTGCACATTTCCTCAACAGTCCTTGATTCTAATCAGTTTTCAGCAGCTAGCTGGTCTTTCTCTCAAAGTTTTTGGTGTTCAGGTCCCAGCTCTTCCATGTTGCTGCTTTCTGATCACATCTTCATGTGTACTTTATTCAGTGAGTACTGTGATGGACTAGCTTTTATTCATTTGCCAAGATGCGTGAACATAATTTGCTACATTTGTGTGTAAGCAGAGATAAATTGAAGTCAGACACAGTAACACAGTCAAAGAAAACACAGGAAGGAATTCAATCGAACAAAATGCTGAATCATTAAAGAGATGGTTTTTGGAACAGCAGTTATCAACCCTTTCCATACCCAGCCTTGATTAACAAAACTGCAGTTATCCAAGAAGTTGCCTCAATGGGCAAGAAAGGCTTTTCTATCAGAAAATGGCCCAGAAAAGTACAAACCACAAGAGATCAAGATTATTCCAGTCAATTTTTCCTTCACAAACTGCTTTTTTTAACAAATCAAATACAAGAAAATTTTCACTTCCAGTCCTTGCCCCAAAGTCATTAGCTGCAAATTTCCTATCACCAACCTATGAAAATTCCATTTCAGGGTGCTGGAATTGTTTCAGAAGAATTTTGGTATCTTCAAAAGAAAACAAATGAATGGAAATTAATTAGATCTTTTATAGTGTTCTCCCACTTTTTCCATGGGGATCATTTCAAGTCCAAAAAACTCTGATAACACTCTCCAGGATGAAATTCTTCTTCCAAAGAAAAGCTTTTTATGTCTAATAAGTGAAGGAAAATTAATTTGGAAACAAACTAAATGTTAACCATTTTGTATTCTGTACATGGTTGTCCATGCATGGTGGTATCCAAGTGGGCACAAGGCACTTATTGCAATACCAGTCTCTACATTTATCTCTTTTGTTTATCCTATGCTTTATAAAGATTAGCCTGTTGTTTTGTGGAAGGAATTCCAAGGCAAATACCTAACTCCTTGAGTCAGAGGTGAACCTTGTCCTCTTGGTCGATGGTTTTATTATTCCAGTGACAAAGGGTTGTTTTGAATCTCTCAAACTGAACACTCAAATATTCCTCTAGGCAGCTGACTAAAGGCTTTCAGTAGCAGTACTCCTTCAGCAGAATACCAGCACCAACACAGAGGACCAGTCACACCACAGTTCAGTCCTCAAAGCCACAAACTTTTCCTCTGCTTTGAATTTAAGAAGACTGCTTAGTAGCAAGACCAGCAGTGAATCAGCAGGAGAGTAGCTGTTTTGTTAGATTACTGTTATAGAGTAAAGCTTAAGACTGTTGTTACCTTCCTATATTTTTAAGGTAAGTGATGGTTCTATTCAGATATTTTTTTCTGAAAGACGATCTCAAGGGAGAATTCCTTTTAAACCAAAAAGGCATAAGATATAAAACATCCATTAAAATATTCCAGCTTTGATGCTATTTTTCTTTTTCGTCTTTATCCTTCTTTTGATTAAAAGTTTCAGTGTTTTCAAAAACTAATAAAGTTTCCAGATTTCACAGAAAATAAGTTTTTAAAAAGAGAAATGAGAGGGAAAAGGCTATTATTTCTAAGAAAAAGTGTTTCTTTAGCAGAATCCTAAAAGGGGTAGTTCATTCTGCAGAAAAGCACATACAATGCCTATGCTAACAGAATAGAGTCTCATTTTCCCTTGAAGACTTGTATTATGCTGAATTTCCAGGCTGTACTCAGTGGTGGCCCCATACAGAAGCCAGATGCCACTGCACTCAAAGGGAAAAAATGGAAGGTCATTTTCACTATTCTTTCCACCTTGAAAATTTTTCTGCAAAAGAAACAGTCCATTGTAGGTAACCCACTGCAAATCATGTTCTAAGAATTAGAGTTTAATTAAGGCACTTACAATAACTATCTGTGTTAACCTAAATATAGAGTCAAAACTTTGAAATTGTATTACTTAGTCCTTTACAGAGGTCACTTGCATCATAGAAAGCAGAAGAACTAGCCATACTCTACACAACGAGGTGCTAAGTACTTCCTTCAAATCAGATCTTGAAAATACTCAGCCTCTGCCAGGTATAAGCCTTTCCCAATAACACACCTTTTAGATACGCAGCCTGTATATCGTGATGACTGGCTTGATAATGGTTGCAGCTAGGGAAACTTATGGATGATTTAACTGGCAAAGTAAGAGGTTAATCAGGACTGATTTAAGACACAGAGCCGTAGGCCCCGGTTTGAAAGTGATCCCATAACTGGTCCAACATTTGACATATCAACCCAAATCTCCACATGTCAGGCAGTGACTCTGCATATAGATAACTAATCCCAGGAGCCAGGCATGCAGATGCTCACAGTCACCTGGACTTTACCGTGTTATATCTGCATACTGCTCTTGTGCCTGATCCAGAACACATGGAAGTCAATAAACCCTAGTAGAGATTATCTGCTTTTTCAGTTCATTACTTCTTCCAAGGTCCTTATTCCTGTAAGAGTATTTATGAACTGCTGATACTGACAGAGATATCCAAACATATGTTTCTCAGGCCATGGCATATTTACAAAAAGATCTGCTCACATACTCACTCTCCATCCCTTGCAGTTTCAGGTGAGTACAAACTCCAGAGTCAGATGCAGCAGAAGACTTCTGGACTAAGCCTAAGTCTGGCTATAGTGGTCAGTTAACAAAGAATGGTCTCTGAATTTCCAGCAGGGCACTTCTGTGGTGTTAGCCATCTTTATGCATAATTTTTTGTAAACATGTTTACTGTCACTCAGAGTAAACTCTCAGATGCTGCTTTACATTACAAACAACAGAGACAATCTAACTTCTGCTGCTGGATAAGCAGTAGAGAAATTTTAATGATGACACAACACAAATTTTCTAGTCATTGAAACACATTTGGAACTCACAGACGTTTCCATGAAGAACTGGAGACTGTCAGCGGTTTTTTGTGCAATCATAAGCTTGATTCTGCAAGTCACAGAAAGCTATTAACTATTTTTTAAACTAATTTTGATTTTATTTATTGCAGTTAATAATCAGAGATGAAGAGAAGGTGTATTTGAAGACAAAACCCCCCTCTTCTTACAGGCCAGTTTATTAAATTCAGTTATTAAAGTGTAAAAGATCAAGAGAATTGTGAGAGACCTTTAAAAGAGTCACCATACTTCACTTCAGTGCCTCTAAGAGGACAAAAATTTTTAATCTTACAAATGTAACTTTACACCCTAAAGCCCGAGATACCCATCTAACATGTCAAAAAGCATTTCTCACATTTCTCAGGATCCTAAGTTCAGTGCATCCACTCAGTTGTTATGGAATGCACAACTGCAGTCCTACAAATGTGCTTTCATATATGCTTATGGTTCAGTTGTCATTCCTGTGCTCCACCACTGCCTTGTCACTCCTGCACATAATCAGTTTGGTACTTTGTAAGATTCAAAACTTGTAGGCTGTTCACTTCCTTTCTTATTTATTAATTGTCTCTCTTCTGATGAGGATGCTGTAGGTTGTTTTCTGGCATTTCAGAACAAAATGTTTTGAAAATAAGCACTTTATGTACATTACAAACAGAAATAACACTTTCTCAAATTTTTTAAAAAATTATCTTGTGAATTAATATTAAAGAACCAGACAATAGCAGTACCAGATGATTAAATTATTTTGTCCCGTGGGGCTCGTTACTTGAAAGTACAACTGAAAAAGAGATATTAGATGTACAGAGTAATAGTTTTTTTCCTGCAACTAGCCTATGTGTTTTCCCCAGCCCAAGCACTGGAAACTCACACAGAGGTAAGAGGTCTTTTCATGCCCTGCTACTTGACATGGTGGATCAGCAGTGTCAGTCAGACACCAAGCGGCATTCTCCTGGTAACCCACACACTTGCAAATGCAAGCAGAGTCACTATAGGAACCACAGTCTCCCTATCCTGTTATTTCCATCTTGGAACCATAAGGAGAGAGAAGTTCTCCCAGGGAAAGACCTGGAGAACAATCTGACTTGCTGCAGGACAGAGAAACAGGACATAAGTTGAAAGCAGTGAAAATCTCTCAGAGGTGTAAGAGCAGCACCTGGGAGGGCATTGCAGTTTCCAGACAGATGCTCTTCCCAAGGCTGGGCCAACCCCACCATCATTTGTTCTGACTAACGCTGAAGAGGAGGCATTAGAGGGTGGCAAATCACCTCTGGGACTGGAACACTCAAACCTGCATCACTGCCTGGAAAACGACCTCTAGGCTGTCCATTCAAAAAAGGGAAGAAATGCTGGAGACACTAACAGATACCTGGGCCTTATCTCAAACTTTTGCATCCAGAAAGGGCAGTCCTTGGGCTCTGACTCAGGAGACCAGGTTGGTATTGCCTCACACTAACCTGCAGCACCATAACATAGGTTGTTCTCAGCTGTTGTACACCTATTTAGGACAGATTTGCCACTTCATGTGTATCTATATATCATCTAACTTTAATTTTGGACAGGAAAAACTCTTTTGTATGATAACTAAGGAGGAAGAAGGTGTGGCAAAGGACTGTGCTTCTTGTGGTTTGTTCCTCTGCAAGTTCCTGACCAGTCTCTGGATGCAGAAAGCTCACCCTCCAAAGTCAACCTAGTGCTGCCCTGTATACACAAGTCCCTTATGGAAACCAAGGGCAAAATGGGCACAAGGTGTTCTGCTGTGAGCTTGTGTCGCTCTACCAGCTCGTGTATGTCCAGGCAAGAGTGATGTTGGCTTTCTGTACCTAAGCTTACTTGCAGATAGGTAATTAATTACCTTAACTGAAGTTCAGCACTGAGGTAGTTGGAGCCTGGGTTTCATGACACCTGTCCTCCAGGAGCACAGGCAGGGAGTACCTTACTGCTGAGGCAACACTGTAGAGGTTTCACAGGTGTTCAGGGACAAATAATGACAGCATCAAAACTTCTGGTTTCTGCTACTTGAGCCAGAAGAAGAAACTCCAGAGAATAAAAGGGCAAAAGAGGGTGTCTATTATCTGCATCATTCTCTATGCTTCTTTGAGAAGGGTTGCCTTACTCACTTAAACACTTTGGTCTATATTACCCGCTATTTATTGAACCTCCACATTCATCAGTCTTGTTAGCCACACACAAAAGCTACATTTGTACTTTAGGAATAATTTTTCTGTGTAGGTGGAGGGTGGGGGCAAACAAAATCAACTAAAGTTTACAGAGTATGAAATAAACAATTTCTTTTATTTAATTAAACAAAATGACAGCAAATTGAGATGAGAAAAGCATATTCTTCAAACTGATGGTATCTGGGGAGAGAGACAGGAAAAATTTTACTTGCACAAATTCCTTCTCATCTGTTTTCTTGTCTCAATTCTTTCACAATATATTGATTCCACTCACAGAAACAATACAAGATTGCACTGCAGACAGACACAGGTTCACCAAAGTTGCTAGTTTGTCATAGTCTTATATAGTCTTGAATACCACCATCCCTGGAAGTGTTCAAGGCCAGGTTGTATGGGGCTTTGAGCAATCTGGTCTAGTGCAAGGTGTCCCTGACTGAGGTCCTTTTCAACCCAAACCATTCTATGATTCTATATGCAGCCTAATCCTGAGGGCTGTTGCTAGTCACTGAGCAAAGCAGTGCTCTGCAGATCATACAGTCCTTCTCTTCCAAAGCACTGACAGGACACAATCACAGGTGGAAGATACAGCTTGAAAACTTCGATTTTTCTGCCTTTCTTGCTCAAACTAAAGTCAAGTAGGAGTTGATGTAGTTCTTCAGTCAAGAGAACATTTTCCATGAAAAATGAACTTTCCCAAGGGACTTAAATGCCTTACAAGTTCTGCTCAAATTTAGTGGGTAGCCCCATACCAAAGAGAGGGGAGAAAGAACATGGAAATATTCGTTTGGACTTCTGTTGTTGTTCCTTTGAAAATTCTAATATTTAAAAGAGTTAAATAACACAAGCATACATTAAAAAAAAAAATGTTTGTTTGAGGTAGAATGAAGCCAAATGACACTTATTTTCCTTTGCTTCCAACCCCAATTTAATGTTTTTGTGTTTGTCTGCTGGAACTTAATAAAACACATAAGATTTGTTTCTAATGCTGTGGATAACAGCTTTTAAAGGATTCAAACAGGCAGCTCACTAATCATTTGACCAAGAGTTGTTTCAGGCATCTTATCCCATGATCTGTGTGAAATGCAACAGAAGTGTGAAAACCTGTGACAGTTATGTACCAAGTGAAACAATGTTAAGTCTGAATCAGTATTCTGGTAGTGTGTTTTTAAGAAGATCCCAAATAGGAAAAAGAGCAATGTGACAGAGCGAGTCAACTAGAAGAGACACAGTGTTGTGTTCCTGAGTCACATAGGAAAAATACAGTCCACCAAAACTTTTGTCACCACTTACAAAGGGTTGCACATTTGCATGACTTGAGCTCCTGTTTAGCTCAAGGGCTGTTTCAAACAGCCAGCATATCATTGCAACAAATCATTAGCACGTATGCTCTTGCTCTATATCTGTTTTGTCTTAGCCAAATGGCAGATCTCCCTGCAGCTTCTAGCAGCACTGGCGTTGTCACAAGCTGTTTATTCTCCTGCTGCCGAATGTCTCATCCAAAGCATTTCACCACCTCTGCCCCCAAGTCCTCAGAGATGAGGACAAGTCCTATTTGTATCAGTATGAGAAGAAGAAACACTTATGAGTATTTTATCAGTGAATCATGAATATTCTCATTCTGTCCATCATTCTTCTGAAAAGCACATTTGCATGGCCTGTTGCAGAGTTTAAAAGGATGCGTACACCTGCTTAGGGATAATTTATTTGCAATAAACAAGACACTTGTATAGCATTTAAACACTAACATAAACACTGCAGTCACATATCAATAAGGACTCAATTTTGCAACTATTCTAGAGTGCTGGAAACAGCTGATAACTTGGAAATGGTAACTGTAAAAAGGACAGGAACTGATGGTGCATAGTTGAATCTGGAGGTAAGTAAGGAGAAGATGAGTGAAAAAGCGTAAGTTTTTACAGGATAGGAGATACTAACCTTTGAGTAGGAAGCTCAAACTGATGAAAATGTCCAGAAGTATATCTAAAACAAACCAACCAACCAACCCTGTATTAAAAGGAGGTAACTGGAGTCCAGGAGAAGTTTTATAATGGATGAAGGATGAGGAAAAAGAATGAGGAAGAAAGTGGTGGAATAACTGGATGTCAAAATAGTAAGATTATTCATATAAAAAAAATTAAAACACCTAATCAACATCCTTTTCTTACATTAAGAGCAATTATATTTATAGATACAAATGATTGCTTACAAGCTAGTAACAATATTTAAAATACATTTGTCTCTGTCCATAAAACTCCTAAAGATTCTCTGTGCAAGATAGATTTTGGATCACTATGATATTTTTTAATCCCAAAGATGTGCTATAAAAATGTGTTTATTAGAGCTTCATTATATGAAATGCTACAAACCCTGAATCGGTAGAATGAACATTCACTCTTCTCAGGAGTCCTGTTGAAGGAGCGGGCGGTTCCCAGGTGCTCTAAGAGAAGCCAGAGACAGAGAAGACCACCCTGGCTGAACAGGGAGCTTTGGCTGCAACTCAGGGAGAAGAGTTTACAGCCTTTGGAAGAAGGGGCTAGACACACACAGTGATTACAAAGATGCTGTGAGGCTAAGCAGGGTGGAAATCATGAGATCTATAGTCCAGCTAAAAATTAATCTGGCCTCTGCAATCAAGGATAACAATAAATGTTTCTATAAGTATGTCAGTAGCAAGAGAAAGACCAGGGAGAGTCTCCATCCCCTGCTAGATGCAGGAGGAAACATGGTAACAAGTGATGAGACCACTGAGGTGCTTAATGCCTTCTTTGCCTCAGTCTTTAATAACAAGACTAGTTGTACTGATGGAATCCAGCCTCCTCAGCCAGAAGACAGAGACTGGGAGAACGACCCCCCTGCAATCCAGGAGGAGATAGTCAGTGACCTGCTGCATCACCCAGACACACACAGGTCTGTGGGATGAGATGGGATACACCCGAGGGTGCTGAAGAAGCTGGCTGGGTGCTCGCCAAGACACTTTCCTTCATTTAGCAGCAGTCCTGGCTGACCGGGGAGGTCCCGACTGATTGGAAATTGGCCAATGTGACGCCCATCTATAAGAAGGGCCAGAAGGATGATCTGGGAAATTACAGCCCTGTCAGCTTGACTTCAGTACCCGTGAAGCTGATGGAGCAGCTCATCCTAAACACCATCATACAACACATGAGAGACAACTAGATGCTCATGCCCAAGTCAGCATGGGTTTATGAAAGGCAGGTCCTGCTTGACAAACCTGATCTCCTTCTATGACAGAGCAACCTGCTTATTGGATGAGGGAAAGGCTGTGGATGTTGTCTACCTTGACTTTAGTAAGGCCTTTGACACCGTTTCCCACAGCATTCTCCTGGCAAAACTGGCTGCTCGAGGCTTGGACAATCACACACTTCGCTGGGTAAAAAACTGGCTGGACGACCGGGCCCAGAGTGTTGTAGTGGACAGAGCTAAGTCCAGTTGGCAGCTGGTCACGAGTGGTGTCCCCCAGGGCTCAGTTTTGGGGCCATTCCTGTTTAACAACTTTGTTGGTGAACTAGACGAGGGGATCGAGTGCACCCTCAGTCAGTTTGCAGATGACACCAAGTTGGGTGGGAGTCTTGATGTGCTCGAGGGTAGGGAGGCTCTGCAGAGAGACCTGGACAGGCTGGAGCCATGGGCTGAGGCCAACTGGAGGAGTTTCCATAAGACCAAATGCCGGGGGCTGCCCTTGGGCCACAACAACCCCCAGCAGCGCTACAGGCTTGGGGAGGAGTGGCTGGAGAGCTGCCAGTCAGAGAGGGACCTGGGGGGGTTGATTGACAGCCATTTGAACAGGAGCCAGCAGTGTGCCCAGGTGGCCAAGAAGGCCAATGGCATCCTGGCTTGTGTCAGCAATAGCGTGGCCAGCAGGGACAGGGAAAGGATCTTACCCCTGGACTCGGCACTGCTGAGGCCGCACCTCGATTCCTGTGTTCAGTTTTGGGCCCCTCACTACAAAAAGGACATTGAATGACTCGAGCGTGTCCAGAGAAGGGCAACGAAGCTGGTGCAGGGTCTGGAGCACAGGTCGTACGGGGAGCGGCTGAGGGAACTGGGGGTGTTTAGTCTGGAGAAGAGGAGGCTGAGGGGAGACCACATCACCCTCTACAGCTACCTGAAAGGAGGTTGCAGAGAGCTGGGGATGAGTCTCTTTAACCAAGTAATAAGTAATAGGACAAGAGGGAATGGCCTCAAGTTGCACCAGGGAAGGTTTAGACTAGATATTAGGAAGCATTTCTTTCCAGAAGGGGTTGTTAGGCGTTGGAATGGGCTGCCCAGGGAGGTGGTGGAGTCCCCATCCCTGGAGGTGTTTAAGAGTCGGGTCGGCAGCGCTGAGGGATATGGTGTAGTTGGGAACTGTCAGTGTTAGGTTAATGGTTGGACTGGATGATCTTAGAAGAGAATTAGAACCATTAGATTTTATGTCATACCACTAAAATTAAGGGAAATTTTTCATATATACTTTTTTTTTTTTTAAATCTAAAAAAATTTCCAAGCTCTGTCCCCCACAAAGGGCAAAAATGTCTTTCTTGTATTGAAGTGCCATGACTCCAAACTGAGTTTCAGTATATCTGATAGCCTCACCAGTGCTCTATATTTTAGTGGTAACATATTTAATGTATCCCTTGTTGTCATGAAGATGTAAATCAAAGTTGAGGGTTATAGTTCTAAATGGCAGTACAGTCTCTTTATTAAAAAGGTATTTTTTCAGTGATGCCACACAAACAACATTTGGAGGTTCTTTCATTCCTGCCCACCTTCCATCAAGGATGCTAAAATAGGTATACCTGTACTACAAATAATAGATCATTCACCAAGAAGAGGGAAAAATAGCAGTAGCCAAGGACAAATATTTTTTTCTTACACCAACCAGTGCAGAAAACTATATCCCAGTGTTAACATTCACAGAAAAGGAGGATGCCACTAAAAATAAATAAATATCTGATTGCCTTAAATGCTTATGTACTTGAAAGGAATCAGGCAAATTTCTGACTGACACCTTATTCTGTTAGAAGGCTTCTGGTAAGAATAATGTTTACATCTTAGATATTTTGCCCTGCAGGTAGGTAACTTGTTACAGATTAGGTTTAAAAAGATATATATTTATCTTTGACAAGGTCTTTTTCATATCAGGATAACCAGATGTGTTTCTCCCGTTCAGTAGTACCAGAACTTATCACAGACTGTCACTATGCAGAACAAAATGTTGTTTATATGAAACACACTGATCTAAAGGAGCTATTGTCATAACACACCAGACAGGGAGCTGTCTGCTCTTCCAAGGTTGGGTTGGTTTTTTTGGTGTAAATATAATTTCTTGAGAGATTTTAAGAATATATGCCATCTTGGGGTAGGATATGTTCTGAGTAAAGTACTAGTTGATCTCTGAAAGACTGAAACAAATTGGGCCACAGGTGCTTGTGGGGATGACGACAACCAGCCAGAGATGAGCAGCTCGGATACAGCTGTATACATGCTAAAACTGTAGGCTGGGGCAGAAGGAAAATGGGGCCCAAAAGCAAACCTCGCTCCAGACTGGAATGTCAGATGAGCTCCTGGCTGCATGGCAGACTGAGCCAAAGCCCACACAGCTGTGGAAAAACAGTGCCACATTTTCTTGGTCTATCCACTGGGAATGATGAGCATGGGTCAGATCTGGCTGTGTGGGGACCAATTCAGGACTATCACGCTGCGGCATTATCAGCACCTAAAGACTTTTCATTAACAGTACAATAGGCAAATTTCTGTGCTTAGACTCACTCTGATCATTATTTTATCTCACTATTTGTCTGTTAATGTCCAAAACTGCTTCAGCAGATCAAAGCCCATCATTTGCTGGACTAATTGTTGGTTGTAAAAATAAGAACTGCAATTTACCACTTACTATTGAACACCTAATTTGGCAGTTTATGAAATTTAAGAACACATGAAAGCACACCACAGATTAAAAGATGGGTGTTTAATCACTTAATAGTATTGCTGCTGTGCAAAGACTGTGGAGTTGCTGTCCAAGAGTGATCCCTTGAGCCTCTTCCCTCTCACTTTCAGAAGTGATTGCTACCATTACAACAGAGCACTCTCCTTCCAGGAGGTTTCCAGACTGGTTTTGGTAAGTGTGGAAATTCACACTTAAGGGGTAGATTTAAGAGCAAATCAAAGTGCTCTTTAAGAGTCTGACACTCCTGGCTGTGAAATGAATAATCTTCCACTAACTTAAAAGTCAATGGGAGCAACTTCAAAAACAACACAAAAATATAAGACCAATTCTTCAGGAGTGAAATTTGTCACTGTTGGTAGCACCTATGAATCACATGACCTCTTCAACTGCTGTTAAATGTGACCACAGTGATGCACAGACTGTGGGCTGGCAGTTTGTGTGAGAAAATATCACATATGTTTGTGAAGAGTCACACTGAAGGCTGAAGGCTAACTCTTCTGTTTTCACAAACACAGACTAATTGGATTTGATAAATAGCATAAATGTAACTGCTTTTATATTTCTATAGCTAATAAAGTCAAACTCTCATTTGATATTGCCCTACTTCTAAAATTTTAATGAAGCATTATGATAAGAACTGATTTTCTCTGTTTAATCTAGTCTGGACATAACTGGCTCAGAACAGCACAATTACTGTGCTACAGCATATATAGGAAATTAGTCCAAATTAGTCTCCAAAGTAGAGAAAGACAAGATTTCCAAAGGCACAAAATGTCTAAGGCTACAATTCCTGTTTGCACTGATAAGAAACCATCCCAGTACCATTAACAAATTAATCAACACTTCCACATTTTAAGGTGACAAAATGAAAAAAAGATATAAATAAACAATTTTATGAAGCATTTAAATTTTATGTTGTTTGTTCATGCTCATTTCCAGCTTCAGATCTTTATATTTAACATCGAGGACTGCACATATCTTGTCAAAGTTACTGTAGTCAGAAACAGAGATAACAAAGCATGTATATGCACACACACAAGTTATTGATGGATTTTTGCTCTTTGACAAATTACCAAACAGTATTTGATCTTATGTGATTTGATAAATGTACTGGACCAGACTTTTATAGACTAAAAGATTCAACATGTCAGATAACATGGCTAACACTTTTGCTGCACACCTCAATGCCTCAGCTTGCAGGTACAGTATCCCAACCAGATCTCAACCTAAAGCTAATGATCCCGTTTTCTTTTCTACTCCATCATTTTTGATGCACAGTGCTATCTGTTTTTATTAGAAGTATGATTGTGATAAAACAAGGTTTCTATTTTTTTTAGAAGTATGACTGTAATAAAACAAGGTTTCTGGCATGTCACTGTTTATTCTGAAAACATCTTAAGGCAAGGAGCAAGGAGGGGACAAAAGCAGCAACAGACTGGCATAGAAAACAAACAGTATCCTTACTGAAAAGAAGGGCCTGCAGAGCACATCGTTAAATCTGATAGCAAGCGCGGTGGAATGACATGCAGGAGGGGGAGGTGAGACCCACCGCCAGCAGGTTATATGCTGTGCTAATGACTCCTCCACTACCCGGTGCTCTGAGCCTCATGGCTCTGCTCATTGCCTCCGTGAATCGTGTCAAGGAGTCAGTACCCCCTCTGGCAGGAAACAAAAACCTGCTACCCACATCTTCCAAGATGTGAAGCCTCGCAAGAAAAAAGGTCCCCCTTTTCACACTGCATATTGTTTCTGTAGATTCTCTCTCCAGTGCTTTGTGTTTGAGTTACAAGAGCTTAAAATACTGAGAAGCAGCACAGAATAAACCATAAATCCTCATAAATCCAAACCTATGGTTGTAGGCATTGAAATAAAGGCAAAAAGAACAGAGGCCTTACAGGGGGGCTGTATGAAAGGCTTGCCACCTTGCAGCCTCTGAAGATCATGAGAGAACAAAGAAAGCTTCAGTCGCTGTTTGTTGGGAGGTATGAGATTATGTTCTGGGTATATTCCCATAGGTAAGGGTTGGAGGAAATATGTGATTAATGGTTATTATGCAGTCTGCAAATAAAATTGTATTTTCTGGGGACATGTAGAATAACACTTTTTCTTCTGATCCTAGTGAAAATGTGCTCTGGTAAATTTAAAGATCTTTAAATACCCAGCTGCCTTCTTTCTTTGCTCCTGGTGTGGTCTGTATTGTGGGTAACTGCAGCAGCAGCCAACACAGACATAGCTACAGGATTTTAAGCCTCTAAGAGAATATTATATTCTGGCACAGGCAGCATCCTTTCTCACCCACTCGAGCACGTAACTGTAGCACACCAGGGATAACAGGAAGGGAGGAGTCAATAAGAACCACTAAAGGATGCAGCAAAGTGAATGCTAGAAAAGACAAAACAGAAGGAACAAGGGAGAAGAATCAGCATCTGGAAAGGTGTTCCTTGGTTTCAGCATTGTTGCAATGGGGATAATTCTACACTGGCCAGAGAAGATGTTCAAATTAATTCTTCCTTTCATGCTTCCTTGACCTACAACTGTCTGGCAGACACCTACAATCAAACTGACTCTGCAGTTGTACAGCCAGAAGTACCTGATGCAGGGTCTAAGCAGCCAGGGCAGAGCTAGAAGTGGCACAACACACGTGTCACACCACCCAAAACTCCAGGGCAGCATGGAAGGGGGCAGAGCTGTGGTACTGCAGATTTAATAAATGTGTTGACAAAAGCCACCTTCCCCCACCCCCAAACATCTATTTTATTCATTATGTCAAAATAAGCATGTAGCTTACATGGAAGTCTGGTGGTATCATCACCACTTTCTCCTGACAATGGAACCAGCACCTCACACTGTGACAGTGCACAGCCAATTGGCTGGTCTCAGGTGCACAGAGGCTTCAGTGAGGCCACTACCAAAATGTAGAGAATACCTTTCAAAACTGGAGTTTATGTGTCCTAAGCACCACACTTAACATTTGGGGCCTGGCTACTCAACCCTGGGTGGCTTGCAGTTCTTGGCATGGTCAGAAGCAGATTCCTCAGAAAACTTTAAAGATGGAGATGTCATCTGTGTATTTAAGAAGCACTTGAAGCAAGTAATAAGTTGCTATGGGAGTAGGCAGACAGGCTTACGTACTTCACAAATGTGACTAGCTAAGGTTCTTAGGTGGCCACTGAAGCCACCTTGTTTGTATTAGTCACAGGAGTACATCAAAGGCTTGCAAATAGGCAGTCCAAACGAATATATATGGTGGGGAGTTTGCACTCAGTTTTTCTTCTTTGAATTCATTATTTACACTATGAGATTATCCCAAGGAGGTTTTAAACATACTAGTCACCTAAAAAGTTGACATGCAGAAAGGGAGAATCATCCACACACAGAAGCTTTCACTAGTTTTATCAGCTCATTTTCTTGTTTGCTTTCCTCCTCACATTTGCTCATATAGAAAAATCTTGCTCTTCTCATACAGAAAATCCACTGCTATTTTATTCTTCCCATTTCTCAAAGGATTCTGATTCTGCTACAATGTTTGGAATAAACAAAAATCCCATGGAAGTGTGCCACGTAGTCTTGTTACTATATTTCAACAGATGGTAAGCAGTATTGTTCTGAATCTCTACAGAACAAGAAGCTATGCCTATATCATTGCAAGGCTTTTTTTTTTTTTCCTGAGAAGTTGGGAGCTGCAGCAAAGCAGCTCTTGATGTAATTTTCTTCCATTGTTCCTTGCTCCACAATACACATGTAAAACTAAACAAACAAGATTCTCATTGAGAATGTGTTAATCATGCCCATGGTTTGAGAACAATGAAGAATTAGATTAACTTTAGAGGTATGAACATTAATCTACATAAAACACACAAGACACATGCACTTTCTACAGATATGGGAATGTCGGGTACTGATTTCTTTCTCTCATTGTATATTGTGGCTAACTCCTGGGGAAGCCAGTGTAATGAAGGTCACATATCAAGGCAGCCAGATGCAACATATTAGCAATTACCCAGGCAAGCAGCAATTGTGATCACTATATTTTCAAGGGAACAGTGTATAGGAAAAAGGTAATATTCACACACTCATAAATTGACAAGATTAAGAATAACCAAATCTGATTATTAAAACTTTTGGATAAATATGCTACTAACAGTGTGTTTTGCCAATTATTAGGCCTAGCATAAAGGACACAGCCAGGGTAAAGATGAACCAATAACCAAATTGTATTTGATACAAAAGGGTCAGTACATGGGTGAGCACTGGGGGTACAAACAAGTCAGATTATACATAATTGACATCAATCCCACTGACCCCAACAACAACACCACACAACCAACAATGGGTGGAATAAATGGTGAAATGCAGTCTCTCATAGAAGGGATGGGAGACAACCGAGTCAACAAGCCAAATACATAAGACCAAGGAAGCCACATACTGAATCTCTACACAGCCCACGTTTACAAAAGCCAGACCTGACCAGAGCCCAGTTCCAGGGAGGCAGGAGGTCCTTCCCCAACAGGGAACTCTGCACAGTGCATCCAGCTCACAGACAGACACTGCCCCTGCCTGCAAGTGGTCCCAGCTTTTACCCCTCAGTGGGACACCTGACCCTTGGTTACTTAATGCAGACACCCGGGGCTCATTTACCCAACGGCTCTCCCTGCCAGCCCGCTGCACCCTGGAGGGAAGCCTAAAGGCAAACTCGCCCCCCTTAATTTGGGGCTTGGGGTTGAAACCCCAGCATTTCACAGTGCTGTAAAACTGCAAAGCTGAGCAGGGTGATGCCTGTGATTGAATGTTTAGAGTCAAACGCAGGGCCCATTTCAGTGTTACCTGCATCACAGCACCAGCCACGATTTCATTGAAGGCAGCTCTGCAGAACACTTCTGTAGTCAAAGGTACTTGCAGAAAGTAAATGTGTCACAAACCCCTACCCAAATACAGAAGTGTTTGTTTAGGAAATGGTCAGTAGGGGTTTTTTTAAAGTGCTTGTATGGATTACAACCCATCCAGTCAGGGAACAGCAGCAACATCAAAAACCTTATGATACCAGCCTTGTAATACCTACTATATATCATGATGAAAATTCTGATTAACAAGCTACAGATTAGCAGGAATAATAATTACCATATGAAAAAATCTTAGTCTCAAACATGCCAGCAGCACTGAATGACTTTGAATGAAATATTTTAGAAACAAAAATCAACTTAAGGACAGCTCATAAACATGGAACTAGAACAATTTTAATAAATTCTTTGCTATATAGAAATCATACAATTCTTCTTTCTAGGGACAAGAAAAGACCTGTAGGTCATTGATATCAGATGAGACACTATAAGATAAGGTAGTGAAAACAATGTACCACATAGGCTTGAAAAATGCCAAAGGTCAGACCAGTTGACCCAAGCAATCTGTTCTGGCCTTACAATCTGTGACACTACGCCATCTCGGTGCACCTTTTATCTCAGTGTGACTTGAAAAGAGAAACACGTTACTAAGATGCTGGCAGAAGAATTTGGAAGGAGAAAAAAATAAAGATTCTATCTACCTCCAATTATTTATTTTTCTAAGGGTGGTATGAGACCTGATGCAATTTCTATCTGGGCATGTATCTTAGTTACTGTGCTAACAGGCATTTGGAATAGCAACTGTCTCTGTTTAAACTGATCTATCTGAATGAAAGAATTCAGTACATTCTGAGTTAAAGTAAAATTGCTTATAACAAAATTATTTAAATGATTGTAGGACTTCAAGAGAACTTTTGAGCAACTGAGTCCCATTTCAGTCATTATGAGCAAACATTATCGTATAATGAACAATACAAGTTTATCAAGTATCATCTTAAAACTAGATTGGGGGGGGGGGGGGGGGGGGGAAGCTGCCTACTATTCCTTCTAGAATATGGCTATATAATCTCAATCTTCAGATTGTAAGAAATCTTTCCAATTCACAGCTGCAACTGATTTATGGCTGGTTCATCTCCAAATAGCTTTGTCACAAACACATCATTTAGTTAAACCAGTTCTCAGATCCCAGCAGTCTCCTCTGGGACACGCTTATAGGAGACAACCACCCTCCCCACCCACATCAAAACTGTCATTTTACTTTGCAAACTAAGTCAGCTTCTTTTGATCTCTTGTAGTAAAAGATGTGCTCCCAAATGTCCTTTCCCTCCACTGAGACTTATGCCATTAGCCCCAAGATGTGTGTCCTTGGTCTGTCTCCTACGGTATCCATTTCTACCTTTTCAGTCTGCAAGATCACCCCATGTCAATGTACAAGACTCTAGTACTGCCGTAAACTACAGATGCTTCCAATATGTCAGCCAATTTCATTATCACACTCCTGTCTTTTATGCCAAGGTCTTTATTGGAAATATTAAATAAGATCTGTCCTGAGACCAGTCCTTGAGGAAATTGTCTAGTAATGTCTTTCAGCTTGATCATTTCCCTCACAGCATGACTCATTGTCATCTCTCATTTAGAGAGCTCCTTACCACATCTCAGTTCCTGTAATAATCTCCATCTTCACCATTTTAGCTAATAATTTCCCATGTGACACTGCATCAGATACTTTGCCCAAGGTCAGATAGATTTGATCTACTGCTTTTGTCTACAGAATCATCTCTTTTTTTATTTCTAAACACATGAATGAAGATTCTTATCAATCTTCTTTGATAAGAAGCATCAGGATAGCCTGACACAATGTGCCTCTGACCAAGCCTTATTCCATTTTATCCCTATTTCTATTTATCTGCAGTTTTAATTAGTGCTTCTTTCAGTTTCTTATATAATCCTTGCACACAAGTGAGGCCAGCAAATCTCATAAGCCACAAGAAGATATTTGAAATCCCCTAGAAGATAATGTGATAATTAAGACAAAGTGATAATGTGGATTTGATGCATCTGTGGATGACAGGGGGAGGCAGAACCAGATAATTTAACCTCTAACCTCTAGTTATGCATATTCTCCCTTTATTTACCCAAAGAAAATGGAAAGTGGGATTACCCGGTACAAAGTGGAAAAACAACAGCAAGTAGAATTAAATTCTTAAAATATAGCTGTACCAACTCAAATCAGCGGTCCTTCTCCTGTAGGACTGTCTCCATCAGTGACACGTATTAGGTACCTAGGAAGGAGTACAGAAACAAGGAAAGCCTACAGTGTTGCTTTCTCACTAGTGTCTCCCAGCTCCATGGCTAATGAAACCTCGAAACAGCGATGGTGTCTGTTTGTTAAATAGTCCTTGCTAGATTTTCCGTACTGAATTCCCTTTCCACAAATCAGTGTAAGCTTCTAGCATCCACAATGTCTATTATCAGCTGATTTCTCTTGATGTCCCAGGAGCATCACTTTTCAGGAGAAACACTGAACCATCATGCCTCCTCACTTTTTCCACATTACACATCCTGTTTTGACTCTCAGCTTGTTTCCTGGAGCTGAGCAGCCATACTTATGCAGGTATTCCCTGTGCACAACACATTGCACACTTTCAATCACCTTTGCTCTCCTCCTCTGGGCTTTCTCTTGTCCTTCTTCTGTCCCCTCAGTGTACACCCTACTTCTGCCCGGAGGACTAAGGTTGTCCCCAGAGGTGGAAGAAAGTTTTAAGATTTTTCAGGACAAAGCCAAGTCCACCAGTCTCTGTACCAAATACTGCTGGTTAATTTCCACCCCCTTGTTCCATCGCCTTCAGAAAAATTAGACCATTAATCACTTTGCAGACCCCATTTTTAGGTGTCTACTTCTGATTCATCAGATAAGGACCCAGAAACCCACAAGTTAGCACTTGACACTGTAACGCAAATTCTTCTGAAGATTTTGCCCTCACACCTACCCCTGAGGCCATTCATAAAATCTTTCCTATACACCTTTAATTTCTGCGCAAGATGTTTGTTCATTTAACAGATTAAGTTACCCAGTGACAGACAAATAGCGCCTCCCATGCTGCAGAACAAAGGGTAGATATACATTCATGGCCATGTGTTGCAGGCAGGAGTGCTGCACCCACAGTGGAGCTGCCCAGAAGAGCTGCCCATTCCCCAGGGCCCCAGCTCTACCTGAGCACATGCACCTTCCAAGGGCTCCAACAGGCCCTGCATGGCCCTGACCAGACAACTAACTGTGCCGCATTATTTATTTGGAGGAAAGGGAGAGATTGCATCACTTTAGCTCACTTAATTTTGAAGATAATAATCCCACCATGGAAATGGCACAGAGGAAGAAGGGGGCACAGCTGTTTTCAATATTTTTATTAAAGAAAAGCATGACATGACTGAGTTTTTAACTTTTATTCCAATGTCACATATGCTTATTTTTACTGAGCCACTACACAAACAATTGTTTCCGAGTTCAGTTGAGGTAAGACTTGAGATTATTTTGTGCACTCAAAGAAAAAAGTGAATATAGGTGTGGGTTTTATGCTATGTTTACCCTGAGCACATATGTGCTTGACATTATCAGCTTTCCCTGACATTGCATTGCTGCTGACATTGCACACGTGATGCACTCTAAAATTTAAAATTGATTTTAAAAAGCATTCCATCTATCCAGGACCTGTGTATCACACAAAGCTGATAGTACAGCTTAGCGCACTGCCCTTTAAACTTATTTTTTCCTCCAAACCGTGGTATTTTTTCAAAGAGCTTTTGCCTGTGATGCAGATTTTTCAGGCTTGTAGTTTTGTCCCACAACCAATACCGCAAGAGAACATTGCCCTCTGGTGTCACAAGCTGTGGCTGTGTGCTCTGGAGGGTTTTCCACATGTACTTTTTTTCTCACCCCTTTCTTTCCTTCTCCTTATTCACAGCACTGAGAGCCAGAGCTGTAGTTTACAAGCATAAGGCAGCAGAAGGTATGGAAGGGGGATGTTTCTATTTCAAAAGGGAAATTTTTGCAGTCATATAACAATTCAAATCTTTTTACACTACTTTACTGAAAGCCAGAATTAGATCCCTTCAGGTTGGGTGATACTGTTAAATCTTAGCTGATTCTTCTTTCTGACTAATCAATCAAGTTATTAATTCTTCTTGAACAGGTAAGTTTTTAGAGTTTCAAGGTGAATATTAGAATTCAAGCTAACAGAAGACCAAAGCAAAAATGTTATCAACTTCTTTACTGTTAACAGTTTCCTATCATTACTGAGTTCTCAAGCCTGTACTTGGAGACAGTGGTGAGCTCTGCCTAAATGCACACAGGCTTGTCCCTGAATGCACACTGGCTTACTAGGACAAAGGAGTGTTAGGAAACAGCCAAATCAAATACAAAGAAGCTAAATGGTAGCTGGGTGTCGGATGTCAGTACCAAAAGAGAGAGGAAGCATTATTGTTTAAGTAGTTGTGGAAGGGACAGGAGTGGTACAGTGAGAGAAACACAGAGCTTAGATTTGCCTGGCTAGCCTTGCAGGCTCTGCTCTCAGATCATTTGCACGAAGCAGAATAGACAAGGTAAAGGGACAGATTATTTTCCCTCAACTCTTAAAGCCAAAAATAAATTTTCCACTCAAATATTCCAAGAGTTTATTAAAGATGCCATTTTCAAAGGGATAATTATCGCAATGAGTAGACCTTATTGCCAACAAATTAGTCCATGCAAAATGCATAGACATGCATTTTTGTAAGCAGTGAGTGATGATTCCAACAGATGATCCCATTATTTCCATCAGTGACTTGCACTTTGTGGTTTTCAGAGTGGCTGCAATGGGTGTGCACCATTAAAATAGAAGCTAGAAGGTGATTGCAGGAGTTGCCAGATGATGCTGTTTGGAATTGGCTGACTGTAAGTCTCTGGATGTTGTCTAATTATTATCTACTTTTTCCTCAGTGGGATCCTACATCTAGCTTTAGCCTGTTAACAGTCAATGATCTAGGATCAACTCTGTGTAGGACCGCTTACACTCAAAGCAAACATCTCCAGGGATCATATTTTTCTCCTCTTACCATAGATGTTGGGGGGAAGTGCCCCTCTCCTTCTATTAACTAGAGTTAGTTAGCCAAGACCAGCCACATCCTGCTGTATATGCAGATTTCTATCTGTGGACTTTTCCCCAGGTGCACCAGGCCAGTCTTTGAGCCAGGTTCTCTGTGAGTGTGCAGATGCTGAATTAAAGCCTTGATAACCTGAACACAGGGATTTTCTTCCCCAGTCATTTACAGGGCTGTTAACTTTTGCATTATTAACAAAACAACTCACTTTTCTCCCCTTATAAACAAATATAAATTGCTCTCTTGAAGAATTGAGGGCTGGCATTATTTTTGTGCATCTCCTCATTTGTAAATGGCTTTTACAGAGGTCTTTACTATCGGGAATATTGAAAGAGAGCAGAGATCAAACATGAATCTCACTTTAGGAATTAGAGAAATTAAAATCCCTACAAAACTTGTATTTAAAAGGAACTTCAAGTTAGACTTCATGAAAAAAGATTACAGAAAGAAATGAAAAAGCTTTTTCCTTTTTCTAAAGAAAATAAAATACAGATAACAGAAAAAAAACACGTTCTGAAAAATCTGTTGAGGTATTAAAGAAGGAAATAGGGAGATAACGGTATAAGAAAAATTGGTAGTGAAGACAGAATGCGGTCTGCAAGCACTCCACTTTGAAGACTTTTTTTAAAAAAAAGTCATAATAAACATGGTAAATCTGTATTTTGTTGTGCTTTTAATGCCCTTGTCAATGCCTGCTTATGCTTCTCCTTGTGCAATGGTAGCATAGGCTTTTGGTGGATCTATACCAGACCAAATCAAGCAACTGATCAGTCTTAATATTACTTTTGTTTCCTATGTTACTTCTCAGATGGATCAGTTTAGAGGTTTTGGCAGCAACCAGGCTAAAACTTGTGTCAGGCTGCAATGCTTCAATCTGGATATGAAATTCAACAACAGTCTGAAATTTAGATTTTGAAGAGTCATGACATAAACAAACACTGCATTGAAAGACATTCTCCACAGCAAACTGTTGACTAGACAGACATTAGAGTAAAAAAGGTGGAGCAACCTCACTGAAATCAGTGACTGCACTCCCAATACCAGGGACCAGACATTCATTTTGCCCTTAAGGTTTATTTGCAGTAATGCCTGCTATACATGCTATTGCTGGTAGGTTACATTTCTCTAAAGGTTTCTGCAAAACAAATATTTCAATGAAAAATTTACACATAAATTACTAGAAGGCTGCTGGCTCTGGTAGCCAACAAGTGGTAAGCTGTTGATTTGTCTTATGTATCAGAGCCATAATTTTTCTATGCTTCAGGTTTTGTCACCAGTTACTTCATAACTTTCACCTATTTTTCAGGATTTCAAATAAATATAGTGAGATTGTTACTTGTCACTCTTAAAAATCTGCCTTTTTCACTTCATTAACATGAGTTCATGCCTGTTGCTACATCACTGTTGGCAGAGTAGTGGTCTTCAGCAAGGGATTTAAATACTTGCCACATTTCTCTCCAAGCATGCTGTTAGAAAACATGTCTGAGATCACATTTAACAGAAAGGCTCCTCCTTAGCTCCTGCATCACTGCCTCTGGAGACTGGTTAGTCAGTCTTTGCAGATTACCTCTAAGAGCTACAGTTCTGCTGGTTGCAGATGACTCTGGAGCCAGCATAAACTGTTATATGAAACAAATTGCAGCTAAACTCTGACCTCCCCTTTCCTCTTTTTACTTATTTACCAGATTATAAATTTGCATACAGAGAGATCATACATGCCTGACAATGCAGGCTGAAGGTTTTCAAAAGAGTAGTATGCTTCATAGACAGTAACATGGTGAGGCTGATCCAGACCCTGGCCCTGGAGATAAAATGGAAGCTCAGTCCCCCAGACATCAGCCTCAGCTCCCTGTCTTTGTATCCAGCGTGGGCACCCATCTGCATTTGTGCTTTGAGCTGATACAAAGGTCTTAGAGGCAGAGACTGTCTCTTATACATTAATGTAGCACCTGGCATAGTGCTGTGTGATCAGTGTTAATGCTTTAAGCAGCACTACCACGGTTACAATGATTGGTAGAGACAATTAGATAATTAATTACTTTCCAGAAAACCTTTTTCCCTAGTATAGCTTTCAATACCAGTATTGACTGGTTTAATTTAATTTCAGAGTTGCAGAAGCAGCCTTATGGTTATATTTATTTTAGAATTGTTTTACTGTTCATCAAGGCTTTGTTTATGTTAGACAATGGGTATTGCAGGGATCAAGATTCTCTGGGACACTCAGAACTGTACTTTAACCATTTATTTACATCCAGACCCAGTACAGCCATTCTAACTCAGTACAGCCACGCTAACTGGATGCTGGGAAGCTGTGACTGTTTTGCCTTGGATAGCAGAGCTAGTGCCAGATCCCATTGCCTGAGACCTTTCCTGCCTTTCTGTCAGCTGCTGAAAGGAGATGAGATGATGCCCAAGACTGCTGTAAATTCTTACCGGTCTATCAAAAGCAGTAGGTGAAAATCTCAACATAAACTGATATAACTCCATTATTTTTAGGGGAGCTACACCCATGTACATACGATACAGATTCAATTGCCTTCCAAAAACTTGAGACCATATTACACTTTGGTTGTGTCTGTGTAATGGTTACTGTTTTTAGTTACTGTTACCAACACACAGTCTATTCCTCAGCCTAAAGCTCTTTACTGAACTGGGGCAGTCTACTATACCCTTAACCAGAGCAGTGATTTCAAGTGTAGATCTGTAAAGAGAAATGTAGGAACTGACAGCAGCCTTCCTTTTGGGAAAACCTGGTTTTCATCTCCTCCTATAGAGCTATTGTTCATTTTCGTTGTTTGGATTTTTTGCAACGTTGTATTAATAATAGTATTTAATGCTATTATTTTACTGGAAAAAAGCAACATGTAATCAATCAATAGATACGTTCATCTTAATATTCAATGCCTATTTCAATTATACTTTGGTCTCCTGGTAACATTGCTAATGATTTGTCATCATGGAACAGAGAAAGGGTGAAACTATTTCACTGGATGTTGAAACAGTGTGAAATCAAGTGAGGGTTACACTGATTTTTCAAAAATGCACTGCTGATTACAGTTCTCCCTGTGTTCAGCAAACTATGAAATAGCATTATATTAGATTTCTGACACTTGGAAACCAGAAAACAATCCAAAGACAGTGGTCTTTTGGCAGTGTCTAGAAGAAAGCTGAAAGTGCTGAAACACAGGACTTCTTTTCTTGCCCCTCTCCCAGTATTCAGATGTTCTTAAAGAATCAGTGTAACAATTTTCCAGAGCCTAGATCAATGGAAACATGGAAATTAATTGTTGCAGTCACCTCATTACTCGACTGTCAGTGTTAATAGATGTTTAGCACTGCAATAAGAACAGCAGCGGTGTATGATTTTATCACTGAAGAGAAGTACTTTTAAAGCGACATGAGCACCATGAGCAGGTGAGCCAGGTTCGGTGTGCCAGAGATACAGCTCAGGGTGCCCCTGACTTGCTGCTGGGGGGAGAGGGGGGTGATCAGAGCACAGCAGCTCCCTGCCACTGGCTCATACGAACAGCTTACTCATGGCAAACCTGTCTCACAGGAACAGTACAGAGCAATCACAGAGAGCAATAAATCAAAGTCCATATACAGCATGGCCTAAAAGTGATAAAATTTAGAAGGACCTACTCTTTGCCATTTCTTCTCAATTTCCAGAGGACTGTTATGAATATAATTTCATCACCAGCCTTTGGCATCAGCAAGCATGAAGATAGCCCTGAATCTGCAGAGCTGTTCAGAGGCCTTACTTCTGAGGAAATGTGTCAGCTGGGCTGGAAATACCCACCTCACTACAGCTCTTTCAAAAGTCCCAGCATCAAGCATTGAAGTACAGAAACAGTTTATGTACCATGGTGAAGTGAGAAACATCCTTCCACAACCTTTGTAGTTTCATCCTCAGACTTTTCAACTGTGCCTATTTTGGACATAGGTTAAGCTAGAAAGAAAAATATTTGTTAATCCAGTCCTGAACAGAATATCTGTGTTGATAACGTTGAGGATATGGCTGTGGCTGGTCAGAGGCTAGATGTCCTGGAACTAGACCACAAAGTTCTAGTGGAATCTGGGAGAGGATTCTTCAGAGTCCTTTCTTCATGGGGAAATCCATCCCTAGAGAATACACTGGCATGCTCAGAAAAGTGCATCTAATTCTCTCCTAACTGAACAAAAGACTGTTCAAACCTTGATAAGACAAAGGGCTGCATTGTTTAGTTTTGGGGAGAAGCTGTATAATGAAAATGATCTGACAATACAAGTCAACATATTTTGCTGCTCATCCTTTTTTTGCCAAAACTCGAGTAATGCTTCAGAAGCAGAGGCCAGTAAGTAATTACCATAAATAATTGTTATAAACTCATAACCATCAGATACCAGATGAATCATTCTATTGAGCTTTGCCAAAGTTGCATTGGTTTAATGGATGTTAAATTGTCACTCAGACATAAAGAGTCTTTGATTTGGGGTTTCCAGTGCTGAAGCTGTTTGCTCAATCTAGTTTCTTTGGTCTGTTTCTATAGATTTTGTTCTGAAGACCACACTTTCTCCCTCTCCTTCTGCACTTACAACACTCAAAACATCAGTCGAAAAGGAATTTTGAGTGTCTGTAATTCACTGCAGAAACTTTTCAGGCTGCAGAGGAGACAGATGAGACACTAACACTGACAGTATCAACAAAATAAATCCTTCAGCACCAATAAATTCTATCAGTGTCTGTTTATTGAGTTTGGATCTCTTTTCACCTGTCCAAACTCATGGCAACTCATCAAGGCAATGCTACATAGGTTTGATAGTATACTTACTAGCTGACAAATTTGTAAAGCCACATGAAACTTTAAGCTCAAATAAGGAAGTAATCAATGTGTTGTCTCTTTCTTTCCTATGTCAGCTACAAACCACACAGCGTGCAGGGACAAGCTTTGCTCTTGAATTGCATACGTCATTTCTAATGCCCTCAGAGCTGTACCTATGCACCTATATGTTTCTCAGTTAGACTGAGAACTCTTCATTCCAGTTTCCACCACAGCAGGTAAAGGTCTTTAAAAGGGCAGTACAATCATTTAAATGTAGTGGTAATCGGACAAGCCACTGAATGGCTGTAGTGATGCAGATGGGACCTTGTGAATGGCTGATATGTTTTTAGCAACTAAAACCACTAGAAATGTTTACATTAAAGTAGGAAGCAGAAATGATTGCTACTGCAACCTATTGTGTGCTACCTAGATTCTTTTCCTCTCCCTTAGCCAGGTTTATTTCTGCACAGAAAAATCCTCTTGAACTTTCTCTTGGGCTATGTAGAATGGTCCTGAGGCTGGACATTAAATAAACTTTTTGGTGCAGATGTTAAGACTGAAGGACCAGTTCACTAATGTTGCACCTTGCATCTTCTTGAAAATGAATTCAGAAAGCTGTCTGAGTTTCATTTCTCTGTGGGAAACAGATATGGCACAACGCCTGTATTCTGTGATGAACGTTAGCAATGCAAAGTAATACCTCATGTCTTTTGAGGATCCATTTGCAGATTTTCATGCTTTGGCTAAATGCAGCCAAGATTCTACTATAGCTAAACATTCACATGATCTCTCTGCCTCTTGTGGTAAAACAGCCTTCTGACTGTCAACAATTAAACTGTTGAACAACAGAGGAAGGAAGGAAGGAAGGAAGGAAGGAAGGAAGGAAGGAAGGAAGGAAGGAAGGAAGGAAGGAAGGAAGGAAGGAAGGAAGGAAGGAAGGAAGGAAGGAAGGAAGGAAGGAAGGAAGGAAGGAAGGAAGGAAGAGGGAGGGAGGGAGGGAGGGAGGGAGGGAGGGAGGGAGGGAGGGAGGGAGGGAGGGAGGGAGGATGTCTGGTGGTCTTGGTGCTGGGGGACGTGATAGAATAAAATTCTGAAAATCTTGCTTCTCTGATGCAGTCATGGGCCTTGAAATTTGTCACTAACCATTGTTCAGTATGTCAGTTACAAATACGTAACATGGAAAAATGTTACATCAGAAAACATTGGTTAAATAATGGTAAAACCAAAATATAAACATATGCTACCAAGTGAAGAGTCAGCAGAGACTGCTGATTTCTGATGCGTCAAAGCCCATGAGGTGGATTGTGTCTTTCAGAAGAGGGGTGTTGTAAGACAGCCAGGACTAGTAATTCTGGCAGGCAACTGGGACAGAACTTGCTCCTTCCCCCACCTCAGTTCATAAAAATGAGTAATTTATTCTATGTCAACAATAAAATATTTGTTTTGTAGGTGTACTGTGGGGAGCAGAGCTCATGTTAAAGTGTTATCTCAAACTGATTCCCCACAGTGCGTCATTTGCTTTAATATGAGGGGTCCCTAGAACTAAGTCCCCAGTTAGTAGGTCCTCCACCAGCAAACACAGAAGTGAAACTCTCTGGATCACAGGCTTCAGAAATGGAGTAAAGAAAGTAAGTCATAGCAGCAGTGAATTTGGGGTGATAGAAAGGGATTTGACTCGTCACTCACCTTTCTGGCTGCTATTTGTTTGTAACACGTGTGATCATGTCAATCATGTTGTGTCAAGGGTCCCTGCAGTGAATGGAAAGTCTCCTCTTTGGTATGTCTTTACATGCAAATAAAAAATAAATATTATAACACTGAAAATTTGGGAGGTGTACTTACCAAAATCTGTTTTAAAATTCAGATTTGCTCTTCATTTTTTTCCCCTTTGTTCTTTTGCTTTATTATTACATCTATACATCTAAACGCACTTTTCCTGATTTACTGGATTGTTATTTTTCATAATCTCTTGTAAAATGCTCAGTTTTAAGGATGGTGTTTTGGCTGGGTTTTTTTTTTTTTGCTATTAGCAACCCTTTAGACATTTTTATGCTTTTACTATCCTTGAAAAGAAATTCTCCTTCTGAGTATTTCTAAATACTGTGTATTCCACTTGTCCTTACATAAAAATTGGTGGTTATATTAGCATTCCAGAGGCAACGTGTCTACCAAGATGACGGCAACAAAGATAAATTATCAGGTTTATGCTGCACAAATTCTCTTCTATATATAAACACACATCTATGGGACTATCTAAGTTCATTGCAATAATTTATTGTAAATAGTGGATAATGTTCATCATCCTAGCATCAGATAGCTACATAATCAACTTATTTGAATTAAAAATTCATTGGAAATTTTATTTCATTTTTTTAACTGTATTCTTACTGAAAAAAAAAATTAAACTCTAATTACTAAAACATGCTAAATACAAATCGTCCTAGGCAGTATTTTCCGGTGAACTACACAGCAACATTTCCATTAATTTCAAAGGTGAATGGTTTTGATGAATATTGTGGATTTTGTAAATACAAACCAGACACAAATAACAAGGACCTAATAGGCAAACAAATGAACCTCTAAGGGTAGGCATCTTCAGGCAAAATTATGAAATTATGTTACCAGTGAACTTATGGTAAACACCTGCTAATACACCTCTATTTCAGAAAAAACATTATATTTGACAAAAATCCTCACTCTGTTCCATATGTCTCAGTGAGACTGAAGATGAGGAAGGTAACTGTTAGCTTTGTGCTCCATCATTCTCTAGACTGCCAGAAAATATGCCAGGTTCCCCCTGGTGCAACAGCCTTGGGGAGGTGCACTGTCTTCAGGGGATCGCAGCAGGAGGACCATGCTGGGCATGCTGTCTAGCCCAGGAACACTCTCTGCATGGGAAAGAGAAATAAGCAGATACTTAAGGTGTAGAAGAATCAGTTTTCCAGATGGGACAACACATAGACTTTTACTCCTCCATACCTGCACAAAGTTTTATTATTAAGATGACTCAAAGATGCCATATTAAAGCCAGGTTGTGCTAATTAATCAATTATGCCTAACTTAGCCCTGTTCATAGAAAACCAATTTTTGCCAGTTCCAGATAACAGAGAGTTATCTGTTACACAGATACAAACACGTATGCATGGCACACAAGTATCTATATATGCTGTGTAGTTATAACTCCATCATATTTCCACTGTTTCTGTAGCCTTGTTCTTGAGCTACCTGAGGTTTTGACACGGCTGGACCTGCGTATACTGGGTGCATTTCTGCACAGAAGCCAAGAAATCAGAACTCATTTAAAGCATAATTCTTCTCTGTGCTCTGGAGGAGGCAGGGGAGAAAGGAAATAGCTTAAGCTCTCATTTGATGTTTCCACACTGATAAAGCAATAGTTTCAAAACTAGACAAAGGTTTCTAATCACTGAAAAATAAATTTCTGGACTTAATGCCAATAAAAAAATAAGAACAAACAATATAACCTCCTAAACAAATGGAAAATAAAATGAATTTTGTGACATCTCTGGCAGAATTATGTGGTAAGCCATGAAGAATAGAGCTGGACTTTGTGATACAGGTCTCTCCTAGCCCTAGGAGTGAGGTTCATACATGCCAAAATTAATTCATTAATACAAAATTGTGTCAGGAAAGGTAAACAGAGACAGTTATCTGCATACACCAAAGGAAACCTCACTTCTATAGATTCACTCCTACTGTAAAAGTATTATGTTGATATTCATGAATTTGTTTTGCCTCAGGAGGCCTATTTTGTCTTTTCTTGATTGCACTATTACACTTATTTAAATATTATTTAAATTCACATCTTGCCATCCAAACAAAACAAAACCTACAAGGGAATTTAAGATGATATAGAACAAGCTAAAGTGATCTTCAATATTTAATCCCCGTCTTCCCATCCTAAACAAAAAGGATGAATGTGTCTTCAGCCAGTGAAATATTTCTGTGGCATTATAAATTTCCAGATGGTGCTAGCAATAACTAAATGAGTTCATATCTCTGATGTAACTCCCATCAAATTAATGGCACAACACCAGGAATTAATTTGGCCTAGAATTGTACAAGTCAAACATAGAAAACTGTAGAATCATCCATTTTCTGCACTCTATTCATTTAAAATATAAAATACAGAAATTTCTAAATTTACAAAAATTCTTTTTGTAAATCACCTCATCAGCATGTAACACATTTCAGTTATGCATTTTAGGTAACTTAACAGCAACAGATAGTTATATACAATAATTTCACTGCAACTCAACATATGATCTTATATATTGTCAACTGAATTTATATAGTATTTCTACTTATAGAAAACTAGCCACTCTATTATGGGATGAGTGTTTTTTCTTTAGTGACTGGGCGTTACAGAAGGAATAGTCATAAAAGTAGGAAAATAATTTAGAGTTTAGCTAAACTATCTAAATCACTGAGTTTTTTAGCAGTGATATAAAAAAACTGCACAGGAGACTGTAAAAATAAGATGTCACAGAGATGAAATACACACTGGAAGTGATGACCACAGAACAAAAATAGATCCAGGTTACAAGAAAAATCAGCAACAACATGGAAATTACACCCTAGAAATACTAGTTAATACAGTACCTTTGGCAATAGTAGTTGACAAAGGAAAGCTCACTGTTATTGGTAATGCTTCCAAAACTGTTTCCCCTGACAATTTAGTACAGGGTGTTTTGGTTTTTTGGGTTTTTTTTTTTTTTTTTTTTGGTTTTTTTTTTTGTTTTTTTCTTTTTGCTTCCAACAGATAATATTGATGGAGAAAGCCTAAGAAGTTTATGTTTGGTGTGACAATATTTCCCCATCCCTAAAAAGTCCATCTGGGCAGAATTTACAGGAAATTCTGGAAGCCAGAAGTAAGCAGGTGTGGCTGAAAAGCCATGTCTGCACAGATTAAAAGTCAGCAGATGTGCAATATGATCATCATGAATGATGTTTTCAGCAAAGTTCAGTGCTGGTCTAACCTTGCTTTCACATAAAGTGTTGTGAATTTCATATCACTGTTGAAACCTTTTGAAACTCATGGCTGGAGTTTCTGTAAAGAGCTATGTAGGAAGGGGAAGAGACACTTTACTTGTAAGATTCAAAATTTTTTGTCTGTTTCATAGCAGATGCTACCTCTAAAAAGATGATCATACTTGATGGGATACTGCATTTCGATGCTAAAGATAATATAGATGGTATTCATCAGACATACTAGGTGTCTGAAAGCTAGGTGTCTAGTCTAAGCCCAACATCAGTGCAATGAACATGCAGGCTCAAAAAGGAGGAATTGAGGCTTCCATAATAGTGGCAAGATGCATTTTCAAAAGCAATTCATTTCAACAACAGATGTCCAAGGTATATTAAGATGAGTTATTCTCTAAAGCTTCTTCTCTTTCTCAACTGTACAGGGAGTCTGTAGTGACTAAGATAGTGATTTTCTTAGACTAGACACCTTTTACACAGTATGAATTGGGCAAGAGGATTTACACCTATAGTGGGGTGGAGCATTTTCAGTGAAGGAAGATATTTGCACATAGGTATTTTCTTACCACTCTATATGTAGTTTTTACAAGGATATTACTCAGTTCATATACCTTTGAAACTTCTCCAGTTTTCAGACCTAGTGTGTTTTGTCTTTTTAAGCCCATTTTCATCCGAGATTTCACAATACAGGCGATGCTGCTTGTCCTCCCGCAGTACCTAGAGAAAAGATCCACACCTTACCAGGCTCAGTTCACACATGTTAAAGAATTCTCTGTTCATGAGAGTTTGCAACAAAATGTACAATAATGAGCAACAAGTAAAGATAAATACCAAACAGGAAAAAGGCAAGGAATACTAAATACCTGGGAAATAAGGACCATGCATTGGTTTTGTGGATCAGTCCAGCAGGTTCCCCCATATGTAGACATTCATATGGCAGAAAATGCCAGGTAACTTGAAGGAAAACTATTAAAATTGACTAATTTGTCTTCATAGAGAAATGTGATTTTCTTATTCTGACAATAGCTTAATGCAGTTCAGGGAACAAAAGAACCAGATCTATCCCTCATCCCGCTGAATAATAAAGTTCTTACAGGACTGAAAAAAACCCCTCACATATAGATTTTTATCAAGTTTTCCATTTTCCTTCAGGTTTTTTGGGGTGGTGTTTTTTTTTTTTTGTTTGTTTGTTTGGGGTTTTTTTATTTTATTTTATTTTTGACTTGACCTAAGCCTTGAAGGTATAATATTAAAATACTGTGAGATAGATTGATGTGGATGGATGGATGGATGGATGGACGGACAGATGGACATATATGCACACAATCTATCTGGAAATAAAGAAATCTGGGACATATTGTCAATATCCTTATTAGAGGAGGTTGCACTCATTTTTGTGGGGTTCTGAGTTCTTATCTCAAACTTGACCTCTAAATCTTTCTAGGTATGCTCAGTACCAAGATTTAGAAAGCTGGCAGACAAACACTGTCTGTTATAATACATGTTTTTCAGTCATGGCTGAAGGCATTGTGTACTATGTTTAAATATACAGTTCTCAGGATTGCACAGTAAGGGGATTATTAAAATCAATGGAATTGATATTTGTACACTGGAAAAAATAATTGCTTATTTCATGAAGTGCTGTAAATGATGAGTGACTTGAATATTATGTTAGTGAACATTTATAACATAGTGGATAATTTTGCTATTACAATTTTTGATGACATTATTAAAGCTAGGTCACTTATTGCACTGATCTCTTCTGTTATGCCTCCTGGTATAATTACATTAGTTACTAAGTACAGTGTTTTTTAAAGAAATTATGCCTACCATTAAATATTTCAACCTTACCTATAATGAGATCAGCATTAACAAGCTGCTATCAGTGCTGTAGGAAGATTTGATCAACAATGAATTAGAGCATTAAAGAGATAAGTTACAACTTTAATTTATTTTTAACACTTTTTTATTTTTATCTTGTGAAGGTTAACAAAATACTTGTTTGAAAAAAATATCTGTTTTTCAAGGTAGATACAAATGTACACATGCAAAAATGGGTATCAGAGGAAGAGCAATGCATCTTGTCATTCTTTCTATATGTACAGTAAATTGCACCTGTCAACATATTTCTTTGCAAGCAGGAATACTATTGTGGGTAAAAGAAAGTCAGTGAACATAATTTGCTATATTTGGAAGTTCAGATATGAAGTATAGAAAAAGCCTCTTGCAAGACATTTTTAAGAAGAATAAATATACAAGGAGAAAGGTCCAATCAGTTATCAAAATTAGATAAATCAATAGAAAAATTGGTATCTAAAATCATATAGCCTCTGCGACACAATGAAATGGATGCTGCATTTCTTTAGGGATGTATAAACTGTAGTGTGCAAAGTAGTAATCAGAGGCAGGAGCAGACACCAAGGAATCCAAAACCCACAAAGAAATGAGAAGACAATATTGCTATTAAGGTTAATAAAAACTCACATAAGGTTAAGATTCACTCCAGATGTACTGAATGAAATTGAGACTGGGCTGTATCACTGCAAAATGACTGTTAATGTTAATAAGGACATAATTTGAAATAGTCTGTGCTTCTCATAAATTTTATGAACTCTAAGCTAGTAAGATCCCTTCAGAGGAAAAAATCAATGAGTTTGCCTATTGAGGTTATATCAAGAATTAAATAAAATTGCATACACTCATTTAGGTGGGAAGAAGAAGGGTAAATTATTGTAGAGGGTTACAAGAACTGGTGCTTCTCACACTGAGAAGGAGTTATAACAGATACAGAAGAGGAACTTCAGAAGGAATAGCCCTGGGCCAGATGCCTTCTCTAGTGAGCCCAATAAGGAGTTCTGCAACTGGTTTCAAGTGGGACAAGGACATCCCATGACTATTTTCCATTGCAGTCATAAATATCTGTACAGTTAGAAACACAGACTAGTATCATTGCCCAAGAAAGTTAATCAAGTTTAAAGAATGAGAACATAAGAAGGAATTATTTAAGTGCTTATTCGAGGCCCTCAGTGAAGCTAAAAATCAGTACATTCATGAGATACAGAAGGTTTCTGTACAGACCAGAGAAGCAAGCTCTGTCACTCATTCATTTTATTTCTTCTTTCTCCTTGCCTCACCAGCAAGGGTATGTAGGAGAACAGGACATCCACACATATCTGACCAGGATGTATACTGTGAAAATCTGAGAAATCTCAGTGGATTGGAGTCAAGCTTTGATGGTAAAAGGTTGAGAAACTCTGTTTTACAGTAATGGAAGAGCAAACTCTATATTAAGTACTCCAAGATGTAAAGTAATTTCAAGGACTTTTTTCAAGGATTTTCAAAGATTCTCAACTTCATAAAGTTAAGCTTGAGGCTTTGTAGGATAGACTATGCAAATAGAAATTGGTATAGCCTAGTCAGCCCTTGCTTGTCCAATAGTCAACTCAACATCAGTATTTAAGTATTTATCATGTATATTTTGGTCAAAGACTCCTAAAATCACCTTCCGTTGTTAAACAAATGTGTGGAACTACTTCCTACAGCTGCATTTCTACTGTAAGAGGTAGAGTTGAATTCCCTATTGCATCATATCCACCTTCTCCTGCTACAACCTGACTGTTTTCCATGGGGTCTTACTTAATTTCAAATGCATATGAAAAGCCATAGAGGTATATGCTGCTATGTGAGGGGGAAGTCACTGAAGTCATACTGGGTAAAAGTGATATTACGGACTATAAATCAAAGCTTGACAATCTGTCCAGAGCAAAGAAGTAATTATTTCCTTCAAAGCTAGAAAATTATACTAACATAAAACTGCTGGTATTCCAAAAAGGGTCAGCTCCTCTAAGAGGAGAAAACAAGAGTCTGTTTTCAGTAAGAAGTAGACTGCCCTGATGAGACCAGAGAAAATGTTTTGTGCAGCATTTAAGAAGAAAATGTAGAACAAAAGTGAAAACAGACCTTGTCCTTTCTTTTATTTAAAAACAAAAAAACTTCCAAACTAGTAAAAAAAACCCCAACGTCTTAAATTCAGTCACAGAGAAAATCACAGGCATTGCTCAAAAAATCTCTGAAATTTGCCTTCAGCCTTTTAAAACACACTAACCCAATGTACAATACAAAAATGCATTAGGTTTAACTATTTCCCACTATTTTCTGCTATGTTTACACTAGAGTGAGGAGGCATATGAATTGATTCTCTTTTTAAAACCTCACGAGATTGAAAAGCTTTTAAAGAAGGCTTTTTGCACACTTTCTAATATTTGTTTTCATGTCTCCCTGTGCACCAGCTACTGTATATCTTCATTATTTTTTCAGCAGATTTTTAACTGACAGCCACCTCAAGGCTTCTTAGATAATAAGGTGAAAAAAGAATGATTACAAAGAACTGACTTCACAGCTGATCTCCTATCTCTCTTTGTATATATCCAATGTCTTTTCATGTTCATTTGATACTGAGACAACTACAAATTCTGTGTGTATCCTAAGACCTTATCAAATCCTTCTATATGGATTGAAAGTCCTTCAAAGAAAGAAGGACTAACAAACTGCAGAGTTATTTATTTTAATCTTTGATATCCCATTCCTGGAAGCTTTAATGCCAGTAGATTTACTGCAGCTCACAATGATTCTTCAATGTAGAGACTGCTGTGATTATTTTTTTTGTCTTATACTTTTATTACAGGCAACCTTGGCAACTATATTTAATTGGCAATATTATTTGTCCTAGCACACTGAACGTAAGAGATCAAGATCATCTGTGCTACTTTGGTTTTACTCACTGTATATATCCAGGCATCTAGCCAAAGTCACATGTATTGTGTATATGAAGACTCGCACCAAATTGCTTCTGAACTATCAATTCATCAAGAAAATTGATGCTGGTTTCCTAGCACTAACCTTCCAATGGTGTAGAAAATTTTTCCTTCTTAAAGCAGCACTTTCCAAGGAAGGAATATTCATAATTTATTAGGAAGAATATTTGGGGGTAGATTTCCATATCTTCAGTAGGTTTGATATAGCCTACCAAGAGGAAAGCACAATAATACACATCCATATTGCTTCATACTCTACAGTACGGAATGCTTTTTCCTGGTCTTCAGGGGAAAGAGCATTTGTCACTGCTTTAATCAGGTGCGGAAACAAAGGACATTCAGGGAGGTAGGCCCAATTAATAGTTTAGTCCTGGCATAAAGTCATGCATTTATTCATTCGTTACAAGGTCAGAAAAGACCCAGTGATTTTGAGGTTTGACTCCTATACAATAGGACTCCCTGAATTCATTCCTTTTTGAAGCAGAACACATCATATAAAAAATACCGAACCTATATTCAAATATTTCTGGTCAACCTACCAGTTTTAACCTGGATGAGACCAGGAGAGCACAGTAAAAAATTCTTATTAAGGTTATAATTACTGCAACAGAGTTTTAGTTCAATTTTCAAAGCATGGAGATTTTTCATTTTTTTATAGCCTATATATTCCTGCAATTCAGAGCCAGAATTCTATGACAAAACAATGTTTTCCTTTAAAAAGTGTATTCTTCTGGGATTATCAGTGTCTTTTTCACTTCCTGAAGTCTGGAAGAAATCTGGTCTCAGCTGACTGCTAAGTAACTATAGTATGGAAAAATTCCAGACTAACATGGAAAAAAATTATTATAATTAAATGCCCTCAGTGCTATGAGAGGACTAAAGTGTGACAGAAGGTTTAATCTGAATGCCATATGACTCTGCTTCTGTCCAGAAAATGTCCATAGCTGATGTTTTCAGCATATAGGTCCCACATTGGTATAAGAAGATCCCTGCCTGCCTGATGACATTTCTTATCACAACTAAGCAGTGTGTGAGGTTCATTGAGAGGCTTAATTCTTGCAGGTTGAGGTATACTTCAGTTCTTGTTAGTGGGAACTTGAGGTCAAAGCTTTGTCACCTCTTATGCCATTATTCACCAATTATTTTTTTTTTCTAGATGGCTTAGATTCAAATATTTTTGATGTGAAGTGACTTTTATCCTATTTATGGGCTGAGTCATGTTCTCAGGAGGCAAAACATATGTACTCTTTGGATCTTCTGAGATTATGGAAACCTTCTTTTGTGAGAGGAAATTTACGATGTTGATAAATTCATATTGAGACATTCATTTAAGCAATGACTGTTGATGGACCTAAAAACTGACTTCTAAGTCTTGAGTGACGGTTTTTGGTAATTTAATGTGAAAAAATGGTAGAAGGTTTTATAACGCTGACCTTCTAGTTACAGGATAGCCTTGTTCAAAATTATTATGACACTAATGGACATTAATGGTGTTACCTGGTGAATTCCTCCAAACAATGGATTAGAATCACCTACTGACTTTGGAGGAACCAAGATTTGGCTCATCATATAGTAACAAGTTTCATCATTTTGTATTAATATAATTTTTAGAAATGTAATACACACTTATTTCTGCTAACACTGTTCAGCCTAATGTATTGAAACAGATTTTAAAATGCCATGAATCTAATACTGTGTTCCTGAAGATATTAGTATGTACTGACAGTACATACTGTCATCAGTGTTTTACAGCTGATATTTTGACAGAGCCCCATCATCTTGTGAGAAAATTCCACCCTTTTCTGGCTCAATTCAGGTAAGTATGCAAAGCTAAGGATGTCAGACAGGGAATGCTCTTTTTATAGGAATGTAGTTTTATATGAACAATTTGATACCTTTGTGTTCCTAATTTGGAATTCAGTCTGTCACTGTTTCTATAGTCAGCTCAGTCCTACAAGTCATCCTTGAAAAGGTGCTTTGGGAATGGAAATACAGCTTAGCTTTGAGTAAAGCAAGAATATTGCCTTCTACTAGGGTTCAATATAAAGGCATACAGAACATATGAAGAAGTGGGAGCTGTAGCACTAGGGTGCTCAGGATTTGGTAGGCATAAAACCAGACAACTACAGAAAAGAGAACAAAAACAAACGGAAGCCACTGTCCCTTAAGTGCTGAAAATGCCTCTCTCTCCCATCCTGAGGTACATTTCCTCACTGTGCATGGACACTGGCCTAAAATATTTTATTTGGAGTATTTCCCACACCAATATTTGTTTCAATTTCGGTTAGCAACTAGCAAAAGGCAGACAAAATAATCTTTCAGATAAGCTATCAACAATATAATTTTCTGGCACAATTTGTTTATTCAGCTGACAGACTGGGCCAGTTAAAAACTCATCCTCTGCTATTCGGTATGAAGACACAACCTTCAGGTTTGTCTGACACAGAGGTAAGCCTTCTGGCAGACTAGAGCAAAACTTTTTACAGTTCTTTATATATTCTATAACTAATTCAACTAAAATACTTATGAAATTAAAAGCTTTGAAAGCCACTTACCATATCAGCCTTTGGGTACTGTATAATCGCTTTCCATTATGGACTGAAATTAAGCAGTTATAAAGAAGCAGTAATTTCATAGTTAGCCACCCAGAAACTTGGTCATGTTAAAACAGCATTTTAGAAAATTACAGTAATATTATTCCTGAATGCAAATTAATGTCACTTCTGTTAGCCTCCTGGGATAGGAAAGCTCAAAGAATTTTGCAGGAGTCAATAGTCACAGAGAGCCATCATGATCAGCCTGAATCTCAAAAATGAGTCTGTGAAATGAAATAAAGTACATGTAATTCAATACAGGAACATACACACTGATAAATAAGAAATGAATGGTTGTTGTGACATCCCGTTATAACTGTTCACCCTATGACTTCCTGAGGAATGAGAAGAGGAAACATATGTTTTTATACAGTACGTGAAACCTATCTCAAGAGCAGTGAAGCCTCAAGTGTCTACTGAAAGTCATGCTCCAGAAATGAATCCACATTAAATAATGCAATGCTCACATACTTCTTTTTATTTTATCCACTTATCCATGAAGTCTTAACTTTAATACACTTACTGATATTAATGAAATTTGATGGGATCCTCTTTTGTGCCTGAACTGGCTGACGCGCAAGAAAGAGCCAGTGACTTGGAAAGAGTTGCACAATTAGGCAGTGAGGATGCATGTTTTACATCCTCTCTTCAAAACAATGATACTCATAGCAATAACAGTTTTCCTACAGAAAAATTCTAACCATCCAGTCAATAAAGATAAATCAACATCAACAACAATAAAACCAAATTGCTAACATTTTTAGAATAAATCTCTAATCTCCATGATGTGAAGAGCTCTACTCCAGAAAGGACAATGTTACACGTGACTCTGAGCCTGCAGGCTTGTCATCAGATGGATATAGAAGGTAAGCAGATATTGCAATAGTGAACACTGGCACAAAATCAGAAGACATTCCCTTTAACAATTAATTCATTGTATCAACCTTCTGTCAGCCATCTATCAGCATTTCGCATGAACTGACTTTCCAGTACGTATTTACCACAGTGAAGTCAAGCTGAAGATGTGAAATCTTTCCCTGAACTCAGGCCACAATGTTGCTGTATTTTTCAAACAAAAAAACCCACCATAATTAAATATTTTCAATGTCATTTATAAATTTTAGATACAAATATTAAAGTATTTAGTGAGTTTCTCTACCTTTTCAAAATATTTTTAAGGGCTTTAATTATGTAACAATTAAGCAGCACACTGAAAACAGAATAAAAGGGTTGGACAAACTCCTGAAATATTGCTACTACCTATGAATATAAACATGATCTCAGTTTAATAAGTAATGGTAATTTTATTTATGAGTTGCTATATTTTGAAAACAATCACTTTGAAATACTGCTATTTTTAACCATTTTCAGAGATTTTTTCATTTGGATTTAGAAGCTTATAAAGACATAGAACTTATACAGTCTATATTGCCTGTCTGGGAAATACACTTGCTTTCAGCTTTTATTTCTAATAGCCTTATACCATTCCACATTTTCAAAGCCTTCTGTGTCTTAATTGCTCATCCCTACAAGCCACAGATTCACTTCTTGCAAGTGCATTTCAATTAGCATTTTTAACTAACTTGTCCACTACTGTACTGATAATCTTAAAGAGCTATTCAATTTTCTGTCTCACTAGTCAGGTCAGAAATCACGGTCATATAATGATAGAGAGCATTTCTGAAAAAGCAGCATAAACCTTAAAATACTTTAAAACATTTTGAGCCTTGCTGGTTGCCACCTATGCACAATAAGTGTTAAGGAGTCGTGTGTCCACTTACAGCCACAGTGCTCAGCTGTAGAGGGAAGGGAATGTTAAGTGAGATTTTCTCACTTCAGGGGAGAAGGGGAGAAGATGAAAAATTAGTTCAGAATATTTCTGTTTCTTTCCTCTTTGTATTGAACAGATTTTATGTCTTTTTCAATTGTTTTTAAAATAAAATATCACTTTCTAATAAACTGGAGACTTGTCTTCATGGGTAACACTGCAGAAAGTAAGAAACCTTAAAAAATTTTCTCTTTTGCAATGACATGTAGGAATGTAGTGCTTCAACTTTGCTAGTGCACCTTTTAAAGACAATTTGGGAAACTTATACTACACAGTGCAATATCTTTTATTACAAATGCCTCTTCATCAGACAGTACTATTTTTTTCAGATTTCATTGGGGTAATTAATGAGAACATTATAAAAAGATAAAAGCAGATGAACAAAACAGATACTAAGTATAAATGAGAGGCTGACAATGAATGAAGCCAAAAAAGACTGATCAGCAAAGCAAGCACTGTTCTAGATAGGAGATAACATAAAAGCATAAGAAAAATTTAGACTGACATACACATTACAAATTAGATTAAGAAATATAAATAAAAGACTTGTCAGCCATATAGAGAAAAGGAGAGAGGGGGAAGAGGAAGCAAAAAGCTTGGCAGCTGTGGAGCAAAGCTATGGAGAGACCAAAATCAATATAATAAAGAAAGATTGCCTAGCAGGAGTGACAAAATGAAAACAGAGATTTCTACAGCTAAGATGCAAAGAAAACTCAGAAGTTAAGGCATTCAAATGGGTGGGGGTTCATGCCTACGAGAGTTCTGAAAAGGCTGAAACCATAGCTCACGTAATTTGGATTTGTGTATCCAAAAAGCTGGCATCAGTGATAGAGAGCTATCACATAAAAATCCCTACAGTTACAGGGGGAAGTTAAGTGTTACAGAATTAAAGGCTTGTTATGCTTACCTCAGTGGTGCAGAAAGGTAATAATATTGATTTCTGAGGAAAGAGTAATTTTTTTTAAAATAGCAGAAAACCAAAATGAGGTAAAATAATATGCAGATTTACCAGAAAGATCAGGTAAGACTAACCTTACACTTTCATTCAATAAAATAACTGGTTTTCTAGACAACGGGAAGGAAGCTTGTCAGTCTGTTTGGATTACAGCAAAGTATTTGGTACAGTATCACATGGGAAATTACCAGTTATGCAAGAGAAAATGTAGCTCTCATTCGAGAACTGTAATGTTGTTAGAAGGAGCATACTAAGAGAAAAAATAAGTTTGTTCTCAGTCTAGACATTTTAATATAGCTGTTTCTTGATGGTTTGTCTTGGTTTGATTTTATTTAACATTTCCATTAGTCATCTCAGTCAAAAAGCAGTGTGTGCTAATACAGTTTGCTAGTGATATGAAATTGGGAGACGTAAAAGGATCTGAATATCATTCAATAAGTTAAGGACATTAAGAAATTAATTAGAATAATGGCAGTAAGTGAATAAAAGGGATCAGATGAAGTCAGCTACTATTAAGCAGAAGGATATTCTTTTAGGAAAAATAAAAAGACATATTACTACAAACTGACCAGCAAAGGCCATCTGAAGAACTTGTCTATCCCACAGATGTATTCAGATCTGTCCTATCTAAATAATTCCTAACAGACACCCATTTTTAAAATGTTTCAATGATATTCTACTGTTAGGATCTCACATTCTCCCTGGATAATGCATTACAGACCTGTGTAGACTTTGTGTGTGGCAGGGCTTTGGTAGTGGCAGAGGGGTCTACAGAGGTGGCTCCTGTGAGAAGCTTCTAGAGGCTTCCCCAGCTCCAAGTCAAACCTGCCTCAGGCCAAGGCTGAATCAGTTAACAAGGCTGGCTCTGCCTCTGCGATAACGTATTTAAGGAGAACCCAGGAGGAGGAGGGAAGTTGTGAGGGAAATACTTGTACAAACACCAAGGTCAGAGGAAGGAAGGAGGTAGGAGGTGCACTGGAGCAGAGACGCCCCTGCAGGCCGTGGTGAGAGGCAGGCTGTCCCCCTGCAGCCCATGAAGATCCACAGTGGAGCAGATGCCCACCTGCAGCCCGTGGAGGACCCCACTCCAGAGCAGGTGTCTGTGCCCGAGGAAGGCCGGGGCTCTGAGGGCAGCCTGCGCTGGAGCGGTCTGTTCCTGAAGGACTGCAGCCTGTGGCAGGGACCCACCTGGAGCAGTTTCTGAAGATCTGCAGCCCGTGGGAAGGACTCATGTTCATGGAGGACTGTGTCCCATGGGAGGGATCCCACTCCGGAGCAGGGAAAGAGTGGGAGGAGTCCTCCCCCTGAGGAGGAAGGAGGACAGAGACAACATGTCATGAACTGACCCATGACTGCATCCCCTGCCCCACTGTGTTGCTGCAGGTGAAGGAGGTAGAGAACTTGGGAGCAAAGCTGATCCTGGGAAGAAGGGAGGGGTGAGGGGAGGTGGTTTTAAGATGTGGTTGTATTTCTCACTGTACTACTCTGTTTGATTGGTAAATTATTGGTGGTGATGGTCATTTTCAAATTAAATCAATATTCTTTCTACCCCAACCGAGTCTGTCTTTTGCCCATGACCATAACATGAGTCATCCCTCCCTGTCCTTGACTCAAACCCCAAGCCTTTTGTTGTGTTTTCTCTTTCCCATCCCACCAGCAGGAGAGAAGTGAGTGAGCAGCTGCATGGTGCTTGGTTTTCTTCTGGGCTTAAAACATGACAGGAGCCTACTTTCTTCCTATGGGCAAATTTCATTTAACAAGTGTACTCCTTGTTCCATCATTCAAGTCCTAAGAAAAATATTGAGTAGAATCTGACTCAGGCAGATGCTCTGAAAGCCATCCCCAGTTAAATCTATGTGCTAGACAGATGGAATCAGGCTGGGAATGATGCAGAGACAGGCTATTCAGCTAAAAAGTACATGGGACGCCTATCACATGGAAAAGAAAGTGGAAAAACTGATATTTACACTTAATATTTTAGGTATAAAACCAAAACGGAATAAACCACCTATGAATGTAAATAAGGTTGGAAAAAGGAAGATTTCTACATGTGAGAGCTACTCTCTGCACATGCATCAGAGATTAAAAAAAAAAAAAAAAAATGTTTCTAAGATGTAGCTCAATGGCTTGTTGATGAAGTTGTATGAAGGGGTTATTGAAGATAACTGGAACAAGAATCAGTCTCACAAGAAGACAATTCCAGACCTCTGCTTCCGTAAGGAAGGACTCTGACAGCTCAGAAAAGACATTTCTAGGTCCTGACCCCAGTCCAGCCAGCTGCAGCAGGGAAAACACATGACAAGGATATATCTAAAAGGATATTCAAAGCACAAAGAGGTTTGACTGTGAGGTTCTAGCAGGTCTCTACATCACATGTCAAACTGTGAATTTGAAAGACTTAACAAGGGGCTTAGTTTAAGTCCATCTTCTCATGCAGCAAAGCCCTTTGCATCACTAGTGTTTAAGTTCTCCAAAGGCTAAGGTGAACTACAGTATCTCAAAGGGAAAGGCACAAGAATTTTTTTTAACTTGAACAAATCAGTACAGTTTTCCTAGCTTGGCTCTTGCACACAGCTGGAAAATTTCCCCTGAAGTTTTTCAAGTAAATTCCAGCTTGAGGCAGACACAGCGTATTGAAGATTATAGCATAAGGAGTGTGAGCTTAGCAAATGCATACACAACTGAAAAGAGGCCTTTATACGCCTTGTGTTATTAGCTGGAGGGAGATGCTGGGCAACAACAGTAACAGGTGTCACTACTGTTTTGTCTGTGAAGCCAAAAATATGGTCCCTAGACCAAAAATCTTGCCGTATTAACAGATGGTGAAAAAAATGAAATGGCTACAACTAATGTGTTTGTGAGGAGACACAGGAGATACCAGATAGTGTTGAATGTATTGCATTTAAAATACATAAAGAGAAGTATGGCTGGGCATTTGGTTCCTCTATAATTAGCAAACCACCAGATATCAAACCAGGTACATTGTAGATGAGCCCTTCCTGATCACATTTGACCCTGTAGGAATTTATAAGCTCTAAATGCAAAACACAGTGTATGGTGCTTTAAGATTTTGCTGCTGTTTCTTTGGGAAGATAAGACTGCAATGAATAGGCCCAACACTGATGTGGAGCAATGCAGGCTGGGAATTTGACCCACAAGCATTTGCTTTTTGGGGATGTTGCCAATTAATCCCAGAGCAAGTTTTAGGTTAAGAGCTCTTTTGTTGTGGTCATGGAGGAAAAAAGAGTTGTTCGGTTATTCACAGTGGTAACAATGCTCTTGTCACGGTTCTCATCAATGTGCCTGTAGGTTTCTAGATTCGCTCAGTGGTATTAGCTTGGTCTCCATCTTACTAGGGACAGAATGTATCAACTTCAGATGCTTCACCCTCAGCCTGTCACGTAAAAACCGAGGGGAGCACAAAAATAAAACAAGGGCTGTACCTGTGACTTTCAAAGGGGAATGCTGTCAGCTAATGACATTTTCTCAGTAATGTCAAGAGGCTAAGAGAGCTCCACGTCTTTCTGAGACAAGTGCATAATTTGTTGCTTAGCCCTTCTATTGGACACATGCTTTAGATTATTCAAAACTTTAAAGTGATTCAGTTATATTTTTGTGATATAGAGAAATATAGGAAATCATAGACTGAATAAAATCAACTTGTAAACTTAGACTTTGAATTTTTATTTCTTCTCATTGGGTTTCAATACAGAATCTTCTGTAGTCTAATCTGCATATGTTAAACAGTATAATTATAAAGAAATCCTTTATCCAGTGAGTTCAAATGCAAATATTGGCTCTTTCCTGAGTGCAGGGATTGGTTTGTGCAAGTGAATTGCAGTTTAACT